>NC_091742.1:37280552-37583582 GCF_043380555.1 Nothobranchius furzeri
TTGCTTGGGCCTCTCTCCTGGAGGCCCTCTGTCAGACCCAGTGTTGACATGTGGCAAGACGCTCCTCCGGGCGCATCTTGCTTGGGCCTCTCTCCTGGAGGCCCTCCGTAAGACCCATTGTTGACATGTGGCAAGACGCTCCTCGGGGCGCGTCTTGCTTGGGCCTCTCTCCAGAAGGCCCTCAATCAGACCCAGTGTTGACATGTGGCAAGACGCTCCTCGGGGCGCGTCTTGCTTGGGCCTCTCTCCTGGAGGCGCTCAGTCAGACCGAGTAGTGACATGTGGCCTGACGCTCCTCGGGGCGCGTCTTGCTTGGGCTTCTCTCCTGGAGGCCCTCAGTCAGACCCATTGTTGACACGTGGCAAGACGCTCCTCGGGGCGCGTCTTGCTTGGGCCTCTCTCCTGGAGGCGCTCAGTCAAACTGAGTAATGACATGTGGCCTGACGCTCCTCTGGGCGCGTGTTGCTTGGGCCTCTCTCCTGGAGGCGCTCAGTCAGACCCATTGTTGACATGTTGCAAGACGCTCCTTTGGGCGCGTCTTGCTTGGGCCTCTCTCCTGGAGGCGCTCAGACAGACCCAGTGTTGACATGTGGCAAGACGCTCCTCCGGGCGCATCTTGCTTGGGCCTCTCTCCTGGAGGCCCTCAGTCAGACCCATTGTTGACATGTGGCAAGACGCTCCTCGGGGCGCGTCTTGCTTGGGCCTCTCTCCTGGAGGCGCTCAGTCAGACCGAGTGCTGACATAAGGCAAGACGCTCCTCGGGGCACGTCTTGCTGGGGCTTCTCTCCTGGAGGCGCTCAGTCAGACCCAGTGCTGACATGTGGCAAGACGCTCCTCGGGGCGCGTCTTGCTTGGGCCTCTCTCCTGGAGGCGCTCAGTCAGACCCAGTGTTGACATGTGGCAAGACGGTCCTCGGGGCGCGTCTTGCTTGGGCCTCTCTCCTGGAGGCGCTCAGTCAGACCCAGTGGTGACACGTGGAAAGACGCTCCTCGGGGCGCGTCTTGCTTGGGCCTCTCTTCTGGAGGCGCTCAGTCAGACCCAGTGTTGACACGTGGCAAGACGCTCCTCGTGGCGCGTCTTGCTTGGGCCTCTCTCCTGGAGGCGCTCAGTCAGACCCAGTGTTGGCATGTGGGAAGACGCGCCTCGGGGCGCGTCTTGGTTGGGCCTCTCTCCTGGAGGCGCTCATTCAGACCCAGTGGTGACATGTGACAAGACGCTACTCGGGGCGCGTATTGCTTGGGCCTCTCTCCTGAATGCCCTCTGTCAGACCGAGTGTTGACATGTGGCAAGACTCTCCTCGGGGCGCGTCTTGCTTGGGCTTCTCTCATGGAGGCCCTCAGTCCGACCCAGTGTTGACATGTGTCAAGACGCTCCTCGGGGCGTGTCTTGCTTGGGCCTCTCTCCTGGAGGCGCTCAGTCAGACCCAGTGGTGACATGTGGCAAGACACTCCTCGGGGCGCGTCTTGCTTGGGCCTCTCTCCTGGAGGCCCTCTGTCAGACCCAGTGTTGACATGTGTCAAGACGCTCCTCGGGGCGCGTCTTGCTTGGGCTTCTCTCCTGGAGGCCCTCAGTCAGACCCATTGTTGACATGTGGCAAGACACTCCTCGGGGCGCGTCTTGCTTGGGCTTCTCTCCTGGAGGCGCTCAGACAGACCCAGTGTTGACATGTGACAAGACGCTCCTCGGGGCGCGTCTTGCTTGGGCCTCTCTCCTGGAGGCGCTCAAACAGACCCAGTGTTGACATGTGGCAAGACGCTCCTCCGGGCGCATCTTGCTTGGGCCTCTCTCCTGGAGGCCCTCAGTCAGACCCATTGTTGACATGTGGCAAGACGCTCCTCGGGGCGCGTCTTGCTTGGGCCTCTCTCCTGGAGGCGCTCAGTCAGACCGAGTGCTGACATAAGGCAAGACGCTCCTCGGGGCGCGTCTTGCTGGGGCCTCTCTCCTGGAGGCGCTCAGTCAGACCCAGTGTTGACATGTGACAAGACGCTCCTCGGGGCGCGTCTTGCTTGGGCCTCTCTCCTGGAGGCGCTCAGTCAGAACCAGAGGTGACATGTGGCAATACGCTCCTCGGGGCGCGTCTTGCTTGGGCCTCTCTCCTGGAGGCCCTCTGTCAGACCCATTGTTGACATGTGACAAGACGCTCCTCGTGGCGCGTCTTGATTGGGCCTCTCTCCAGAAGGCCCTCAATCAGACCCAGTGTTGACACGTGGCAAGACGCTCCTCGGGGCGCGTCTTGCTTGGGCCTCTCTCCTGGAGGCGCTCAGTCAGACTGAGTAGTGACATGTGGCCTGACGCTCCTCGGGGCGCGTCTTGCTTGGGCCTCTCTCCTGGAGGCGCTCAGTCAGACCCAGTGTTGACATGTGGCAAGACGCTCCTCGGGGCGCGTCTTGCTTGGGCCTCTCTCCTGGAGGCGCTCAGTCAGACCGAGTAGTGACATGTGGCCTGACGCTCCTCGGGGCGCGTCTTGCTTGGGCTTCTCTCCTGGAGGCCCTCAGTCAGACCCATTGTTGACACGTGGCAAGACGCTCCTCGGGGCGCGTCTTGCTTGGGCCTCTCTCCTGGAGGCGCTCAGTCAAACTGAGTAATGACATGTGGCCTGACGCTCCTCTGGGCGCGTGTTGCTTGGGCCTCTCTCCTGGAGGCGCTCAGTCAGACCCATTGTTGACATGTTGCAAGACGCTCCTTTGGGCGCGTCTTGCTTGGGCCTCTCTCCTGGAGGCGCTCAGACAGACCCAGTGTTGACATGTGGCAAGACGCTCCTCCGGGCGCATCTTGCTTGGGCCTCTCTCCTGGAGGCCCTCAGTCAGACCCATTGTTGACATGTGGCAAGACGCTCCTCGGGGCGCGTCTTGCTTGGGCCTCTCTCCTGGAGGCGCTCAGTCAGACCGAGTGCTGACATAAGGCAAGACGCTCCTCGGGGCACGTCTTGCTGGGGCTTCTCTCCTGGAGGCGCTCAGTCAGACCCAGTGCTGACATGTGGCAAGACGCTCCTCGGGGCGCGTCTTGCTTGGGCCTCTCTCCTGGAGGCGCTCAGTCAGACCCAGTGTTGACATGTGGCAAGACGGTCCTCGGGGCGCGTCTTGCTTGGGCCTCTCTCCTGGAGGCGCTCAGTCAGACCCAGTGGTGACACGTGGAAAGACGCTCCTCGGGGCGCGTCTTGCTTGGGCCTCTCTTCTGGAGGCGCTCAGTCAGACCCAGTGTTGACACGTGGCAAGACGCTCCTCGGGGCGCGTCTTGCTTGGGCCTCTCTCCTGGAGGCGCTCAGTCAGACCCAGTGTTGGCATGTGGGAAGACGCTCCTCGGGGCGCGTCTTGGTTGGGCCTCTCTCCTGGAGGCGCTCATTCAGACCCAGTGGTGACATGTGACAAGACGCTACTCGGGGCGCGTATTGCTTGGGCCTCTCTCCTGAATGCCCTCTGTCAGACCGAGTGTTGACATGTGGCAAGACTCTCCTCGGGGCGCGTCTTGCTTGGGCTTCTCTCATGGAGGCCCTCAGTCCGACCCAGTGTTGACATGTGTCAAGACGCTCCTCGGGGCGTGTCTTGCTTGGGCCTCTCTCCTGGAGGCGCTCAGTCAGACCCAGTGGTGACATGTGGCAAGACACTCCTCGGGGCGCGTCTTGCTTGGGCCTCTCTCCTGGAGGCCCTCTGTCAGACCCAGTGTTGACATGTGTCAAGACGCTCCTCGGGGCGCGTCTTGCTTGGGCTTCTCTCCTGGAGGCCCTCAGTCAGACCCATTGTTGACATGTGGCAAGACACTCCTCGGGGCGCGTCTTGCTTGGGCTTCTCTCCTGGAGGCGCTCAGACAGACCCAGTGTTGACATGTGACAAGACGCTCCTCGGGGCGCGTCTTGCTTGGGCCTCTCTCCTGGAGGCGCTCAGACAGACCCAGTGTTGACATGTGGCAAGACGCTCCTCCGGGCGCATCTTGCTTGGGCCTCTCTCCTGGAGGCCCTCAGTCAGACCCATTGTTGACATGTGGCAAGACGCTCCTCGGGGCGCGTCTTGCTTGGGCCTCTCTCCTGGAGGCGCTCAGTCAGACCGAGTGCTGACATAAGGCAAGACGCTCCTCGGGGCGCGTCTTGCTGGGGCCTCTCTCCTGGAGGCGCTCAGTCAGACCCAGTGTTGACATGTGACAAGACGCTCCTCGGGGCGCGTCTTGCTTGGGCCTCTCTCCTGGAGGCGCTCAGTCAGAACCAGAGGTGACATGTGGCAATACGCTCCTCGGGGCGCGTCTTGCTTGGGCCTCTCTCCTGGAGGCCCTCTGTCAGACCCATTGTTGACATGTGACAAGACGCTCCTCGTGGCGCGTCTTGATTGGGCCTCTCTCCAGAAGGCCCTCAATCAGACCCAGTGTTGACACGTGGCAAGACGCTCCTCGGGGCGCGTCTTGCTTGGGCCTCTCTCCTGGAGGCGCTCAGTCAGACTGAGTAGTGACATGTGGCCTGACGCTCCTCGGGGCGCGTCTTGCTTGGGCCTCTCTCCTGGAGGCGCTCAGTCAGACCCAGTGGTGACATGTGGCAAGACACTCCTCGGGGCCCGTCTTGCTTGGGCCTCTCTCCTGGAGGCCCTCTGTCAGACCCAGTGTTGACATGTGTCAAGACGCTCCACGGGGCGCATCTTGCTTGGGCTTCTCTCCTGGAGGCCCTCAGTCAGACCCATTGTTGACATGTGGCAAGACGCTCCTCGGGGCGCGTCTTGCTTGGGCTCTCTCCTGGAGGTGCTCAGTCAGAACCAGAGGTGACATGTGGCAAGACGCTCCTCGGGGCGCGTCTTGCTTGGGCCTCTCTCCTGGAGGCCCTCTGTCAGACCCAGTGTTGACATGTGGCAAGACGCTCCTCCGGGCGCATCTTGCTTGGGCCTCTCTCCTGGAGGCCCTCAGTAAGACTCATTGTTAACATGTGGCAAGACGCTCCTCGGGGCGCGTCTTGCTTGGGCCTCTCTCCTGGAGGCGCTCAGTCAGACCGAGTAGTGACATGTGGCCTGACGCTCCTCGGGGCGCGTCTTGCTTGGGCCTCTCTCCTGGAGGCGCTCAGTCAGACCCAGTGTTGACACGTGGCAAGACGCTCCTCGGGGCACGTCTTGCTTGGGCCTCTCTCCTGGAGGCGCTCAGTCAGACCCAGTGTTGACACGTGGCAAGACGCTCCTCGGGGCATGTCTTGCTTGGGCCTCTCTCCTGGAGGCGCTCAGTCAGACACAGTGTTGGCATGTGGCAAGACACTCCTCGGGGCGCGTCTTGGTTGGGCCTCTCTCCTGGAGGCGCTCATTCAGACCCAGTGGTGACATGTGACAAGACGCTCCTCGGGGCGCGTATTGCTTGGGCCTCTCTCCTGAATGCCCTCTGTCAGACCGAGTGTTGACATGTGGCAAGACTCTCCTCGGGGCGCATCTTGCTTGGGCTTCTCTCATGGAGGCCCTCAGTCCGACCCAGTGTTGACACGTGGCAAGACGCTCCTCGGGGCGCGTCTTGCTTGGGCCTCTCTCCTGGAGGCGCTCAGTCAAACTGAGTAGTGACATGTGGCCTGACGCTCCTCGGGGCGCGTCTTGCTTGGGCCTCTCTCCTGGAGGCCCTCAGTAAGACTCATTGTTGACATGTGGCAAGACGCTCCTCGGGGCGCGTCTTGCTTGGGCCTCTCTCCAGAAGGCCCTCAATCAGACCCAGTGTTGACATGTGGCAAGACGCTCCTCGGGGCGCGTCTTGCTTGGGCCTCTCTCCTGGAGGCGCTCAGTCAGACCGAGTAGTGACATGTGGCCTGACGCTCCTCGGGGCGCGTCTTGCTTGGGCCTCTCTCCTGGAGGCGCTCAGTCAGACCCAGTGTTGACACGTGGCAAGATGCTCCTCGGGGCGCGTCTTGCTTGAGCCTCTCTCCTGGAGGCGCTCAGTCAGACCCAGTGGTGACACGTGGAAAGACGCTCCTCGGGGCGCGTCTTGCTTGGGCCTCTCTCCTGGAGGCGCTCAGTCAGACCCAGTGTTGACACGTGGCAAGACGCTCCTCGGGGCGCGTCTTGCTTGGGCCTCTCTCCTGGAGGCGCTCAGTCAGACCCAGTGTTGGCATGTGGCAAGACACTCCTCGGGGCGCGTCTTGGTTGGGCCTCTCTCCTGGAGGCGCTCATTCAGACCCAGTGGTGACATGTGACAAGACGCTCCTCGGGGCGCGTATTGCTTGGGCCTCTCTCCTGAATGCCCTCTGTCAGACCGAGTGTTGACATGTGGCAAGACTCTCCTCGGGGCGCGTCTTGCTTGGGCTTCTCTCATGGAGGCCCTCAGTCCGACCCAGTGTTGACATGTGTCAAGACGCTCCTCGGGGCGTGTCTTGCTTGGGCCTCTCTCCTGGAGGCGCTCAGTCAGACCCAGTGTTGACATGTGGCAAGACGCTCCTCTGGGCGCGTCTTGCTTGGGCTTCTCCCCTGGAGGCCCTCAGTCAGACCCGTTGTTGACATGTGGCAAGACGCTCCTCGGGGCACGTCTTGCTTGGACCTCTCTCCTGGAGGCGCTCAGTTAGACCGAGTAGTGACATGCGGCAAGACGCTCCTCGGGGCGCGTCTTGCTTGGGCCTCTCTCCTGGAGGCGCTCAGTCAGACCGAGTGCTGACATAAGGCAAGACGCTCCTCGGGGCGCGTCTTGCTGGGGCCTCTCTCCTGGAGGTGCTCAATCAGACCCAGTGGTGACACGTGGCAAGACGCTCCTCGGGGCGCATCTTGCTTGGGCCTCTTTCCTGGAGGCGCTAAGTCAGACCCAGTGTTGACACGTGGCAAGACGCTCCTCTGGGCGCGTCTTGCTTGGGCCTCTCTCCTGGAGGAGCTCAGTCAGACCCAGTGGTGACACGTGGCAAGACGCTCCTCGGGGCGCGTCTTGCTTGGGCCTATCTCATGGAGGCGCTCAGTCAGACACAGTGTTGACATGTGGCAAGCCACTCCTCGGGGCGCGTCTTGCTTGGGCTTCTCTCATGGAGGCCCTCAGTAAGACCCATTGTTGACATGTGGAAAGAAGCTCCTCGGGGCGCGTCTTGCTTTGGCTTCTCTCCTGGAGGCCCTCAGTCAGACCCATTGTTGACATGTGGCAAGACGCTCCTCGGGGCGCGTATTGCTTGGGCCTCTCTCCTGGATGCCCTCTGTCAGACCCAGTGTTGACATGTGGCAAGACTTTCCTCGGGGCGCGTCTTGCTTGGGCTTCTCTCATGGAGGCCCTCAGTCAGACCCAGTGTTGACATGTGTCAAGACGCTCCTCGGGGCGTGTCTTGCTTGGGCCTCTCTCCTGGAGGCGCTCAGTCAGACCCAGTGTTGACATGTGGCAAGATGCTCCTCGGGGCGCTTCTTGCTTGGGCTTCTCTCCTGGAGGCCCTCAGTCAGACCCATTGTTGACATGTGGCAAAATGCTCCTCGGGGCACGTCTTGCTTGGGCCTCTCTCCTGGAGGCGCTCAGTCAGACCGAGTAGTGACATGTGGCAAGACGCTCCTCGGGGCGCGTCTTGCTGGGGCTTCTCTCATATAGGCACTCAGTCAGATCCAGTGCTGACATGTGGCAAGACGCTCCTCGGGGCGCGTGTTGCTTGGACCTCTCTCCTGGAGACGCTCAATTAGACCCAGTGTTGACATGTGGCAAGACGCTCCTCGGGGCGCGTCTTGCTTGGGCTTCTCTCCTGGAGGCCCTCAGTCAGACCCATTGTTGACATGTGGCAAGAAGCTCCTCGGGGCGCTTCTTGCTTGGGCCTCTCTCCTGGAGGCGCTCAGTCAGACCCAGTGGTGACATGTGGCAAGACACTCCTCGGGGCGCGTCTTGCTTGGGCCTCTCTCCTGGAGGCCCTCTGTCAGACCCAGTGTTGACATGTGTCAAGACGCTCCTCGGGGAGCGTCTTGCTTGGGCTTCTCTCCTGGATGCCCTCAGTCAGACCCATTGTTGACATGTGGCAAGACACTCCTCGGGGCGCGTCTTGCTTGGGCTTCTCTCCTGGAGGCGCTCAGACAGACCCAGTGTTGACATGTGACAAGACGCTCCTCGGGGCGCGTCTTGCTTGGGCCTCTCTCCTGGAGGCGCTCAGACAGACCCAGTGTTGACATGTGGAAAGACGCTCCTCCGGGCGCATCTTGCTTGGGCCTCTCTCCTGGAGGCCCTCAGTCAGACCCATTGTTGACATGTGGCAAGACGCTCCTCGGGGCGCGTCTTGCTTGGGCCTCTCTCCTGGAGGCGCTCAGTCAGACCGAGTGCTGACATAAGGCAAGACGCTCCTCGGGGCGCGTCTTGCTGGGGCCTCTCTCCTGGAGGCGCTCAGTCAGACCCAGTGCTGACATGTGGCAAGACGCTCCTCGGGGCGCGTCTTGCTTGGGCCTCTCTCCTGGAGGCGCTCAGTCAGACCCAGTGTTGACACGTGGCAAGACGCTCCTCGGGGCGCGTCTTGCTTGGGCCTCTCTCCTGGAGGCGCTCAGTCAGACCCAGTGGTGACACGTGGAAAGACGCTCCTCGGGGCACGTCTTGCTTGGGCCTCTCTCCTGGAGGCGCTCAGTCAGACCCAGTGTTGACACGTGGCAAGACGCTCCTCGGGGCGCATCTTGCTTGGGCCTCTCTCCTGGAGGCGCTCAGTCAGACCCAGTGTTGGCATGTGGCAAGACACTCCTCGGGGCGCGTCTTGGTTGGGCCTCTCTCCTGGAGGCGCTCATTCAGACCCAGTGGTGACATGTGACAAGACGCTCCTCGGGGCGCGTATTGCTTGGGCCTCTCTCCTGAATGCCCTCTGTCAGACCGAGTGTTGACATGTGGCAAGACTCTCCTCGGGGCGCGTCTTGCTTGGGCTTCTCTCATGGAGGCCCTCAGTCCGACCCAGTGTTGACATGTGTCAAGACGCTCCTCGGGGCGTGTCTTGCTTGGGCCTCTCTCCTGGAGGCGCTCAGTCAGACCCAGTGTTGACATGTGGCAAGACGCTCCTCTGGGCGCGTCTTGCTTGGGCTTCTCTCCTGGAGGCCCTCAGTCAGACCCATTGTTGACATGTGGCAAGACGCTCCTCGGGGCACGTCTTGCTTGGACCTCTCTCCTGGAGGCACTCAGTTAGATGGAGTAGTGACATGCGGCAAGACGCTCCGCGGGGCGCGTCTTGCTTGGGCCTCTCTCCTGGAGGCGCTCAGTCAGACCGAGTGCTGACATAAGGCAAGACGCTCCTCGGGGCGCGTCTTGCTGGGGCCTCTCTCCTGGAGGTGCTCAATCAGACCCAGTGGTGACACGTGGAAAGACGCTCCTCGGGGCGCATCTTGCTTGGGCCTCTTTCCTGGAGGCGCTAAGTCAGACCCAGTGTTGCCACGTGGCAAGACGCTCCTCGGGGCGCGTCTTGCTTGGGCCTCTCTCATGGAGGCGCTCAGTCAGACACAGTGTTGACATGTGGCAAGACACTGCTCGGGGCGCGTCTTGCTTTGGCTTCTCTCCTGGAGGCCCTCAGTCAGACCCATTGTTGACATGTGGCAAGACGCTCCTCGGGGCGCGTATTGCTTGGGCCTCTCTCCTGGATGCCCTCTGTCAGACCCAGTGTTGACATGTGTCAAGACGCTCCTCGGGCGTTTCTTGCTTGCGCCTCTCTCCTGGAGGCGCTCAGTCAGACCCAGAGGTGACATGTGGCAAGACGCTCCTCGGGCCTCTCTCCTGGAGGCGCTCAGTCAGACCCAGTGTTGACATGTGGCGAGACGCTCCTCGGGGCACGTCTTGCTGGGGCCTCTCTCCTGGAGGCGCTCAGTCAGACCGAGTGCTGACATGTGGCAAGACGCTCCTCGGGGCGCATCTGGCTTGGGCTTCTCTCCTGGAGGCCCTCAGTCAGACCCAGTGTTGACATGTGGCACGACGCTCCTCGGGGCGCGTCTTATTTGGGCCTCTCTCCTGGAGGCCCTCAGTCAGACCCAGTGTTGACATGTGGCAAGACGCTCCTCGGGGCGCGTCTTGCTTGGGCTTCTCTGCTGGAGGCCCTCAGTCAGACCCATTGTTGACAATTGGCAAGACGCTCCTCGGGGCACGTTTTGCTTGGGCCTCTCTCCTGGAGGCGCTCAGTCAGACCGAGTAGTGACATGTGGCAAGACGCTCCTCGGGGCGCGTCTTGCTTGGGCCTCTCTCCAGAAGGCCCTCTATCAGACCCAGTGTTGACACGTGGCAAGACGCTCCTCGGGGCGCGTCTTACTTGGGCCTCTCTCCTGGAGGCGCTCAGTCAGACTGAGAAGTGACATGTGGCCTGACGCTCCTCGGGGCGCGTGTTGCTTGGGCCTCTCTCCTGGAGGCGCTCAGTCAGACCCAGTGGTGACATGTGGCAAGACACTCCTCGGGGCGCATCTTGCTTGGGCCTCTCTCCTGGAGGCCCTCTGTCAGACCCAGTGTTGGCATGTGGCAAGACGCTCATCAGGGCGCGTCTTGGTTGGGCCTCTCTCCTGGAGGCGCTCAGTCAGACCCAGTGGTGACATGTGGCAAGACACTCCTCGGGCCGCGTATTGCTTGGGCCTCTCTCCTGGATGCCCTCTGTCAGACCGAGTGTTGACATGTGGCAAGACTCTCCTCGGGGCGCGTCTTGCTTGGGCTTACCTCATGGAGGCCCTCGGTCAGACCCAGTGTTGACATGTGTCAAGACGCTCCTCGGGGCGTGTCTTGCTTGGGCCTCTCTCCTGGAGGCACTCAGTCAGACCCAGTGTTGACATGTGGCAAGATGCTCCTCGGGGCGCGTCTTGCTTGGGCTTCTCTCCTGGAGGCCCTCAGTCAGACCCATTGTTGACATGTGGCAAGACGCTCCTCGGGGCACGTCTTGCTTGGGACTCTCTCCTGGAGGCGCTCAAACAGACTGAGTAGTGACATGTGGCAAGACGCTCCTCGGGGCGCGTCTTGCTGGGGCTTCTCTCATGGAGGCACTCAGTCAGACCCAGTGTTGACATGTGGCAAGATGCTCCTCGGGGCGCGTCTTGCTTGGACCTCTCTCCCTGAGGCGCTCAGTCAGACCGAGTAGTGACATGTGGCAAGACGCTCCTCGGGGCGCGTCTTGCTTGGACCTCTCTCCCTGAGGTGCTCAGTCAGACCCAGTGTTGACATTTGGCAAGACACTCCTCGGGGCGCGTCTTGCTTGGGCCTCTCTCATGGAGGCCCTCTGTCAGACCCAGTGATGACATGTGTCAAGACGCTCCTTGGGGGGCGACTTGCTTTGGCCTCTCTCCTGGAGGCGCTCAGTCAGACCGAGTGCTGACATGTGGCAAGAAGCTCCTCGGGCCGCGTGTTGCTTGGGCTTCTCTCCTGGAGGCGCTCAGAAAGACCCAATGTTGACATGTGACAAGACGCTCCTCGGCGCGCGTCTTGCTTGGGCCTCTCTCCTGGAGGCGCTCAGTCAGAACCAGAGGTGACATGTGGCAAGACGCTCCTCGGGGCGCGTCTTGCTTGGGCCTCTCTCCTGGAGGCCCTCTGTCAGACCCAGTGTTGACATGTGGCAAGACGCTCCTCCGAGCGCATCTTGCTTGGGCCTCTCTCCTGGAGGCCCTCAGTCAGACCCATTGTTGACATGTGGCAAGACGCTCCTCGGGGCGCGTCTTGCTTGGGCCTCTCTCCTGGAGGCGCTCAGTCAGACCGAGTGCTGACATAAGGCAAGACGCTCCTCGGGGCGCGTCTTTCTGGGGCCTCTCTCCTGGAGGCGCTCAGTCAGACCAAGTGCTGACATGTGGCAAGACGCTCCTCGGGGCGCGTCTTGCTTGGGCCTCTCTCCTGGAGGCGCTCAGTCAGACTGAGTAGTGACATGTGGGATGACGCTCCTCGGGGCACGTCTTGCTTGGGCCTCTCTCCTGGAGGCACTCAGTCAGACCCAGTGGTGACATGTGGCAAGACACTCCTCGGGGCGCGTCTTGCTTGGGCCTCTCTCGTGGAGGCCTTCTGTCAGACCCAGTGTTGACATGTGTCAAGACGCTCCTCGGGGCTCGTCTTGCTTGGGCTTCTCTCCTGGAGGCCTTCAGTCAGACCCATTGTTGACATGTGGCAAAACGCTCCTCGCTGCGCATCTTGCTTGGGCTTCCCTCCTGGAGGCGCTCAGACAGATCCAGTGTTGACAAGTGACAAGACGCTCCTCGGGGCGTGTCTTGCTTGGGCCTCTCTCCTGGAGGCCCTCTGTCAGACCCAGTGTTGACATGTGGCAAGACGCTCCTCCGGGCGCATCTTGCTTGGGCCTCTCTCCTGGAGGCCCTCAGTCAGACCCATTGTTGACATGTGGCAAGACGCTCCTCGGGGCGCGTCTTGCTTGGGCTTCTCTCCTGGAGGCGCTCAGTCAGACCCAGTGTTGACAAGTGGCAAGACGCTCCTCGGGGCGCGTCTTGCTTGGGCCTCTCTCCTGGAGGCGCTCAGTCAGACCCAGTGTTAACATGTGGCAAGACGCTCCTCGGGGTGCGTCTTGCTTGGGCCTCTCTCCTGGAGGCGCTCAGTCAGACCCAGTGGTGACACGTGGAAAGACGCTCCGCGGGGCGCGTCTTGCTTGGGCCTCTCTCCTGGAGGCGCTCAGTCAGACCCAGTGTTGACACGTGGCAAGACGCTCCTCTGGGCGCGTATTGCTTGGGCCTCTCTCCTGAATGCCCTCTGTCAGACCGAGTGTTGACGTGTGGCAAGACTCTCCTCGGGGCGCGTCTTGCTTGTGCTTCTCTCATGGAGGCCCTCAGTCCGACCCAGTGTTGACATGTGTCAAGACGCTCCTCGGGGCGTGTCTTGCTTGGGCCTCTCGCCTGGAGGCCCTCAGTCAGACCCATTGTTGACATGTGGCAAGACGCTCCTCGGGGCACGTCTTGCTTGGGCCTCTCTCCTGGAGGCGCTCAGTCAGACCGAGTAGTGACATGTTGCAAGACGCTCCTCGGGGCGCGTCTTGCTTGGGCCTCTCTCCTGGAGGAGCTCAGTCAGACCCAGTGGTGACATGTGGCAAGACGCTCCTCGGGGCGCATCTTGCTTGGGCCTCTCTCCTGGAGGCGCTAAGTCAGACCCAGTGTTGACACGTGGCAAGACGCTCCTCGGGGCGCGTCTTGCTTGGGCCTCTCTCCTGGAGGCGCTCAGTCAGACCGAGTAGTGACATGTGGTAAGACGCTCCTCGGGGCGCGTCTTGCTGGGGCTTCTCTCATGGAGGCACTCAGTCAGACCCAGTGTTGACATGTGGCAAGACGCTCCTCGGGGCGCGTGTTGCTTGGACCTCTTTCCTGGAGGCGCTCAGTCAGACCGAGTAGTGACATGTGGCAAGACGCTCCTCGGGGCGCGTCTTGCTTGGGCCTCTCTCCTGGAGGCGCTCATTTAGACCCAGTGTTGACATGTGGCAAGACGCTCCTCGGGGCGCGTCTTGCTTGCGCCTCTCTCCTGGAGGCGCTCAGTCAGACCCAGAGGTGACATGTGGCAAGACGCTCTTCGGGCCTCTCTCCTGGAGGCGCTCACTCAGACCCAGTGTTGACATGTGGCAAGACGCTCCTCGGGGCGCGTCTTGCTTGGGCCTCTCTCCTGGAGGTGCTCAGTCAGACCCAGTGTTGACATGTGGCAAGACGCTCCTCGGGGCGCGTCTTGCTGGGGCTTCTCTCATGGAGGCACTCAGTCAGACCCAGTGTTGACATGTGGCAAGATGCTCCTCGGGGCACGTCTTGCTTGGGCCTCTCTCCTGGAGGCGCTCAGTCAGACCCAGAGGAGACATGTGTCAAGACGCTCCTCGGGGCGTGTCTTGCTTGGGCCTCTCTCCTGGAGGCGCTCAGTCAAACCGAGTGCTGACATGTGGCAAGACGCTCCTCCGGGTGCGTCTTGCTTGGGCCTCTCTCCTGGAGGCGCTCAGTCAAACCCAGTGTTCACATGTGGCAAGACGCTCCTCGGGGCGCGTCTTGCTTGGGCCTCTCTCCTGGAGGCGCTCAGTCAGACCGAGTGCTGACATGTGGCAAGACGCTCCTCGGGGCGCATCTTGCTTGGGCTTCTCTCCTGGAGGCCCTCAGTCAGACCCAGTGTTGACATGTGGCAAGACGCTCCTCGGGGCGCTTTTTATTTGGGCCTCTCTCCTGGGGGCCCTCAGTCAGACCCAGTTTTGACATGTGGCAAGACGCTCCTCGGGGCGCATCTTGCTTGGGCTTCTCTCCTGGAGGCCCTCAGTCAGACCCATTGTTGACATGTGGCAAGATGCTCCTCGGGGCACGTCTTGCTTGGGCCTCTCTCCTGGAGGCGCTCAGTCAGACCGAGTAGTGACATGTGGCAAGACGCTCCTCGGGGCGCGTCTTGCTTGGACCTCCCTCCTGGAGGCGCTCAGTCAGACCGAGTAGTGACATGTGGCAAGACGCTCCTCGGGGCGTGTCTTGCTTGGACCTCTCTCCTGGATGCGCTCAGTTAGACCGAGTAGTGACATGTGGCAAGACGCTCCTCGGGGCGGGTCTTGCTTGGGCCTCTCTCCTGGAGGCGCTCAGTCAGACCGAGTGCTGACATAAGGCAAGATGCTCCTCGCGACGCGTCTTGCTGGGGCCTCTCTCCTGGAGGTGCTCAATCACACCCAGTGGTGACACGTGGCAAGACGCTCCTCGGGGCGCGTCTTGCTTGGGCCTCTCTCCTGGAGGAGCTCAGTCAGACCCAGTGGTGACACGTGGCAAGACGCTCCTCGGGGCGCATCTTGCTTGGGCCTCTCTCCTGGAGGCGCTAAGTCAGACCCAGTGTTGACACGTGGCAAGGCGCTCCTCGGGGCGCGTCTTTCTTGGGCCTCTCTCCTGGAGGCGCTCAGTCAGACCCAGTGTTGACATGTGGCAAGACACTCCTCGGGGCGCGTCTTGCTTGGGCCTCTCTCATGGAGGCCCTCTGTCAGACCCAGTGTTGACATGTGTCAAGACGCTCCTCGGGGCGCATCTTGCTTTGGCCTCTCTCCTGGAGGCGCTCAGTCAGACCGAGTGCTGACATGTGGCAAGAAGCTCCTCGGGGCGCATCTTCCTTGGGCTTCTCTCCTGGAGGCCCTCAGTCAGACCCATTGTTGACATGTGGCTAGACGCTCCTCGGGGCACGTCTTGCTTGGGCCTCTCTCCGGGAGGCGCTCAGTCAGACCGAGTAGTGACATGTGACAAGACGCTCCTCGGGGCGCGTCTTGCTGGGGCTTCTCTCATGGAGGCACTCAGTCAGACCCAGTGTTGACATGTGGCAAGACGCTCCTCGGGGCGAGTGTTGCTTGGACCTCTCTCCTGGAGGCGCTCAGTCAGACCCAGTGTTGACATGTGACAAGACGGTCCTCGGGGCGCGTCTTGCTTGGGCCTCTCTCCTGGAGGCGCTCAGTCAGACCCAGAGGTGACATGTGTCAAGACGCTCCTCGGGCCTCTCTCCTGGAGGCGCTCAGTCAGACCCAGTGTTGACATGTGGCAAGACGCTCCTCGGGGCGCGTCTTGCTTGGGCCTCTCTCCTGGAGGTGCGTAGTCAGACCCAGTGTTGACATGTGGCAAGACGCTCCTCGGGGCGCGTCTTGCTTGGGCCTCTCTCATGGAGGCACTCAGTCAGACCCAGTGTTGACATGTGGAAAGATGCTCCTCGGGGAACGTCTTGCTTGGGCCTCTCTCCTGGAGGCGCGCAGTCAGACCCAGAGGAGAAATGTGTCAAGACGCTCCTCGGGGCGCGTCTTGCTTGGGCCTCTCTCCTGGAGGCGCTCAGTCAGACCGAGTGCTGACATGTGGCAAGACTTTCCTCGGAGCGCGTCTTGCTTGGGCCTCTCTCCTGGAGGCGCTCAGTCAGACCCAGTGTTGACATGTGGCAAGTCGCTCCTCTGGGCGCGTCTTGTTCGGGCCTCTCTCCTGGAGGCGCTCAGTCAGACCCAGTGTTCACATGTGGCAAGACGCTCCTCGGGGCGCGTCTTGCTTGGGCCTCTCTCCTGGAGGCGCTCAGTCAGACCCAGTGTTGACATGTGGCAAGACGCTCCTCGGGGTGCGTCTTGCTTGGGCCTCTCTCCTGGAGGCGCTCAGTCAGACCGAGTGCTGACATGTGGAAAGACGCTCCTCGGGGCTCATCTTGCTTGGGCTTCTCTCCTGGAGGCCCTCAGTCAGACCCAGTGTTGACATGTGGCAAGACGCTCCTCGGGGCGCGTCTTATTTGGGCCTCTCTCCTGGGGGCCCTCAGTCAGACCCAGTGTTGACATGTGGCAAGACGCTCCTCGGGGCGCGTCTTGCTTGGGCTTCTCTCCTGGAGGCCCTCAGTCAGACCCATTGTTGACATGTGGCAAGACGCTCCTCGGGGCACGTCTTGCTTGGGCCTCTCTCCTGGAGGCGCTCAGTCAGACCGAGTAGTGACATGTGGCAAGACGCTCCTCGGGGCGCGTCTTGCTTGGACCTCCCTCCTGGAGGCGCTCAGTCAGACCGAGTAGTGACATGTGGCAAGACGCTCCTCGGGGCGTGTCTTGCTTGGACCTCTCTCCTGGATGCGCTCAGTTAGACCGAGTAGTGACATGTGGCAAGACGCTCCTCGGGGCGGGTCTTGCTTGGGCCTCTCTCCTGGAGGCGCTCAGTCAGACCGAGTGCTGACATAAGGCAAGATGCTCCTCGCGGCGCGTCTTGCTGGGGCCTCTCTCCTGGAGGTGCTCAATCACACCCAGTGGTGACACGTGGCAAGACGCTCCTCGGGGCGCGTCTTGCTTGGGCCTCTCTCCTGGAGGAGCTCAGTCAGACCCAGTGGTGACACGTGGCAAGACCCTCCTCGGGGCGTATCTTGCTTGGGCCTCTCTCCTGGAGGCGCTAAGTCAGACCCAGTGTTGACACGTGGCAAGGCGCTCCTCGGGGCGCGTCTTGCTTGGGCCTCTCTCCTGGAGGCGCTCAGTCAGACCCAGTGTTGACATGTGGCAAGACACTCCTCGGGGCGCGTCTTGCTTGGGCCTCTCTCATGGAGGCCCTCTGTCAGACCCAGTGTTGACATGTGTCAAGACGCTCCTCGGGGCGCATCTTGCTTTGGCCTCTCTCCTGGAGGCGCTCTGTCAGACCGAGTGCTGACATGTGGCAAGAAGCTCCTCGGGGCGCATCTTCCTTGGGCTTCTCTCCTGGAGGCCCTCAGTCAGACCCATTGTTGACATGTGGCAAGACGCTCCTCGGGGCGCGTATTGCTTGGGCCTCTCTCCTGTATGCCCTCTGTCAGACCCAGTGTTGACATGTGGCAAGACTCTCCTCGGGGCGCGTCTTGCTTGGGCTTCTCACATGGAGGCCCTCAGTCAGACCCAGTGTTAACATGTGTCAAGACGCTCCTCGGGGCGTGTCTTGCTTGGGCCTCTCTCCTGGAGGCGCTCAGTCAGACCCAGTGTTGACATGTGGCAAGACGCTCCTCGGGGCGCTTCTTGCTTGGGCTTCTCTCCTGGAGGCCCTCAGTCAGACCCATTGTTGACATGTGGCTAGACGCTCCTCGGGGCACGTCTTGCTTGGGCCTCTCTCCGGGAGGCGCTCAGTCAGACCGAGTAGTGACATGTGACAAGACGCTCCTCGGGGCGCGTCTTGCTGGGGCTTCTCTCATGGAGGCACTCAGTCAGACCCAGTGTTGACATGTGGCAAGACGCTCCTCGGGGCGAGTGTTGCTTGGACCTCTCTCCTGGAGGCGCTCAGTCAGACCCAGTGTTGACATGTGACAAGACGGTCCTCGGGGCGCGTCTTGCTTGGGCCTCTCTCCTGGAGGCGCTCAGTCAGACCCAGAGGTGACATTTGTCAAGACGCTCCTCGGGCCTCTCTCCTGGAGGCGCTCAGTCAGACCCAGTGTTGACATGTGGCAAGACGCTCCTCGGGGCGCGTCTTGCTTGGGCCTCTCTCCTGGAGGTGCGTAGTCAGACCCAGTGTTGACATGTGGCAAGACGCTCCTCGGGGCGCGTCTTGCTTGGGCCTCTCTCATGGAGGCACTCAGTCAGACCCAGTGTTGACATGTGGAAAGACGCTCCTCGGGGAACGTCTTGCTTGGAACTCTCTCCTGGAGGCGCGCAGTCAGACCCAGAGGAGAAATGTGTCAAGACGCTCCTCGGGGCGCGTCTTGCTTGGGCCTCTCTCCTGGAGGCGCTCAGTCAGACCGAGTGCTGACATGTGGCAAGACTTTCCTCGGGGCGCGTCTTGCTTGGGCCTCTCTCCTGGAGGCGCTCAGTCAGACCCAGTGTTGACATGTGGCAAGTCGCTCCTCTGGGCGCGTCTTGTTCGGGCCTCTCTCCTGGAGGCGCTCAGTCAGACCGAGTGTTGACATGTGGCAAGATGCTCCTCGGGGCACGTCTTGCTTGGGCCTCTCTCCTGGAGGCGCTCAGTCAGACCCAGAGGAGACGTGTCAAGACGCTCCTCGGGGCGCGTCTTGCTTGGGCCTCTCTCCTGGAGGCGCTCAGTCAGACCGAGTGCTGACGTGAAAGACGCTCCTCCGGGCGCGTCTTGCTTGGGCCTCTCTCCTGGAGGCGCTCAGTCAGACCCAGTGTTCACATGTGGCAAGACGCTCCTCGGGGCGCGTCTTGCTTGGGCCTCTCTCCTGGAGGCGCTCAGTCAGACCCAGTGTTGACATGTGGCAAGACGCTCCTCGGGGTGCGTCTTGCTTGGGCCTCTCTCCTGGAGGCGCTCAGTCAGACCGAGTGCTGACATGTGGAAAGACGCTCCTCGGGGCGCATCTTGCTTGGGCTTCTCTCCTGGAGGCCCTCAGTCAGACCCAGTGTTGACATGTGGCAAGACGCTCCTCGGGGCGCGTCTTATTTGGGCCTCTCTCCTGGGGGCCCTCAGTCAGACCCAGTGTTGACATGTGGCAAGACGCTCCTCGGGGCGCGTCTTGCTTGGGCTTCTCTCCTGGAGGCCCTCAGTCAGACCCATTGTTGACATGTGGCAAGACGCTCCTCGGGGCACGTCTTGCTTGGGCCTCTCTCCTGGAGGCGCTCAGTCAGACCGAGTAGTGACATGTGGCAAGACGCTCCTCGGGGTGCGTCTTGCTTGGACCTCCCTCCTGGAGGCGCTCAGTCAGACCGAGTAGTGACATGTGGCAAGACGCTCCTCGGGGCGGGTCTTGCTTGGGCCTCTCTCCTTTAGGCGCTCAGTCAGACCGAGTGCTGACATAAGGCAAGACGCTCCTCGGGGCGGGTCTTGCTGGGGCCTCTCTCCTGGAGGCCCTCAGTCAGACCCATTGTTGACATGTGGCAAGACGCTCCTCGGGGCGCATCTTGCTTTGGCCTCTCTCCTGGAGGCGCTCAGTCAGACCGAGTGCTGACATGTGGCAAGAAGCTCCTCGGGGCGCATCTTCCTTGGGCTTCTCTCCTGGAGGCCCTCAGTCAGACCCATTGTTGACATGTGGCAAGACGCTCCTCGGGGCGCGTATTGCTTGGGCCTCTCTCCTGTATGCCCTCTGTCAGACCCAGTGTTGACATGTGGCAAGACTCTCCTCGGGGCGCGTCTTGCTTGGGCTTCTCACATGGAGGCCCTCAGTCAGACCCAGTGTTAACATGTGTCAAGACGCTCCTCGGGGCGTGTCTCGCTTGGGCCTCTCTCCTGGAGGCGCTCAGTCAGACCCAGTGTTGACATGTGGCAAGACGCTCCTCGGGGCGCTTCTTGCTTGGGCTTCTCTCCTGGAGGCCCTCAGTCAGACCCATTGTTGACATGTGGCTAGACGCTCCTCGGGGCACGTCTTGCTTGGGCCTCTCTCTGGGAGGCGCTCAGTCAGACCGAGTAGTGACATGTGACAAGACGCTCCTCGGGGCGCGTCTTGCTGGGGCTTCTCTCATGGAGGCACTCAGTCAGACCCAGTGTTGACATGTGGCAAGACGCTCCTCGGGGCGAGTGTTGCTTGGACCTCTCTCCTGGAGGCGCTCAGTCAGACCCAGTGTTGACATGTGACAAGACGGTCCTCGGGGCGCGTCTTGCTTGGGCCTCTCTCCTGGAGGCGCTCAGTCAGACCCAGAGGTGACATGTGTCAAGACGCTCCTCGGGCCTCTCTCCTGGAGGCGCTCAGTCAGACCCAGTGTTGACATGTGGCAAGACGCTCCTCGGGGCGCGTCTTGCTTGGGCCTCTCTCCTGGAGGTGCGTAGTCAGACCCAGTGTTGACATGTGGCAAGACGCTCCTCGGGGCGCGTCTTGCTTGGGCCTCTCTCATGGAGGCACTCAGTCAGACCCAGTGTTGACATGTGGAAAGACGCTCCTCGGGGAACGTCTTGCTTGGGCCTCTCTCCTGGAGGCGCGCAGTCAGACCCAGAGGAGAAATGTGTCAAGACGCTCCTCGGGGCGCGTCTTGCTTGGGCCTCTCTCCTGGAGGCGCTCAGTCAGACCGAGTGCTGACATGTGGCAAGACTTTCCTCGGGGCGCGTCTTGCTTGGGCCTCTCTCCTGGAGGCGCTCAGTCAGACCCAGTGTTGACATGTGGCAAGTCGCTCCTCTGGGCGCGTCTTGTTCGGGCCTCTCTCCTGGAGGCGCTCAGTCAGACCCAGTGTTCACATGTGGCAAGACGCTCCTCGGGGCGCGTCTTGCTTGGGCCTCTCTCCTGGAGGCGCTCAGTCAGACCCAGTGTTGACATGTGGCAAGACGCTCCTCGGGGTGCGTCTTGCTTGGGCCTCTCTCCTGGAGGCGCTCAGTCAGACCGAGTGCTGACATGTGGAAAGACGCTCCTCGGGGCGCATCTTGCTTGGGCTTCTCTCCTGGAGGCCCTCAGTCAGACCCAGTGTTGACATGTGGCAAGATGCTCCTCGGGGCGCGTCTTATTTGGGCCTCTCTCCTGGGGGCCCTCAGTCAGACCCAGTGTTGACATGTGGCAAGACGCTCCTCGGGGCGCGTCTTGCTTGGGCTTCTCTCCTGGAGGCCCTCAGTCAGACCCATTGTTGACATGTGGCAAGACGCTCCTCGGGGCACGTCTTGCTTGGGCCTCTCTCCTGGAGGCGCTCAGTCAGACCGAGTAGTGACATGTGGCAAGACGCTCCTCGGGGCGCGTCTTGCTTGGACCTCCCTCCTGGAGGCGCTCAGTCAGACCGAGTAGTGACATGTGGCAAGACGCTCCTCGGGGCGTGTCTTGCTTGGACCTCTCTCCTGGATGCGCTCAGTTAGACCGAGTAGTGACATGTGGCAAGACGCTCCTCGGGGCGGGTCTTGCTTGGGCCTCTCTCCTGGAGGCGCTCAGTCAGACCGAGTGCTGACATAAGGCAAGATGCTCCTCGCGGCGCGTCTTGCTGGGGCCTCTCTCCTGGAGGTGCTCAATCACACCCAGTGGTGACACGTGGCAAGACGCTCCTCGGGGCGCGTCTTGCTTGGGCCTCTCTCCTGGAGGAGCTCAGTCAGACCCAGTGGTGACACGTGGCAAGACGCTCCTCGGGGCGTATCTTGCTTGGGCCTCTCTCCTGGAGGCGCTAAGTCAGACCCAGTGTTGACACGTGGCAAGGCGCTCCTCGGGGCGCGTCTTGCTTGGGCCTCTCTCCTGGAGGCGCTCAGTCAGACCCAGTGTTGACATGTGGCAAGACACTCCTCGGGGCGCGTCTTGCTTGGGCCTCTCTCATGGAGGCCCTCTGTCAGACCCAGTGTTGACATGTGTCAAGACGCTCCTCGGGGCGCATCTTGCTTTGGCCTCTCTCCTGGAGGCGCTCAGTCAGACCGAGTGCTGACATGTGGCAAGAAGCTCCTCGGGGCGCATCTTCCTTGGGCTTCTCTCCTGGAGGCCCTCAGTCAGACCCATTGTTGACATGTGGCAAGACGCTCCTCGGGGCGCGTATTGCTTGGGCCTCTCTCCTGTATGCCCTCTGTCAGACCCAGTGTTGACATGTTGCAAGACTCTCCTCGGGGCGCGTCTTGCTTGGGCTTCTCACATGGAGGCCCTCAGTCAGACCCAGTGTTAACATGTGTCAAGACGCTCCTCGGGGCGTGTCTTGCTTGGGCCTCTCTCCTGGAGGCGCTCAGTCAGACCCAGTGTTGACATGTGGCAAGACGCTCCTCGGGGCGCTTCTTGCTTGGGCTTCTCTCCTGGAGGCCCTCAGTCAGACCCATTGTTGACATGTGGCTAGACGCTCCTCGGGGCACGTCTTGCTTGGGCCTCTCTCCGGGAGGCGCTCAGTCAGACCGAGTAGTGACATGTGACAAGACGCTCCTCGGGGCGCGTCTTGCTGGGGCTTCTCTCATGGAGGCACTCAGTCAGACCCAGTGTTGACATGTGGCAAGACGCTCCTCGGGGCGAGTGTTGCTTGGACCTCTCTCCTGGAGGCGCTCAGTCAGACCCAGTGTTGACATGTGACAAGACGGTCCTCGGGGCGCGTCTTGCTTGGGCCTCTCTCCTGGAGGCGCTCAGTCAGACCCAGAGGTGACATGTGTCAAGACGCTCCTCGGGCCTCTCTCCTGGAGGCACTCAGTCAGACCCAGTGTTGACATGTGGCAAGACGCTCCTCGGGGCGCGTCTTGCTTGGGCCTCTCTCCTGGAGGTGCGTAGTCAGACCCAGTGTTGACATGTGGCAAGACGCTCCTCGGGGCGCGTCTTGCTTGGGCCTCTCTCTTGGAGGCACTCAGTCAGACCCAGTGTTGACATGTGGAAAGACGCTCCTCGGGGAACGTCTTGCTTGGGCCTCTCTCCTGGAGGCGCGCAGTCAGACCCAGAGGAGAAATGTGTCAAGACGCTCCTCGGGGCGCGTCTTGCTTGGGCCTCTCTCCTGGAGGCGCTCAGTCAGACCGAGTGCTGACATGTGGCAAGACTTTCCTCGGGGTGCGTCTTGCTTGGGCCTCTCTCCTGGAGGCGCTCAGTCAGACCCAGTGTTGACATGTGGCAAGTCGCTCCTCTGGGCGCGTCTTGTTCGGGCCTCTCTCCTGGAGGCGCTCAGTCAGACCGAGTGTTGACATGTGGCAAGATGCTCCTCGGGGCACGTCTTGCTTGGGCCTCTCTCCTGGAGGCGCTCAGTCAGACCCAGAGGAGACGTGTCAAGACGCTCCTCGGGGCGCGTCTTGCTTGGGCCTCTCTCCTGGAGGCGCTCAGTCAGACCGAGTGCTGACGTGAAAGACGCTCCTCCGGGCGCGTCTTGCTTGGGCCTCTCTCCTGGAGGCGCTCAGTCAGACCCAGTTTTCACATGTGGCAAGACGCTCCTCGGGGCGCGTCTTGCTTGGGCCTCTCTCCTGGAGGCGCTCAGTCAGACCCAGTGTTGACATGTGGCAAGACGCTCCTCGGGGTGCGTCTTGCTTGGGCCTCTCTCCTGGAGGCGCTCAGTCAGACCGAGTGCTGACATGTGGAAAGACGCTCCTCGGGGCGCATCTTGCTTGGGCTTCTCTCCTGGAGGCCCTCAGTCAGACCCAGTGTTGACATGTGGCAAGACGCTCCTCGGGGCGCGTCTTATTTGGGCCTCTCTCCTGGGGGCCCTCAGTCAGACCCAGTGTTGACATGTGGCAAGACGCTCCTCGGGGCGCGTCTTGCTTGGGCTTCTCTCCTGGAGGCCCTCAGTCAGACCCATTGTTGACATGTGGCAAGACGCTCCTCGGGGCACGTCTTGCTTGGGCCTCTCTCCTGGAGGCGCTCAGTCAGACCGAGTAGTGACATGTGGCAAGACGCTCCTCGGGGTGCGTCTTGCTTGGACCTCCCTCCTGGAGGTGCTCAGTCAGACCGAGTAGTGACATGTGGCAAGACGCTCCTCGGGGCGTGTCTTGCTTGGACCTCTCTCCTGGAGGCGCTCAGTTAGACCGAGTAGTGACATGTGGCAAGACGCTCCTCGGGGCGGGTCTTGCTTGGGCCTCTCTCCTTTAGGCGCTCAGTCAGACCGAGTGCTGACATAAGGCAAGACGCTCCTCAGGGCGGGTCTTGCTGGGGCCTCTCTCCTGGAGGCCCTCAGTCAGACCCATTGTTGACATGTGGCAAGACGCTCCTCGGGGCACGTCTTGCTTGGGCCTCTCTCCTGGAGGCGCTCAGTCAGACCGAGTGCTGACATAAGGCAAGACGCTCCTCGGGTCGCGTCTTGCTGGGGCCTCTCTCCTGGAGGTGCTCAATCAGACCCAGTGGTGACACGTGGCAAGACGCTCCTCGGGGCGCGTCTTTCTTGGGCCTCTCTCCTGGAGGAGCTCAGTCAGACCCAGTGGTGACACGTGGCAAGTCGCTCCTCTGGGCGCGTCTTGTTCGGGCCTCTCTCCTGGAGGCGCTCAGTCAGACCGAGTGTTGACATGTGGCAAGATGCTCCTCGGGGCACGTCTTGCTTGGGCCTCTCTCCTGGAGGCGCTCAGTCAGACCGAGTGCTGACGTGAAAGACGCTCCTCCGGGCGCGTCTTGCTTGGGCCTCTCTCCTGGAGGCGCTCAGTCAGACCGAGTGCTGACGTGAAAGACGCTTCTCCGGGCGCGTCTTGCTTGGGCCTCTCTCCTGGAGGCGCTCAGTCAGACCCAGTTTTCACATGTGGCAAGACGCTCCTCGGGGCGCGTCTTGCTTGGGCCTCTCTCCTGGAGGCGCTCAGTCAGACCCAGTGTTGACATGTGGCAAGACGCTCCTCGGGGTGCGTCTTGCTTGGGCCTCTCTCCTGGAGGCGCTCAGTCAGACCGAGTAGTGACATGTGGCAAGACGCTCCTCGGGGCGGGTCTTGCTTGGGCCTCTCTCCTTTAGGCGCTCAGTCAGACCGAGTGCTGACATAAGGCAAGACGCTCCTCGGGGCGGGTCTTGCTGGGGCCTCTCTCCTGGAGGCCCTCAGTCAGACCCATTGTTGACATGTGGCAAGACGCTCCTCGGGGCACGTCTTGCTTGGGCCTCTCTCCTGGAGGCGCTCAGTCAGACCGAGTGCTGACATAAGGCAAGACGCTCCTCGGGTCGCGTCTTGCTGGGGCCTCTCTCCTGGAGGTGCTCAATCAGACCCAGTGGTGACACGTGGCAAGACGCTCCTCGGGGCGCGTCTTTCTTGGGCCTCTCTCCTGGAGGAGCTCAGTCAGACCCAGTGGTGACACGTGGCAAGACGCTCCTCGGGGCGCATCTTGCTTGGGCCTCTCTCCTGGAGGCGCTGAGTCAGACCCAGTGTTGACACGTGGCAAGACGCTCCTCGGGGCGCGTCTTGCTTGGGCCTCTCTCCTGGAGGCGCTCCGTCAGACCCAGTGTTGACATGTGGCATGACACTCCTCGGGGCGCGTCTTGCTTGGGCCTCTCTCCTGGAGGCGCTCAGTCAGACCGAGTGCTGACATGTGGCAAGAAGCTCCTCGGGGCGCGTCTTGCTTGGGCTTCTCTCCTGGAGGCCCTCAGTCAGACCCATTGTTGACATGTGGCAAGATGCTCCTCGGGGCGCGTCTTGCTTGGGCCTCTCTCCAGAAGGCCCTCAATCAGACCCAGTGTTGACACGTGGCAAGACGCTCCTCGGGGCGCTTCTTGCTTGGGCCTCTCTCCTGGAGGCGCTCAGTCAGACCCAGTGGTGACATGTGGCAAGACGCTCCTCGGGGCGCGTATTGCTTGGGCCTCTCTCCTGGATGCCCTCTGTCAGACCCAGTGTTGACATGTGGCAAGACTCTCCTCGGGGCGCGTCTTGCTTGGGCTTCTCTCATGGAGGCCCTCAGTCAGACCCAGTGTTGACATGTGTCAAGACGCTCCTAGGGGCGTGTCTTGCTTGGGCCTCTCTCCTGGAGGCGCTCAGTCAGACCCAGTGTTGACATGTGGCAAGACGCTCCTCGGGGCGCTTCTTGCTTGGGCTTCTCTCCTGGAGGCCCTCAGTCAGACCCATTGTTGACATGTGGCAAGACGCTCCTCGGGGCACGTCTTGCTTGGGCCTCTCTCCTGGAGGCGCTCAGTCAGACCGAGTAGTGACATGTGACAAGACTCTCCTCGGGGCGCGTCTTGCTTGGGCCTCTCTCCTGGAGGCGCTCAGTCAGACCCAGTGTTGACATGTGACAAGAGGCTCCTCGGGGCGCGTCTTGCTTGGGCCTCTCTCCTGGAGGTTCTTAGTCAGACCCAGTGTTGACATGTGGCAAGATGCTCCTCGGGGCGCGTCTTGCTGGGGCTTCTCTCATGGAGGCACTCAGTCAGACCCAGTGTTGACATGTGGCAAGACGCTCCACGGGGCACGTCTTGCTTGGGCCTCTCTCCTGGAGGCGCTCAGTCAGACCCAGAGGAGACATGTGTCAAGATGCTCCTCGGGGCGCGTCTTGCTTGGGCCTCTCTCCTGGAGGCGCTCAGTCAGACCGAGTGCTGACATGTGGCAAGACGCTCCTCCGGGCGCGTCTTCCTTGGGCCTCACTCCTGGAGGCCCTCAGTCAGACCCAGTGTTGACACGTGGCAAGACGCTCCTCGGGGCGCGTCTTGCTTGGGCCTCTCTCCTGGAGGCGCTCAGTCAGACCGAGTAGTGACATGTGGTAAGACGCTCCTCGGGGCGCGTCTTGCTGGGGCATCTCTCATGGAGGCACTCAGTCAGACCCAGTGTTGACATGTGGCAAGACGCTCCTCGGGGCGCGTGTTGCTTGGACCTCTTTCCTGGAGGCGCTCAGTCAGACCGAGTAGTGACATGTGGCAAGACGCTCCTCGGGGCGCGTCTTGCTTGGGCCTCTCTCCTGGAGGCGCTCAATTAGACCCAGTGTTGACATGTGGCAAGACGCTCCTCGGGGTGCGTCTTGCTTGCGCCTCTCTCCTGGAGGCGCTCAGTCAGACCCAGAGGTGACATGTGGCAAGACGCTCTTCGGGCCTCTCTCCTGGAGGCGCTCACTCAGACCCAGTGTTGACATGTGGCAAGACGCTCCTCGGGGCGCGTCTTGCTTGGGCCTCTCTCCTGGAGGTGCTCAGTCAGACCCAGTGTTGACATGTGGCAAGACGCTCCTCGGGGCGCGTCTTGCTGGGGCTTCTCTCATGGAGGCACTCAGTCAGACCCAGTGTTGACATGTGGCAAGATGCTCCTCGGGGCACGTCTTGCTTGGGCCTCTCTCCTGGAGGCGCTCAGTCAGACCCAGAGGAGACATGTGTCAAGACGCTCCTCGGGGCGTGTCTTGCTTGGGCCTCTCTCCTGGAGGCGCTAAGTCAAACCGAGTGCTGACATGTGGCAAGACGCTCCTCCGGGTGCGTCTTGCTTGGGCCTCTCTCCTGGAGGCGCTCAGTCAGACCCAGTGTTCACATGTGGCAAGACGCTCCTCGGGGCGCGTCTTGCTTGGGCCTCTCTCCTGGAGGCGCTCAGTCAGACCCAGTGTTGACATGTGGCAAGACGCTCCTCGGGGAACGTCTTGCTTGGGCCTCTCTCCTGGAGGCGCTCAGTCAAACCGAGTGCTGACATGTGGCAAGACGCTCCTCGGGGCGCATCTTGCTTGGGCTTCTCTCCTGGAGGCCCTCAGTCAGACCCAGTGTTGACATGTGGCAAGACGCTCCTCGGGGCGCGTCTTATTTGGGCCTCTCTCCTGGGGGCCCTCAGTCAGACCCAGTGTTGACATGTGGCAAGACGCTCCTCGGGGCGCATCTTGCTTGGGCTTCTCTCCTGGAGGCCCTCAGTCAGACCCATTGTTGACATGTGGCAAGACGCTCCTCGGGGCACGTCTTGCTTGGGCCTCTCTCCTGGAGGCGCTCAGTCAGACCGAGTAGTGACATGTGGCAAGACGCTCCTCGGGGCGCGTCTTGCTTGGACCTCCCTCCTGGAGGCGCTCAGTCAGACCGAGTAGTGACATGTGGCAAGACGCTCCTCGGGGCATGTCTTGCTTGGACCTCTCTCCTGGATGCGCTCAGTTAGACCGAGTAGTGACATGTGGCAAGACGCTCCTCGGGGCGGGTCTTGCTTGGGCCTCTCTCCTGGAGGCGCTCAGTCAGACCGAGTGCTGACATAAGGCAAGATGCTCCTCGCGGCGCGTCTTGCTGGGGCCTCTCTCCTGGAGGTGCTCAATCACACCCAGTGGTGACACGTGGCAAGACGCTCCTCGGGGCGCGTCTTGCTTGGGCCTCTCTCCTGGAGGAGCTCAGTCAGACCCAGTGGTGACACGTGGCAAGACGCTCCTCGGGGCGCATCTTGCTTGGGCCTCTCTCCTGGAGGCGCTAAGTCAGACCCAGTGTTGACACGTGGCAAGGCGCTCCTCGGGGCGCGTCTTGCTTGGGCCTCTCTCCTGGAGGCGCTCAGTCAGACCCAGTGTTGACATGTGGCAAGACACTCCTCGGGGCGCGTCTTGCTTGGGCCTCTCTCATGGAGGCCCTCTGTCAGACCCAGTGTTGACATGTGTCAAGACGCTCCTCGGGGCGCATCTTGCTTTGGCCTCTCTCCTGGAGGCGCTCAGTCAGACCGAGTGCTGACATGTGGCAAGAAGCTCCTCGGGGCGCATCTTCCTTGAGCTTCTCTCCTGGAGGCCCTCAGTCAGGTCCATTGTTGACATGTGGCAAGACGCTCCTCGGGGCGCGTCTTGCTTGGGCCTCTCTCCTGGAGGCGCTCAGTCAGACCGAGTGCTGACATGTGGAAAGACGCTCCTCGGGGCGCATCTTGCTTGGGCTTCTCTCCTGGAGGCCCTCAGTCAGACCCAGTGTTGACATGTGGCAAGACGCTCCTCGGGGCGCGTCTTATTTGGGCCTCTCTCCTGGGGGCCCTCAGTCAGACCCAGTGTTGACATGTGGCAAGACGCTCCTCGGGGCGCGTCTTGCTTGGGCTTCTCTCCTGGAGGCCCTCAGTCAGACCCATTGTTGACATGTGGCAAGACGCTCCTCGGGGCACGTCTTGCTTGGGCCTCTCTCCTGGAGGCGCTCAGTCAGACCGAGTATTGACATGTGGCAAGACGCTCCTCGGGGTGCGTCTTGCTTGGACCTCCCTCCTGGAGGCGCTCAGTCAGACCGAGTAGTGACATGTGGCAAGACGCTCCTCGGGGCGTGTCTTGCTTGGACCTCTCTCCTGGAGGCGCTCAGTTAGACCGAGTAGTGACATGTGGCAAGTCGCTCCTCGGGGCGGGTCTTGCTTGGGCCTCTCTCCTTTAGGCGCTCAGTCAGACCGAGTGCTGACATAAGGCAAGACGCTCCTCGGGGCGGGTCTTGCTGGGGCCTCTCTCCTGGAGGCCCTCAGTCAGACCCATTGTTGACATGTGGCAAGACGCTCCTCGGGGCAAGTCTTGCTTGGGCCTCTCTCCTGGAGGCGCTCAGTCAGACCGAGTGCTGACATAAGGCAAGACGCTCCTCGGGTCGCGTCTTGCTGGGGCCTCTCTCCTGGAGGTGCTCAATCAGACCCAGTGGTGACACGTGGCAAGACGCTCCTCGGGGCGCGTCTTGCTTGGGCCTCTCTCCTGGAGGCGCTAAGTCAGACCCAGTGTTGACACGTGGCAAGACGCTCCTCGGGGCGCGTCTTGCTTGGGCCTCTCTCCTGGAGGCGCCCGTCAGACCCAGTGTTGACATGTGGCATGACACTCCTCGGGGCGCGTCTTGCTTGGGCCTCTCTCCTGGAGGCGCTCAGTCAGACCGAGTGCTGACATGTGGCAAGAAGCTCCTCGGGGCGCGTCTTGCTTGGGCTTCTCTCCTGGAGGCCCTCAGTCAGACCCATTGTTGACATGTGGCAAGACGCTCCTCGGGGCGCGTCTTGCTTGGGCCTCTCTCCAGAAGGCCCTCAATCAGACCCAGTGTTGACACGTGGCAAGACGCTCCTCGGGGCGCTTCTTGCTTGGGCCTCTCTCCTGGAGGCGCTCAGTCAGACCCAGTGGTGACATGTGGCAAGACGCTCCTCGGGGCGCGTATTGCTTGGGCCTCTCTCCTGGATGCCCTCTGTCAGACCCAGTGTTGACATGTGGCAAGACTCTCCTCGGGGCGCGTCTTGCTTGGGCTTCTCTCATGGAGGCCCTCAGTCAGACCCAGTGTTGACATGTGTCAAGACGCTCCTCGGGGCACGTCTTGCTTGGGCCTCTCTCCTGGAGGCGCTCAGTCAGACCCAGTGTTGACATGTGGCGAGACGCTCCTCGGGGCGCTTCTTGCTTGGGCTTCTCTCCTGGAGGCCCTCAGTCAGACCCATTGTTGACATGTGGCAAGACGCTCCTCGGGGCACGTCTTGCTTGGGCCTCCCTCCTGGAGACGCTCAGTCAGACCGAGTAGTGACATGTGACAAGACTCTCCTCGGGGCGCGTCTTGCTTGGGCCTCTCTCCTGGAGGCGCTCAGTCAGACCCAGTGTTGACATGTGGCAAGACGCTCCTCGGGGCGCGTCTTGCTTGGGCCTCTCTCCTGGAGGTTCTTAGTCAGACCCAGTGTTGACATGTGGCAAGATGCTCCTCGGGGCGCGTCTTGCTGGGGCTTCTCTCATGGAGGCACTCAGTCAGACCCAGTGTTGACATGTGGCTAGACGCTCCATGGGGCACGTCTTGCGTGGGCCTCTCTCCTGGAGGCGCTCAGTCAGACCCAGAGGAGACATGTGTCAAGATGCTCCTCGGGGCGCGTCTTGCTTGGGCCTCTCTCCTGGAGGCGCTCAGTCAGACCGAGTGCTGACATGTGGCAAGACGCTCCTCCGGGCGCGTCTTCCTTGGGCCTCACTCCTGGAGGCCCTCAGTCAGACCCAGTGTTCACATGTGGCAAGACGCTCCTCGGGGCACGTCTTGCTTGGGCCTCTCTCCTGGAGGCGCTCAGTCAGACCAGGTGCTGACATGTGGCAAGACGCTCCTCGGGGCGCTTCTTGCTTGGGCCTCTCTCCTGGAGGCGCTCAGTCAGACCCAGTGGTGACATGTGGCAAGACGCTCCTCGGGGAGCGTATTGCTTGGGCCTCTCTCCTGGATGCCCTCTGTCAGACCCAGTGTTGACATGTGGCAAGACTCTCCTCGGGGCGCGTCTTGCTTGGGCTTCTCTCATGGAGGCCCTCAGTCAGACCCAGTGTTGACATGTGTCAAGACGCTCCTCGGGGCGTGTCTTGCTTGGGCCTCTCTCCTGGAGGCGCTCAGTCAGACCCAGTGTTGACATGTGGCAAGACGCTCCTCGGGGTGCTTCTTGCTTGGGCTTCTCTCCTGGAGGCCCTCAGTCAGACCCATTGTTGACATGTGGCAAGACGCTCCTCGGGGCACGTCTTGCTTGGGCCTCTCTCCTGGAGGCGCTCAGTCAGACCGAGTAGTGACATGTGACAAGACGCTCCTCGGGGCGCGTCTTGCTTGGGCCTCTCTCCTGGAGGCGCTCAGTCAGACCCAGTGTTGACATGTGGCAAGACGCTCCTCGGGGCGCGTCTTGCTTGGGCCTCTCTCCTGGAGGTTCTCAGTCAGACCCAGTGTTGACATGTGGCAAGATGCTCCTCGGGGCACGTCTTGCTGGGGCTTCTCTCATGGAGGCACTCAGTCAGACCCAGTGTTGACATGTGGCAAGACGCTCCTCGGGGCACGTCTTGCTTGGGCCTCTCTCCTGGAGGCGCTCAGTCAGATCCAGAGGAGACATGTGTCAAGATGCTCCTCGGGGCGCGTCTTGCTTGGGCCTCTCTCCTGGAGGCGCTCAGTCAGACCGAGTGCTGACATGTGGCAAGACGCTCCTCCGGGCGCGTCTTGCTTGGGCCTCTCTCCTGGAGGCGCTCAGTCAGACCCAGTGTTCACATGTGGCAAGACGCTCCTCCGGGCGCGTCTTGCTTGGGCCTCTCTCCTGGAGGAGCTCAGTCAGACCCAGTGTTGACATGTGACAAGACGCTCCTCGGGGCGCGTCTTGCTTGGGCCTCTCTCCTGGAGGTGCTAAGTCAGACCCAGAGGTGACATGTGGCAAGACGCTCCTCGGGGCGCATCTTGCTTGGGCCTCTCTCCTGGAGAAGCTCAGTCAGACCCAGTGTTGACATGTGGCAAGACGCTCCTCGGGGCACGTCTTGCTTGGGCCTCTCTCCTGGAGGCGCTCAGTCAGACCGAGTAGTGACATGTGACAAGACTCTCCTCGGGGCGCGTCTTGCTTGGGCCTCTCTCCTGGAGGCGCTCAGTCAGACCCAGTGTTGACATGTGGCAAGACGCTCCTCGGGGCGCGTCTTGCTTGGGCCTCTCTCCTGGAGGTTCTTAGTCAGACCCAGTGTTGACATGTGGCAAGATGCTCCTCGGGGCGCGTCTTGCTGGGGCTTCTCTCATGGAGGCACTCTGTCAGACCCAGTGTTGACATTTGGCAAGACGCTCCACGGGGCACGTCTTGCTTGGGCCTCTCTCCTGGAGAAGCTCAGTCAGACCGAGTGCTGACATGTGGCAAGACGCTCCTCCGGGCGCGTCTTGCTTGGGCCTCTCTCCTGGAGGCGCTCAGTCAGACCCAGTGTTCACATGTGGCAAGACGCTCCTCAGGGCGCGTCTTGCTTGGGCCTCTCTCCTGGGGAGGCGATCAGTCAGACCCAGTGTTGACATGTGTCAAGACGCTCCTCGGGTGTTTCTTGCTTGGGCCTCTCTCAGGGGGAGGCGATCAGTCAGACCCAGTGTTGACATGTATCAAGACGCTCCTCGGGTGTTTCTTGCTTGGGCCTCTCTCCTGGAGGAGCTCAGTCAGACCCAGTGTTGACATGTGACAAGACGCTCCTCGGGGCGCGTCTTGCTTGGGCCTCTCTCCTGGAGGTGCTAAGTCAGACCCAGAGGTGACATGTGGCAAGACGCTCCTCGGGGCGCATCTTGCTTGGGCCTCTCTCCTGGAGAAGCTCAGTCAGACCCAGTGTTGACATGTGACAAGACGCTCCTCGGGGCGCGTCTTGCTTGGGCCTCTCTCCTGGAGGTGCTAAGTCAGACCCAGAGGTGACATGTGGCAAGACGCTCCTCGGGGCGCATCTTGCTTGGGCCTCTCTCCTGGAGAAGCTCAGTCAGACCCAGTGTTGACATGTGGAGAGACGCTCCTCGGGGCACGTCTTGCTTGGGCCTCTCTCCTGGAGGCGCTCAGTCAGACCGAGTAGTGACATGTGACAAGACTCTCCTCGGGGCGCGTCTTGCTTGGGCCTCTCTCCTGGAGGCGCTCAGTCAGACCCAGTGTTGACATGTGGCAAGACGCTCCTCGGGGCGCGTCTTGCTTGGGCCTCTCTCCTGGAGGTTCTTAGTCAGACCCAGTGTTGACATGTGGCAAGATGCTCCTCGGGGCGCGTCTTGCTGGGGCTTCTCTCATGGAGGCACTCTGTCAGACCCAGTGTTGACATTTGGCAAGACGCTCCACGGGGCACGTCTTGCTTGGGCCTCTCTCCTGGAGGCGCTCAGTCAGACCCAGAGGAGACATGTGTCAAGATGCTCCTCGGGGCGCGTCTTGCTTGGGCCTCTCTCCTGGAGGCGCTCAGTCAGACCGAGTGCTGACATGTGGCAAGACGCTCCTCCGGGCGCGTCTTGCTTGGGCCTCTCTCCTGGAGGCGCTCAGTCAGACCCAGTGTTCACATGTGGCAAGACGCTCCTCAGGGCGCGTCTTGCTTGGGCCTCTCTCCTGGGGAGGCGATCAGTCAGACCCAGTGTTGACATGTGTCAAGACGCTCCTCGGGTGTTTCTTGCTTGGGCCTCTCTCCTGGGGAGGCGATCAGTCAGACCCAGTGTTGACATGTGTCAAGACGCTCCTCTGGTGTTTCTTGCTTGGGCCTCTCTCCTGGAGGAGCTCAGTCAGACCCAGTGTTGACATTTGACAAGACGCTCCTCGGGGCGCGTCTTGCTTGGGCCTCTCTCCTGGAGGTGCTGAGTCAGACCCAGAGGTGACATATGGCAAGACGCTCCTCGGGGCGCATCTTGCTTGGGCTTCTCTCCTGGAGGCCCTCAGTCAGACCCATTGTTGACATGTGGCAAGACGCTCCTCGGGGCACGTCTTGCTTGGGCCTCTCTCCTGGAGGCGCTCAGTCAGACCGAGTAGTGACATGTGGCAAGACGCTCCTCGGGGCGCGTCTTGCTTGGACCTCCCTCCTGGAGGCGCTCAGTCAGACCGAGTAGTGACATGTGGCAAGACGCTCCTCGGGGCATGTCTTGCTTGGACCTCTCTCCTGGATGCGCTCAGTTAGACCGAGTAGTGACATGTGGCAAGACGCTCCTCGGGGCGGGTCTTGCTTGGGCCTCTCTCCTGGAGGCGCTCAGTCAGACCGAGTGCTGACATAAGGCAAGATGCTCCTCACGGCGCGTCTTGCTGGGGCCTCTCTCCTGGAGGTGCTCAATCACACCCAGTGGTGACACGTGGCAAGACGCTCCTCGGGGCGCGTCTTGCTTGGGCCTCTCTCCTGGAGGAGCTCAGTCAGACCCAGTGGTGACACGTGGCAAGACGCTCCTCGGGGCGCATCTTGCTTGGGCCTCTCTCCTGGAGGCGCTAAGTCAGACCCAGTGTTGACACGTGGCAAGGCGCTCCTCGGGGCGCGTCTTGCTTGGGCCTCTCTCCTGGAGGCGCTCAGTCAGACCCAGTGTTGACATGTGGCAAGACACTCCTCGGGGCGCGTCTTGCTTGGGCCTCTCTCATGGAGGCCCTCTGTCAGACCCAGTGTTGACATGTGTCAAGACGCTCCTCGGGGCGCATCTTGCTTTGGCCTCTCTCCTGGAGGCGCTCAGTCAGACCGAGTGCTGACATGTGGCAAGAAGCTCCTCGGGGCGCATCTTCCTTGGGCTTCTCTCCTGGAGGCCCTCAGTCAGGTCCATTGTTGACATGTGGCAAGACGCTCCTCGGGGCGCGTCTTGCTTGGGCCTCTCTCCTGGAGGCGCTCAGTCAGACCGAGTGCTGACATGTGGAAAGACGCTCCTCGGGGCGCATCTTGCTTGGGCTTCTCTCCTGGAGGCCCTCAGTCAGACCCAGTGTTGACATGTGGCAAGACGCTCCTCGGGGCGCGTCTTATTTGGGCCTCTCTCCTGGGGGCCCTCAGTCAGACCCAGTGTTGACATGTGGCAAGACGCTCCTCGGGGCGCGTCTTGCTTGGGCTTCTCTCCTGGAGGCCCTCAGTCAGACCCATTGTTGACATGTGGCAAGACGCTCCTCGGGGCACGTCTTGCTTGGGCCTCTCTCCTGGAGGCGCTCAGTCAGACCGAGTATTGACATGTGGCAAGACGCTCCTCGGGGTGCGTCTTGCTTGGACCTCCCTCCTGGAGGCGCTCAGTCAGACCGAGTAGTGACATGTGGCAAGACGCTCCTCGGGGCGTGTCTTGCTTGGACCTCTCTCCTGGAGGCGCTCAGTTAGACCGAGTAGTGACATGTGGCAAGTCGCTCCTCGGGGCGGGTCTTGCTTGGGCCTCTCTCCTTTAGGCGCTCAGTCAGACCGAGTGCTGACATAAGGCAAGACGCTCCTCGGGGCGGGTCTTGCTGGGGCCTCTCTCCTGGAGGCCCTCAGTCAGACCCATTGTTGACATGTGGCAAGACGCTCCTCGGGGCAAGTCTTGCTTGGGCCTCTCTCCTGGAGGCGCTCAGTCAGACCGAGTGCTGACATAAGGCAAGACGCTCCTCGGGTCGCGTCTTGCTGGGGCCTCTCTCCTGGAGGTGCTCAATCAGACCCAGTGGTGACACGTGGCAAGACGCTCCTCGGGGCGCGTCTTGCTTGGGCCTCTCTCCTGGAGGCGCTAAGTCAGACCCAGTGTTGACACGTGGCAAGACGCTCCTCGGGGCGCGTCTTGCTTGGGCCTCTCTCCTGGAGGCGCCCGTCAGACCCAGTGTTGACATGTGGCATGACACTCCTCGGGGCGCGTCTTGCTTGGGCCTCTCTCCTGGAGGCGCTCAGTCAGACCGAGTGCTGACATGTGGCAAGAAGCTCCTCGGGGCGCGTCTTGCTTGGGCTTCTCTCCTGGAGGCCCTCAGTCAGACCCATTGTTGACATGTGGCAAGACGCTCCTCGGGGCGCGTCTTGCTTGGGCCTCTCTCCAGAAGGCCCTCAATCAGACCCAGTGTTGACACGTGGCAAGACGCTCCTCGGGGCGCTTCTTGCTTGGGCCTCTCTCCTGGAGGCGCTCAGTCAGACCCAGTGGTGACATGTGGCAAGACGCTCCTCGGGGCGCGTATTGCTTGGGCCTCTCTCCTGGATGCCCTCTGTCAGACCCAGTGTTGACATGTGGCAAGACTCTCCTCGGGGCGCGTCTTGCTTGGGCTTCTCTCATGGAGGCCCTCAGTCAGACCCAGTGTTGACATGTGTCAAGACGCTCCTAGGGGCACGTCTTGCTTGGGCCTCTCTCCTGGAGGCGCTCAGTCAGACCCAGTGTTGACATGTGGCGAGACGCTCCTCGGGGCGCTTCTTGCTTGGGCTTCTCTCCTGGAGGCCCTCAGTCAGACCCATTGTTGACATGTGGCAAGACGCTCCTCGGGGCACGTCTTGCTTGGGCCTCCCTCCTGGAGACGCTCAGTCAGACCGAGTAGTGACATGTGACAAGACTCTCCTCGGGGCGCGTCTTGCTTGGGCCTCTCTCCTGGAGGCGCTCAGTCAGACCCAGTGTTGACATGTGGCAAGACGCTCCTCGGGGCGCGTCTTGCTTGGGCCTCTCTCCTGGAGGTTCTTAGTCAGACCCAGTGTTGACATGTGGCAAGATGCTCCTCGGGGCGCGTCTTGCTGGGGCTTCTCTCATGGAGGCACTCAGTCAGACCCAGTGTTGACATGTGGCTAGACGCTCCATGGGGCACGTCTTGCGTGGGCCTCTCTCCTGGAGGCGCTCAGTCAGACCCAGAGGAGACATGTGTCAAGATGCTCCTCGGGGCGCGTCTTGCTTGGGCCTCTCTCCTGGAGGCGCTCAGTCAGACCGAGTGCTGACATGTGGCAAGACGCTCCTCCGGGCGCGTCTTCCTTGGGCCTCACTCCTGGAGGCCCTCAGTCAGACCCAGTGTTCACATGTGGCAAGACGCTCCTCGGGGCACGTCTTGCTTGGGCCTCTCTCCTGGAGGCGCTCAGTCAGACCAGGTGCTGACATGTGGCAAGACGCTCCTCGGGGCGCTTCTTGCTTGGGCCTCTCTCCTGGAGGCGCTCAGTCAGACCCAGTGGTGACATGTGGCAAGACGCTCCTCGGGGAGCGTATTGCTTGGGCCTCTCTCCTGGATGCCCTCTGTCAGACCCAGTGTTGACATGTGGCAAGACTCTCCTCGGGGCGCGTCTTGCTTGGGCTTCTCTCATGGAGGCCCTCAGTCAGACCCAGTGTTGACATGTGTCAAGACGCTCCTCGGGGCGTGTCTTGCTTGGGCCTCTCTCCTGGAGGCGCTCAGTCAGACCCAGTGTTGACATGTGGCAAGACGCTCCTCGGGGTGCTTCTTGCTTGGGCTTCTCTCCTGGAGGCCCTCAGTCAGACCCATTGTTGACATGTGGCAAGACGCTCCTCGGGGCACGTCTTGCTTGGGCCTCTCTCCTGGAGGCGCTCAGTCAGACCGAGTAGTGACATGTGACAAGACGCTCCTCGGGGCGCGTCTTGCTTGGGCCTCTCTCCTGGAGGCGCTCAGTCAGACCCAGTGTTGACATGTGGCAAGACGCTCCTCGGGGCGCGTCTTGCTTGGGCCTCTCTCCTGGAGGTTCTCAGTCAGACCCAGTGTTGACATGTGGCAAGATGCTCCTCGGGGCACGTCTTGCTGGGGCTTCTCTCATGGAGGCACTCAGTCAGACCCAGTGTTGACATGTGGCAAGACGCTCCTCGGGGCACGTCTTGCTTGGGCCTCTCTCCTGGAGGCGCTCAGTCAGATCCAGAGGAGACATGTGTCAAGATGCTCCTCGGGGCGCGTCTTGCTTGGGCCTCTCTCCTGGAGGCGCTCAGTCAGACCGAGTGCTGACATGTGGCAAGACGCTCCTCCGGGCGCGTCTTGCTTGGGCCTCTCTCCTGGAGGCGCTCAGTCAGACCCAGTGTTCACATGTGGCAAGACGCTCCTCCGGGCGCGTCTTGCTTGGGCCTCTCTCCTGGAGGAGCTCAGTCAGACCCAGTGTTGACATGTGACAAGACGCTCCTCGGGGCGCGTCTTGCTTGGGCCTCTCTCCTGGAGGTGCTAAGTCAGACCCAGAGGTGACATGTGGCAAGACGCTCCTCGGGGCACGTCTTGCTTGGGCCTCTCTCCTGGAGGCGCTCAGTCAGACCGAGTAGTGACATGTGACAAGACTCTCCTCGGGGCGCGTCTTGCTTGGGCCTCTCTCCTGGAGGCGCTCAGTCAGACCCAGTGTTGACATGTGGCAAGACGCTCCTCGGGGCGCGTCTTGCTTGGGCCTCTCTCCTGGAGGTTCTTAGTCAGACCCAGTGTTGACATGTGGCAAGATGCTCCTCGGGGCGCGTCTTGCTGGGGCTTCTCTCATGGAGGCACTCTGTCAGACCCAGTGTTGACATTTGGCAAGACGCTCCACGGGGCACGTCTTGCTTGGGCCTCTCTCCTGGAGAAGCTCAGTCAGACCGAGTGCTGACATGTGGCAAGACGCTCCTCCGGGCGCGTCTTGCTTGGGCCTCTCTCCTGGAGGCGCTCAGTCAGACCCAGTGTTCACATGTGGCAAGACGCTCCTCAGGGCGCGTCTTGCTTGGGCCTCTCTCCTGGGGAGGCGATCAGTCAGACCCAGTGTTGACATGTGTCAAGACGCTCCTCGGGTGTTTCTTGCTTGGGCCTCTCTCAGGGGGAGGCGATCAGTCAGACCCAGTGTTGACATGTATCAAGACGCTCCTCGGGTGTTTCTTGCTTGGGCCTCTCTCCTGGAGGAGCTCAGTCAGACCCAGTGTTGACATGTGACAAGACGCTCCTCGGGGCGCGTCTTGCTTGGGCCTCTCTCCTGGAGGTGCTAAGTCAGACCCAGAGGTGACATGTGGCAAGACGCTCCTCGGGGCGCATCTTGCTTGGGCCTCTCTCCTGGAGAAGCTCAGTCAGACCCAGTGTTGACATGTGGAGAGACGCTCCTCGGGGCACGTCTTGCTTGGGCCTCTCTCCTGGAGGCGCTCAGTCAGACCGAGTAGTGACATGTGACAAGACTCTCCTCGGGGCGCGTCTTGCTTGGGCCTCTCTCCTGGAGGCGCTCAGTCAGACCCAGTGTTGACATGTGGCAAGACGCTCCTCGGGGCGCGTCTTGCTTGGGCCTCTCTCCTGGAGGTTCTTAGTCAGACCCAGTGTTGACATGTGGCAAGATGCTCCTCGGGGCTCGTCTTGCTGGGGCTTCTCTCATGGAGGCACTCTGTCAGACCCAGTGTTGACATTTGGCAAGACGCTCCACGGGGCACGTCTTGCTTGGGCCTCTCTCCTGGAGGCGCTCAGTCAGACCCAGAGGAGACATGTGTCAAGATGCTCCTCGGGGCGCGTCTTGCTTGGGCCTCTCTCCTGGAGGCGCTCAGTCAGACCGAGTGCTGACATGTGGCAAGACGCTCCTCCGGGCGCGTCTTGCTTGGGCCTCTCTCCTGGAGGCGCTCAGTCAGACCCAGTGTTCACATGTGGCAAGACGCTCCTCAGGGCGCGTCTTGCTTGGGCCTCTCTCCTGGGGAGGCGATCAGTCAGACCCAGTGTTGACATGTGTCAAGACGCTCCTCGGGTGTTTCTTGCTTGGGCCTCTCTCCTGGGGAGGCGATCAGTCAGACCCAGTGTTGACATGTGTCAAGACGCTCCTCTGGTGTTTCTTGCTTGGGCCTCTCTCCTGGAGGAGCTCAGTCAGACCCAGTGTTGACATTTGACAAGACGCTCCTCGGGGCGCGTCTTGCTTGGGCCTCTCTCCTGGAGGTGCTGAGTCAGACCCAGAGGTGACATATGGCAAGACGCTCCTCGGGGCGCGTCTTGCTTGGGCCTCTCTCCTGGAGAAGCTCAGTCAGACCCAGTGTTGACATGTGGCAAGACGCTCCTCGGGGCACGTCTTGCTTGGGCCTCTCTCCTGGAGGCGCTCAGTCAGACCGAGTAGTGACATGTGACAAGACTCTCCTCGGGGCGCGTCTTGCTTGGGCCTCTCTCCTGGAGGCGCTCAGTCAGACCCAGTGTTGACATGTGGCAAGACGCTCCTCGGGGCGCGTCTTGCTTGGGCCTCTCTCCTGGAGGTTCTTAGTCAGACCCAGTGTTGACATGTGGCAAGATGCTCCTCGGGGCGCGTCTTGCTGGGGCTTCTCTCATGGAGGCACTCAGTCAGACTCAGTGTTGACATGTGGCAAGACGCTCCACGGGGCACGTCTTGCTTGGGCCTCTCTCCTGGAGGCGCTCAGTCAGACCCAGAGGAGACATGTGTCAAGATGCTCCTCGGGGCGCGTCTTGCTTGGACCTCTCTCCTGGAGGCGCTCAGTCAGACCGAGTGCTGACATGTGGCAAGACGCTCCTCCGGGCGCGTCTTGCTTTGGCCTCTCTCCTGGAGGCGCTCAGTCAGACCCAGTGTTCACATGTGGCAAGACGCTCCTCAGGGCGCGTCTTGCTTGGGCCTCTCTCCTGGGGAGGCGCTCAGTCAGACCCAGTGTTGACATGTGTCAAGACGCTCCTCGGGTGTTTCTTGCTTGGGCCTCTCTCCTGGGGAGGCGATCAGTCAGACCCAGTGTTGACATGTGTCAAGACGCTCCTCGGGTGTTTCTTGCTTGGGCCTCTCTCCTGGAGGAGCTAAGTCAGACCCAGTGTTGACATGTGACAAGACGCTCCTCGGGGCGCGTCTTGCTTGGGCCTCTCTCCTGGAGGTGCTAAGTCAGACCCAGAGGTGACATGTGGCAAGACGCTCCTCGGGGCGCGTCTTGCTTGGGCCTCTCTCCTGGAGGCGCTCAGTCAGACCCAGTGTTGACATGTGGCAAGACGCTCCTCGGGGCGCGTCTTGCTTGGGCCTCTCTCCTGGAGGTTCTCAGTCAGACCCAGTGTTGACATGTGGCAAGATGCTCCTCGGGGCACGTCTTGCTGGGGCTTCTCTCATGGAGGCACTCAGTCAGACCCAGTGTTGACATGTGGCAAGACGCTCCTCGGGGCACGTCTTGCTTGGGCCTCTCTCCTGGAGGCGCTCAGTCAGATCCAGAGGAGACATGTGTAAAGATGCTCCTCGGGGCGCGTCTTGCTTGGGCCTCTCTCCTGGAGGCGCTCAGTCAGACCGAGTGCTGACATGTGGCAAGACGCTCCTCCGGGCGCGTCTTGCTTGGGCCTCTCTCCTGGAGGCGCTCAGTCAGACCCAGTGTTCACATGTGGCAAGACGCTCCTCCGGGCGCGTCTTGCTTGGGCCTCTCTCCTGGAGGAGCTCAGTCAGACCCAGTGTTGACATGTGACAAGACGCTCCTCGGGGCGCGTCTTGCTTGGGCCTCTCTCCTGGAGGTGCTAAGTCAGACCCAGAGGTGACATGTGGCAAGACGCTCCTCGGGGCGCATCTTGCTTGGGCCTCTCTCCTGGAGAAGCTCAGTCAGACCCAGTGTTGACATGTGGCAAGACGCTCCTCGGGGCACGTCTTGCTTGGGCCTCTCTCCTGGAGGCGCTCAGTCAGACCGAGTAGTGACATGTGACAAGACTCTCCTCGGGGCGCGTCTTGCTTGGGCCTCTCTCCTGGAGGCGCTCAGTCAGACCCAGTGTTGACATGTGGCAAGACGCTCCTCGGGGCGCGTCTTGCTTGGGCCTCTCTCCTGGAGGTTCTTAGTCAGACCCAGTGTTGACATGTGGCAAGATGCTCCTCGGGGCGCGTCTTGCTGGGGCTTCTCTCATGGAGGCACTCTGTCAGACCCAGTGTTGACATTTGGCAAGACGCTCCACGGGGCACGTCTTGCTTGGGCCTCTCTCCTGGAGAAGCTCAGTCAGACCGAGTGCTGACATGTGGCAAGACGCTCCTCCGGGCGCGTCTTGCTTGGGCCTCTCTCCTGGAGGCGCTCAGTCAGACCCAGTGTTCACATGTGGCAAGACGCTCCTCAGGGCGCGTCTTGCTTGGGCCTCTCTCCTGGGGAGGCGATCAGTCAGACCCAGTGTTGACATGTGTCAAGACGCTCCTCGGGTGTTTCTTGCTTGGGCCTCTCTCAGGGGGAGGCGATCAGTCAGACCCAGTGTTGACATGTATCAAGACGCTCCTCGGGTGTTTCTTGCTTGGGCCTCTCTCCTGGAGGAGCTCAGTCAGACCCAGTGTTGACATGTGACAAGACGCTCCTCGGGGCGCGTCTTGCTTGGGCCTCTCTCCTGGAGGTGCTAAGTCAGACCCAGAGGTGACATGTGGCAAGACGCTCCTCGGGGCGCATCTTGCTTGGGCCTCTCTCCTGGAGAAGCTCAGTCAGACCCAGTGTTGACATGTGGCAAGACGCTCCTCGGGGCACGTCTTGCTTGGGCCTCTCTCCTGGAGGCGCTCAGTCAGACCGAGTAGTGACATGTGACAAGACTCTCCTCGGGGCGCGTCTTGCTTGGGCCTCTCTCCTGGAGGCGCTCAGTCAGACCCAGTGTTGACATGTGGCAAGACGCTCCTCGGGGCGCGTCTTGCTTGGGCCTCTCTCCTGGAGGTTCTTAGTCAGACCCAGTGTTGACATGTGGCAAGATGCTCCTCGGGGCGCGTCTTGCTGGGGCTTCTCTCATGGAGGCACTCTGTCAGACCCAGTGTTGACATTTGGCAAGACGCTCCACGGGGCGCGTCTTGCTTGGGCCTCTCTCCTGGAGGCGCTCAGTCAGACCGAGTGCTGACATGTGGCAAGATGCTCCTCCGGGCGCGTCTTGCTTGGGCCTCTCTCCTGGAGGCGCTCAGTCAGACCCAGTGTTCACATGTGGCAAGACGCTCCTCAGGGCGCGTCTTGCTTGGGCCTCTCTCCTGGGGAGGCGATCAGTCAGACCCAGTGTTGACATGTGTCAAGACGCTCCTCGGGTGTTTCTTGCTTGGGCCTCTCTCCTGGGGAGGCGATCAGTCAGACCCAGTGTTGACATGTGTCAAGACGCTCCTCGGGTGTTTCTTGCTTGGGCCTCTCTCCTGGAGGAGCTCAGTCAGACCCAGTGTTGACATTTGACAAGACGCTCCTCGGGGCGCGTCTTGCTTGGGCCTCTCTCCTGGAGGTGCTGAGTCAGACCCAGAGGTGACATATGGCAAGACGCTCCTCGGGGCGCGTCTTGCTTGGGCCTCTCTCCTGGAGAAGCTCAGTCAGACCCAGTGTTGACATGTGGCAAGACGCTCCTCGGGGCACGTCTTGCTTGGGCCTCTCTCCTGGAGGCGCTCAGTCAGACCGAGTAGTGACATGTGACAAGACTCTCCTCGGGGCGCGTCTTGCTTGGGCCTCTCTCCTGGAGGCGCTCAGTCAGACCCAGTGTTGACATGTGGCAAGACGCTCCTCGGGGCGCGTCTTGCTTGGGCCTCTCTCCTGGTGGTTCTTAGTCAGACCCAGTGTTGACATGTGGCAAGATGCTCCTCGGGGCGCGTCTTGCTGGGGCTTCTCTCATGGAGGCACTCAGTCAGACTCAGTGTTGACATGTGGCAAGACGCTCCACGGGGCACGTCTTGCTTGGGCCTCTCTCCTGGAGGCGCTCAGTCAGACCCAGAGGAGACATGTGTCAAGATGCTCCTCGGGGCGCGTCTTGCTTGGACCTCTCTCCTGGAGGCGCTCAGTCAGACCGAGTGCTGACATGTGGCAAGACGCTCCTCCGGGCGCGTCTTGCTTTGGCCTCTCTCCTGGAGGCGCTCAGTCAGACCCAGTGTTCACATGTGGCAAGACGCTCCTCAGGGCGCGTCTTGCTTGGGCCTCTCTCCTGGGGAGGCGCTCAGTCAGACCCAGTGTTGACATGTGTCAAGACGCTCCTCGGGTGTTTCTTGCTTGGGCCTCTCTCCTGGGGAGGCGATCAGTCAGACCCAGTGTTGACATGTGTCAAGACGCTCCTCGGGTGTTTCTTGCTTGGGCCTCTCTCCTGGAGGTTCTCAGTCAGACCCAGTGTTGACATGTGGCAAGATGCTCCTCGGGGCACGTCTTGCTGGGGCTTCTCTCATGGAGGCACTCAGTCAGACCCAGTGTTGACATGTGGCAAGACGCTCCTCGGGGCACGTCTTGCTTGGGCCTCTCTCCTGGAGGCGCTCAGTCAGATCCAGAGGAGACATGTGTCAAGATGCTCCTCGGGGCGCGTCTTGCTTGGGCCTCTCTCCTGGAGGCGCTCAGTCAGACCGAGTGCTGACATGTGGCAAGACGCTCCTCCGGGCGCGTCTTGCTTGGGCCTCTCTCCTGGAGGCGCTCAGTCAGACCCAGTGTTCACATGTGGCAAGACGCTCCTCAGGGCGCGTCTTGCTTGGGCCTCTCTCCTGTGGAGGCGATCAGTCAGACCCAGTGTTGACATGTGTCAAGACGCTCCTCGGGTGTTTCTTGCTTGGGCCTCTCTCCTGGGGAGGCGATCAGTCAGACCCAGTGTTGACATGTGTCAAGACGCTCCTCGGGTGTTTCTTGCTTGGGCCTCTCTCCTGGAGGAGCTCAGTCAGACCCAGTGTTGACATGTGACAAGACGCTCCTCGGGGCGCGTCTTGCTTGGGCCTCTCTCCTGGAGGTGCTAAGTCAGACCCAGAGGTGACATGTGGCAAGACGCTCCTCGGGGCGCGTCTTGCTTGGGCCTCTCTCCTGGAGAAGCTCAGTCAGACCCAGTGTTGACATGTGGCGAGACGCTCCTCGGGGCACGTCTTGCTTGGGCCTCTCTCCTGGAGGCGCTCAGTCAGACCGAGTGCTGACATGTGGCAAGACGCTCCTCGGGGCGCGTCTTGCTTGGGCTTCTCTTCTGGAGAACCTCAGTCAGACCCATTGTTGACATGTGGCAAGACGCTCCTCGGGGCGCGTCTTGCTTGGGCCTCTCTACAGAAGGCCCTCAATCAGACCCAGTGTTGACACGTGGCAAGACGCTCCTCGGGGCGCTTCTTGCTTGGGCCTCTCTCCTGGAGGCGCTCAGTCAGACCCAGTGGTGACATGTGGCAAGACGCTCCTCGGGGCGCGTATTGCTTGGGCCTCTCTCCTGGATGCCCTCTGTCAGACCCAGTGTTGACATGTGGCAAGACTCTCCTCGGGGCGCGTCTTGCTTGGGCTTCTCTCATGGAGGCCCTCAGTCAGACCCAGTGTTGACATGTGTCAAGACGCACCTCGGGGCGTGTCTTGCTTGGGCCTCTCTCCTGGAGGCGCTCAGTCAGACCCAGTGTTGACATGTGGCAAGACGCTCCTCGGGGCGCTTCTTGCTTGGCCCTCTCTCCTGGAGGCGCTCAGTCAGACCGAGTGCTGACATGTGGCAAGACGCTCCTCGGGGCACGTCTTGCTTGGGCCTCTCTCCTGGAGGCGCTCAGTCAGACCGAGTGCTGACATGTGGCAAGACGCTCCTCGGGGCGCGTCTTGCTTGGGCTTCTCTCCTGGAGGCCCTCAGTCAGACCCATTGTTGACATGTGGCAAGACGCTCCTCGGGGCGCGTCTTGCTTGGGCCTCTCTCCAAAAGGCCCTCAATCAGACCCAGTGTTGACACGTGGCAAGACGCTCCTCGGGGCGCTTCTTGCTTGGGCCTCTCTCCTGGAGGCGCTCAGTCAGACCCAGTGGTGACATGTGGCAAGACGCTCCTCGGGGCGCGTATTGCTTAGGCCTCTCTCCTGGATGCCCTCTGTCAGACCCAGTGTTGACATGTGGCAAGACTCTCCTCGGGGCGCGTCTTTCTTGGGCTTCTCTCATGGAGGCCCTCAGTCAGACCCAGTGTTGACATGTGTCAAGATGCTCCTCGGGGCGTGTCTTGCTTGGGCCTCTCTCCTGGAGGCGCTCAGTCAGACCCAGTGTTGACATGTGGCAAGACGCTCCTCGGGGCGCTTCTTGCTTGGCCCTCTCTCCTGGAGGCGCTCAGTCAGACCGAGTGCTGACATGTGGCAAGACGCTCCTCGGGGCTCCTCTTGCTTGGGATTCTCTCCTGGAGGCCCTCAGTCAGACCCATTGTTGACATGTGGCAAGACGCTCCTCGGGGCGCATCTTGCTTGGGCCTCTCTCCTGGAGGCGCTCAGTCAGACCGAGTGCTGACATGTGGCAAGACGCTCCTCGGGGCACGTCTTGCTGGGGCTTCTCTCCTTGAGGCGCTCAGTCAGACCCAGTGTTGACATGTAACAAGACGCTCCTCGGGGCGCGTCTTGCTTGGGCCTCTCTCCTGGAGGCGCTCAGTCAGACCCAGAGGTGACATGTGGCAAGACGCTCCTCGGGGCGCGTCTTGCTTGGGCCTCTCTCCTGGTGGCCCTCTGTCAGACCCAGTGTTGACATGTGGCAAGACGCTCCTCGGGGCGTTTCTTGCTTGGGCCTCTCTCTTGGAGGCGCTCAGTCAGACCCAGTGTTGACATGTGACAAGACGCTCCTCGGGGCGCGTCTTGCTTGGGCCTCTCTCCTGGCGGTGCTCAGTCAGACCCAGAGGTGACATGTGGCAAGACGCTCCTCGGGGCGCGTCTTGCTTGGTCCTCTCTCCTGGAGAAGCTCAGTCAGACCCAGTGTTGACATGTGGCAAGACGCTCCTCGGGGCACGTCTTTCTTGGGCCTCTCTCCTGGAGGCGCTCAGTCAGACCGAGTGCTGACATGTGGCAAGACGCTCCTCGGGGCGCGTCTTGCTTGGGCTTCTCTCCTGAAGGCCCTCAGTCAGACCCATTGTTGACATGTGGCAAGACGCTCCTCGGGGCGCGTCTTGCTTGGGCCTCTCTCCAGAAGGCCCTCAATCAGACCCAGTGTTGACACGTGGCAAGACGCTCCTCGGGGCACTTCTTGCTTGGGCCTCTCTCCTGGAGGCGCTCAGTCAGACCGAGTGCTGACATGTGGCAAGACGCTCCTCGGGGCACGTCTTGCTGGGGCTTCTCTCCTGGAGGCGCTCAGTCAGACCCAGTGTTGACATGTGACAAGACGCTCCTCGGGGCGCGTCTTGCTTGGGCCTCTCTCCTGGAGGCGCTCAGTCAGACCCAGAGGTGACATGTGGCAAGACGCTCCTCGGGGCGCGTCTTGCTTTGGCCTCTCCCCTGGAGGCGCTCAGTCAGCCCTAGTGCTGACATGTGGCAAGACGCTCCTCGGAGCGCGTCTTGCTTGGGCTTCTCTCCTGGAGGCCCTCAGTCAGACCCTTCGTTGACATGTGGCAAGACGCTCCTCGGGACGCGTCTTGCTGGGGCTTCTCTCCTGGAGGCGCTCAGTCAGACCCAGTGTTGACATGTGACAAGACGCTCCTCGGGGCGCGTCTTGCTTGGGCCTCTCTCCTGGAGGCGCTCAGTCAGACCGAGTGGTGACATGTGGCAAGACGCTCCTCGGGGAGCATCTTGCTTGGGCTTCTCTCCTGGAGGCCCTCAGTCAGACCCATTGTTGACAAGTGGCAAGACGCTCCTCGGGGCGCATCTTGCTTGGGCCTCACTCCTGGAGGTGCTCAGTCAGACCGAGTGCTGACAAGTGGCAAGACGCTCCTCGGGGCACGTCTTGCTGGGGCTTCTCTCATGGAGGCGCTCAGTCAGACCCAGTGTTGACATGTGACAAGACGCTCCTGGGGGCGCGTCTTGCTTCGGCCTCTCTCCTGGAGGCGCTCAGTCAGATCCAGAGGTGACATGTGGCAAGACGCTCCTCGGGGCACGTCTTGCTTGGGCCTCTCTTCTGGAGGCCCTCTGTCAGACCCAGTGTTGACATGTGGTAAGGACACGATCACGCCGACCCCATTGTTGGAGAACCTGCTGAGTTCGTCGAACAAGTAGACGCCGGATTGGGCGCGGGCACGCGCTTGTTTTAGAGGCGTTTTCCCGCAGCCTCTACCCTGCACGACCGCTCGTGGCCGCACTAGCTATATTTATCTTTATTTGTTTCACACACACACACACACACACACACACACACACACACACACACACACACACACACACACACACACACACACACACAAACACACACACACACACACCCACACACACACACAAACACACACACACACACACACACACACACACAGGCCCTTGCGTGCAAACCCCGGTCAGGCCTGCAGTGTGTACATCAGAGACATGATGTTCTTTCACAGAACTGAGGTTGTTCATTACTAAATGACTTTTACAGGAATATTGTTATTATACTATTCAACAGGTTTATCATAATAATGTGTATTAAACCCACAACCTAGCACTGAGGACAGAGGGACTTTATTTAAATTAGTACTTAATGGAAACGATACATAATGATACATAAGAGCCATGTCATACATTCAGCCTAGGAATAGTAGCATTGTGCAGTATTAAAAATATACACATCAATTGCTCGAATCCCATTGTTGCAAAGTAAAACTCTAATAAAACTCTAGTCTGACATCAACAGAGAAGACTTAGTGTATGTACTATATTGACACAGACGTCAATACATCTCGATGTCATGCAACACACAAAGTCTGTCGCATACAGGTGGGTTAACACATGTACGATACCTTTTGTGTGGCGCATGTACGGGTTGTTAGCGTCCAGCTCCCGGCTTATAGAGAGTCCTGTATTGACACAGACGTCAATACATCTCGATGTCATGCAACACACAAAGTCTGTCGCATATAGGTGGGTTAACACACATGTACGATGTGTGCGATGGCGCGCCCGTTTACAATGGGACACGACGATGATCATTGTTAACCAAACTCTTGTTTCTCACGACAGGTGGTAGCGTTGTCTCCTGCACCTGGTCTTCGTGCACAGAGGGTGTTGTAATGTGCAAGTCATAGTCGCGATCGTTGTCACTCGAATCCATTGTTCTCACGACAGGTGGTAGCGTTGTCTCCTGCATGTTGTCTTCGCGTGCGGCAAGCGTTGTGCTGTGCTCGTTATAATGGTTGTCTTCGTACAAAGGGGGTGTTGAATACTCCTTCGCGAGTAGTCTAGGAGGTGGTGTGATGGGACGTATGTCAGAGGCGTTATGTGAGCGTACCACCATGGCCTGAGCAACTGCGACTACTGAGAGTACACCCAGTACAGACAGCGAGATCATTTTTTTTCTTGGGTGTTGTACGTGTGGGTACAGCCGCTTTAATGGCAGTGAGAGCAAGTGGGCAAATGTATTTATAGGTCACTAGCAGAAACTAAGGCACGTGGTCAGAGTGTAATCGTAACCACCGTAGCTCTTGTCATAATTTAATATACATAGAAATCAGAAACGGGCATGTCAGGATAGACATCACGAGTGATAATGCGGCCAGTATCTGTGTGCGTTTGAGAGCACCTTGTTGTTCTACTGTGGTGCCCACGCCGCCGGGTCTGTAAATGTCATCGACCTTCTTTATATACGCATACGCTAAAGACTGTATATTCTCTATGGATTTGAACACGTCCTTTGTTTCGCGTAACGCTTGAGCTGTCTCGAGCGTGATGTTGTGAGTGTACGCCAGTGTTTCGCGTGCACCGAGGTCCGAAAGGGCGTGCGCTACAACTATTAACCTTGGTTTGGGAGTGTGGCGAAATGCTCGCTCCGCTGTAATGGGCGGATGCAATGTTATCACCTGGTACGTTTCGTTAGTCGGGTCGTAACACACCGGTCCGTCACACGGACCGTCACATTGTATGGGGCACATTAAGGACAACACGCCGCCGACCGTGACTTCGCACTCGACCGCGGTGGTGTTGTCGATTTGCAAAGGATCACATACGCCTCTCCAGTCGCAATGAGGCACATTGTAGTCGACGCGACTGTCGGTCACCATAGCTTTCGTCAGCCAACACACTCGATTGCCCTTCGAAACATCGGCGATCAACGTGAGCGTAGAGGTCGCCGTCGCTTTAATATCCGTGTGTGAGTGCACGCTCGACGTCGATTGACAACCGGTCATGTCAGACCTGATCAGACCTTCCGAACACATGACCATTAGTTGTTGTGCGGCCGAGAGTATCGCGATCATACCGTTGAGATGTGTAGAAAGCGCGTACACGCCAGCCTTCCACGTTTCCAAAGTTTCCAGCAGTCTAGAGGGACTTGTCTTAGCGCGCACGGCTCTGCTGAATTTGCGTTGGGTAGACACAACGGCTTCGACCTCGCTTAGGATCTGTGGGCTCATGTACTCGTGGTAGGCCAAGACGTGTATAGTCGAGCGCGGTGACGCCCCGAACACTTGACCCGGTTTCGTTGTGGCGATATGCGTGTCCAGTAACGCGGCAAAGTCTGCGTGTCTAGCGTGTATTGATTTTACAGCTCGCTCATACCCCAACAGTACGGTCCGTAGAAGTTCGTTCACTTGTTTCCATGCGCTCGTGGAACACAGGACATCGCAACCTCTGTGATACTCAAGTAAAGCGTGACACACCAGCTGCTTGCACGTTGGTAACACAATCGGTAGTAACTTCTTACTCCACTCTATGTTGAACTCGTATAGTATGTATATGGGCGGTTGAGGCAGTTTGCGCATTTTCTCCTGAGATGGTGCGGTTGGAACTTGCGAGAGTGCACTATCGACGGTCGGCGTTTCCAGACCACCTGTCGTGAGAAACAAGATTTTGGTTAACAATGATCATCGTCGTGTCCCATTGTAAACGGGCGCGCCATCGCACACATCGTACATGTGTGTTAACCCACCTGTACGCGACAGACTTTGTGTGTTGCATGACATCGAGATGTATTGACGTCTGTGTCAATACAGGACTCTCTATAAGCCGGGAGCTGGACGCTAACGACCCGTGCATGCGCCACACAAAAGGTATCGTACATGTGTTAACCCACCTGTATGCGACAGACTTTGTGTGTTGCATGACATCGAGATGTATTGACGTCTGTGTCAATACAGGACTCTCTAAGCTGGGAGCTGGACGCTAAAGACCCGTGCATGCGCCACACAAAAGGTAACTCGACTAACTACAAAACACATATTGTGATGTAGAAAGTTGGCTCGACTGTTTGAATCAGCTGCAGCTGCGGTTTACTCACGAAGTGAATCGCACGCTTGTTAGAAGTACATTCGGAGCACTTAAAAAATACATCGCTCTCATCGAGTTCCGTCTCAGCGTTCACCGGCTGATGGGCAAGAGCGTGACATGGGATCGCCAGGAACTTACTTAAGGAAAATTATCTCATTTGGCATTTACTCACGGACCCAAGAAACCAGTTCCGAAAAATGGTCGAGAATTATAACTTGTCTAATAGCAACTGGAAGATATGTTGCGTCATAAGCCTCTGATGGTTCACAAGGTGCACGGTCCACTTGAAATCCTAATGCTGTATTTGTAGTACATACACTAAGTCTTCTCTGTTGATGTCAGACTAGAGTTTTATTAGAGTTTTACTTTGCAACAATGGGATTCGAGCAATTGATGTGTATATTTTTAATAGTGCAAAATGCTACTATTCCTAGGCTGAATGTATGACATGGCTCTTATGTATCATTATGTATCGTTTCCATTAAGTACTAATTTAAATAAAGTCCCTCTGTCCTCAGTGCTAGGTTGTGGGTTTAATACACATTATTATGATCAACCTGTTGAATAGAATAATAACAATATTCCTGTAAAAGTCATTTAGTAATGAACAACCTCAGTTCTGTGAAAGAACATCATGTCTCTGATGTGTACACTGCAGGCCTGACCGGGGTTTGCACGCAAGGGCCTGTGTGTGTGTGTGTGTGTGTGTGTGTGTGTGTGTGTGTGTGTGTGTGTGTGTGTGTGTGTGTGTGTGTGTGTGTGTGTGTGTGTGTGTGTGTGTGTGAAACAAATAAAGATAAATATAGCTAGTGCGGCCACGAGCGGTCGTGCAGGGTAGAGGCTGCGCGAAAACGCCTCTAAAACAAGCGCGTGCCCACGCCCGATCCGTGGAAGCACGTAGAACTAGCAAACGTACTAGCAGAAATCAACGATCGCACACGGGTCATTGAGTGTGTACAGGGTTCGTCTGCATGTGTGGCATTGGGCAATCTAGCGGCAACCGAGTGGCCTGAAGGCGGAACCGGCCAACCCGTCGCCCTCACCATCGTTGTGCTTCGAGATGAACTATTGCTAAAGATGATCGTCCTCGTCAACCACGGCGCTACCAGAGTTACCACGACATGCGCCTTAAAAGCGTTCTCGTTTGGGTCAGCGCCACCAGAATTGAATCGGCAAGTCAGCGGATATTACACAACTCGTAACGAAGACCCTCTCCGCGACCTCGTGGCCAGTGTGCGCAGTGTACAGCAAATGACAAACGATGTTGCGAGCGATATATCGGAAAAACTTTGCACTGACGCGACGGTCGCCACTGCAGGTTGTGTGAGTCTCGCGCAAAGTGCCATATCAAACGTGCGCAAGCTAGTGACAAGCAACTTCACCAGATCCGTAGATTCTGCATACGCTCGGATACGAATGAAAGTATCGAGAGATAACACCGACACGAGTTGCAACACTGGATTTATTAATCAACGTAATTGTGATCGTAATGGCGTTTCGAGTGTGCACCAGAAACTACAACCAGTACTACAGAAAACTGGCATGAGGGTCGCGGTCTAACGTTATGTTGGTGTCTCGCATCGACGGCCGTTTGCCAGCGGCTGAAAATGGCACAGTTGATGAAATGGAAACGCCGACCGTCGATAGTGCACTCTCACAAGTTCCAACTGCACCATCTCAGGAGACAGACCACAGAGTCATATTAGCGGAGGGTAGATAGAAAATGCGCAAACCGCCGCAACCGCCCATTTACATACTATAATAGTTCAACATAGAGTGGAGTAAGAAGTTACTACCGATTGTATTTCCAACGTGCAAGCAGCTGGTGTGTGACGCTTTACTTGAGTATCACAGAGGTTGCGATGTCCTGTGTTCCACGAGCGCATGGAAACAAGTGAACAAACTTCTACGGACAGTACTGTTGGGGTATGAACGAGCTGTAAAATCAATACACGCTAGTCACGCGGACTTTGCCGCGTTACTGGACACGCATATCGCCACAACAAAACCGGGTCAAGTGTTCGGGGCGTCACCGCGCTCGACTATACACGTCTTGGCCTACCACGAGTACATGAGCCCACAGATCCTAAGCGAGGTCGAAGCCGTTGTGTCTACCCAACGCAAATTCAGCACAGCCGTGCGCGCTAAGACAAGTCCCTCTAGACTGCTGGAAATTTTGGAAACGTGGAAGGTTGGCGTGTACGCGCTTTCTACACATCTCAACGGTATGATCGCGATACTCTCGGCCGCACAACAACTAATGGTCATGTGTTCGGAAGGTCTGATCAGGTCTGACATGACCGGTTGTCAATCGACGTCGAGCGTGCACTCACACACGGATATCCTGGCGTACAGTAAAGCGACGGCGACCTCTAAGCTCACGTTGATCGCCGATGTTTCGAAGGGCAATCGAGTGTGTTGGCTGACGAAAGCTATGGTGACCGACGGTCGCGTCGACTACAATGTGCCTCATTGCGACTGGAGAGGCGTATGTGATCCTTTGCAAATCGATAACACCACCGCGGTCAAGTGCGAAGTCACGGTCGGCGGCGTGTTGTCCTTACTTTGCCCCATACAATGTGACGGTCCGTGTGACGGACCGGTGTGTTACGACCCGACTAACAAAACCTACCAGGTGATAACATTGCATCCGCCCATTACAGCGGGAGCGAGCGTTTCGCCACACTCCCAAACCAAGGTTAATAGTTGTAGCGCACGCCCTTTCGGACCTCAGTGCACGTGAAACACTGGCGTACACTCACAACATCACGCTCGAGACAGCTCAAGCGTTACGCGAAACAAAGGACGTGTTCAAATCCATAGAGAATATACGGTGTTTAGCGTATGCATATATAAAGAAGGTCGATGACATTTGCAGACCCGGCGGCGTGGGCACCACAGTAGAACAACAAGGTGCTCTCAAGCGCACACAGATACTGGCCGCATTATCACTCGCAATGTCTATCCTGACATGCCCGTTTCTGATTTCTATGTATATTAAATTATGACAAGAGCTACGGTGGTTACGATTACACTCTGACCACGTGCCTTAGTTTCTGCTAGTGACCTATAAATACATTTGCCCACTTGCTCCCACTGCCATTAAAGCGGCTGCACCCACACATACAACACCCAAGAAAAAAAATGATCTCGCTGTCTGTACTGGGTGTACTCTCAGTAGTCGCAGTTGCTCAGGCCATGGTGGTACGCTCACATAACGCCTCTGAGATATGTCCCATCACACCACCTCCTAGACTACTCGCGAAGGAGTATTCAACACCCCCTTTGTACGAAGACAACCATTATAACGAGCACAGCACAACGCTTGCCGCACGCGAAGACAACATGCAGGAGACAACGCTACCACCTGTCGTGAGAACAACGGATTCGAGTGACAACGATCGCGACTATGACGAGCACATTACAGCACCCTCTGTGCACGAAGACCAGGTGCAGGAGACAATGCTACCACCTGTCGTGAGAAACAAGAGTTTGGTTAACAATGATCATCGTCGTGTCCCATTTGAAACGGGCGCGCCATCGCACACATCGTACATGTGTGTTAACCCACCTGTATGCGACAGACTTTGTGTGTTGCATGACATCGAGATGTATTGACGTCTGTGTCAATACAGGACTCTCTATAAGCCGGGAGCTGGACGCTAACGACCCGTGCATGCGCCACACAAAAGGTATCGTACATGTGTTAACCCACCTGTATGCGACAGACTTTGTGTGTTGCATGACATCGAGATGTATTGACGTCTGTGTCAATACAGGACTCTCTAAGCTGGGAGCTGGACGCTAACGACCCGTGCATGCGCCACACAAAAGGTAACTCGACTAACTACAAAACGCATATTGTGATGTAGAAAGTTGGCTCGACTGTTTGAATCAGCTGCAGCTGCGGTTTACTCACGAAGTGAATCGCACGCTTGTTAGAAGTACATTCGGAGCACTTAAAAAATACATCGCTCTCATCGAGTTCCGTCTCAGCGTTCACCGGCTGATGGGCAAGAGCGTGACACGGGATCGCCAGGAACTTACTTAAGGACTATCATCTCATTTGGCATTTACTCACGGACCCAAGAAACCAGTTCCGAAAAATGGTCGAGAATTATAACTTGTCTAATAGCAACTGGAAGATATGTTGCGTCATAAGCCTCTGATGGTTCACAAGGTGCACGGTCCACTTGAAATCCTAATGCTGTATTTGTAGTACATACACTAAGTCTTCTCTGTTGATGTCAGACTAGAGTTTTATTAGAGTTTTACTTTGCAACAATGGGATTCGAGCAATTGATGTGTATATTTTTAATAGTGCACAATGCTACTCTTCCTAGGCTGAATGTATGACATGGCTCTTATGTATCATTATGTATCGTTTCCATTAAGTACTAATTTAAATAAAGTCCCTCTGTCCTCAGTGCTAGGTTGTGGGTTTAATACACATTATTATGATCAACCTGTTGAATAGTATAATAACAATATTCCTGTAAAAGTCATTTAGTAATGAACAACCTCAGTTCTGTGAAAGAACATCATGTCTCTGATGTGTACACTGCAGGCCTGACCGGGGTTTGCACGCAAGGGCTGTGTGTGTGTGTGTGTGTGTGTGTGTGTGTGTGTGTGTGTGTGTGTGTGTGTGTGTGTAAGTGTGTGTGTGTGTGTGTGTGTGTGTGTGTGAAACAAATAAAGATAAAAATAGCTAGTGCGGCCACGAGCGGTCGTGCAGGGTAGAGGCTGCGCGAAAACGCCTCTAAAACAAGCGCGTGCCCACGCCCGATCCGTGGAAGCACGTAGAACTACCAAACGTACTAGCAGAAATCAACGATCGCACACGGGTCATTGAGTGTGTACAGGGTTCATCTGCGTGTGTGGCATTGGGGAATCTAGCGGCAACCGAGTGGCCTGAAGGCGGAACCGGCCCACCCGTCGCCCTCACCATCGTTGCGCTTCGAGATGAACTATTGCTAAAGATGATCGTCTTCGTCAACCACGGCGCTACCAGAGTTACCACGACATGCGCCTTAAAAGCGTTCTCGTTTGGGTCAGCGCCACCAGAATTGAATTGGCAAGTCAGCGGATATTACACAACTCGTAACGAAGACCCTCTCCGCGACCTCGCGGCCAGTGTGCGCAGTGTACAGCAAATGACAAACGATGTTGCGAGCGTTATATCGGAAAAACTTTGCACTGACGCGTCGGTCGCCACTGCAGGTTGTGTGAGTCTCGCGTAAAGTGCCATATCAAACGTGCGCAAGCTAGTGACAAGCAACTTCACCAGATCCGTAGATTCTGCATACGCTCGGATACGAATGAAAGTATCGAGAGATAACACCGACACGAGTTGCGCAACGGCGCTGGCTGCAGTCGCTACAGCACTGGATTTATTAATCAACGTAATTGTGATCGTAATGGCGTTTCGAGTGTGCACCAGAAACTACAACCAGTTCTACAGAAAACTGGCATGTGGGTCGCGGTCTAACGTTATGGTGGTGTCTCGCATCGACCATCGACGGCCATTTGCCAGCGGCTGAAAATGGCACAGTTGACGAAATGGAAACGCCGACCGTCGATAGCGCACTCTCGCAAGTTCCAACCGCACCATCTCAGGAGACAGACCACAGAGTCATATTAGCGCAGGGTAGATAGAAAATGCGCAAACCGCCGCAACCGCCCATATACATACTATACGAGTTCAACATAGAGTGGAGTAAGAAGTTACTACCGATTGTATTTCCAACGTGCAAGCAGCTGGTGTGTGACGCTTTACTTGAGTATCACAGAGGTTGCGATGTCCTGTGTTCCACGAGCGCATGGAAACAAGTGAACGAACTTCTACCGACCGTACTGTTGGGGTATGAGCGAGCTGTAAAATCAATACACTCTAGACACGTGGACTTTGCCGCGTTACTGGACACGCATATCGCAACAACAAAACCGGGTCAAGTGTTCGGGGCGTCACCGCGCTCGACTATACACGTCTCTGCCTACCACGAGTACATGAGCCCACAAGATCCTAAGCGAGGTCGAAGCCGTTGTGTCTACCCAACGCAAATTCCGCACAGCCGTGCGCGCTAAGACAAGTCCCTCTAGACTGCTGGAAACTTTGGAAACGTGGAAGGCTGGCGTGTACGCGCTTTCTACACATCTCAACGGCATGATCGCGATACTCTCGGCCGCACAACAACTAATGGTCATGTGTTCGGAAGGTCTGATCAGGTCTGACATGACCGGTTGTCAATCGACGTCGAGCGTGCACTCACACACGGATATCCTGGCGTACAGTAAAGCGACAGCAACCTCTATGCTCACGTTGATCGCCGATGTTTCGAAGGGCAATCGAGTGTGTTGGCTGACGAAAGCTATGGTGACCGACGGTCGCGTCGACTACAATGTGCCTCATTGCGACTGGAGAGGCGTATGTGATCCTTTGCAAATCGACAACACCACCACGGTCGAGTGCGAAGTCACGGTCGGCGGCGTGTTGTCCTTACTGTGCCCCATACAATGTGACGGTCCGTGTGACGGACCGGTGTGTTACGACCCGACTAACGAAATGTACCAGGTGATAACATTGCATCTGCCCATTACAGCGGAGCGAGCGTTTCGCCACACTCCCAAACCAAGGTTAATAGTTGTAGCGCACGCCCTTTCGGACCTCGGTGCACGCGAAACACTGGTGTACGCTCACAACATCACGCTCGAGACAGCTCAAGCGTTACGCGAAACAAAGGACGTGTTCAAATCCATAGAGAATATACGGTCTTTAGCGTATGCGTATATAAAGAAGGTCGATGACATTTACAGACCCGGCAGCGTGGGCACCACAGTAGAACAACAAGGTGCTCTCAAGCGCACACAGATACTGGCCGCATTATCACTCGCGATGTCTATCCTGACATACCCGTTTCTGATTTCTATGTATATTAAATTATGACAAGAGCTACTTTAGGTGGTTACGATTACACTCTGACCACGTGCCTTAGTTTCTGCTAGTGACCTATAAATACATTTGCCCACTTGCTCTCACTGCCATTAAAGCGGCTGTACCCACACGTACAACACCCAAGAAAAAAAAATGATCTCGCTGTCTGTACTGGGTGTACTCTCAGTAGTCGCAGTTGCTCAGGCCATGGTGGTACGCTCACATAACGCCTCTGAGATACGTCCCATCACACCACCTCCTACACTACTCGCGAAGGAGTATTCAACACCCCCTTTGTACGAAGACAACCATTAAAACGAGCACAGCACAACGCTTGCCGCACGCGAAGACAACATGCAGGAGACAACGCTACCACCTGTCGTGAGAACAACGGATTCGAGTGACAACGATCGCGACTATGACGAGCACATTACAACACCCTCTGTGCACGAAGACCAGGTGCAGGAGACAACGCTACCACCTGTCGTGAGAAACAAGAGTTTGGTTAACAATGATCATCGTCGTGTCCCATTGTAAACGGACGCGCCATCGCACACATCGTACATGTGTGTTAACCCACCTGTATGCGACAGACTTTGTGTGTTGCATGACATCGAGATGTATTGACGTCTGTGTCAATACAGGACTCTCTATAAGCCGGGAGCTGGACGATAACGACCCGTGCATGCGCCACACAAAAGGTATCGTACATGTGTTAACCCACCTGTATGCGACAGACTTTGTGTGTTGCATGACATCGAGATGTATTGACGTCTGTGTCAATACAGGACTCTATAAGCTGGGAGCTGGACTCTAACGACCCGTGCTTGCGCCACACAAAAGGTAACTCGACTAACTACAAAACGCATATTGTGATGTAGAAAGTTGGCTCGACTGTTTGATTTAGCTGCAGCTGCGGTTTACTCACGAAGTGAATCGCACGCTTGTTAGAAGTACATTCGGAGCACTTAAAAAATACATCGCTCTCATCGAGTTCCGTCTCAGTGTTCACCGGCTGATGGGCAAGAGCGTGACATTGGATCGCCAGGAACTTACTTAAGGACTATCATCTCATTTGGCATTTACTCACGGACCCAAGAAACCAGTTCCGAAAAATGGTCGAGAATTATAACTTGTCTAATAGCAACTGGAAGATATGTTGTGTCATAAGCCTCTGATGGTTCACAAGGTGCACGGTCCACTCAAAATCCTAATGCTGTATTTGTAGTACATACACTAAGTCTTCTCTGTTGATGTCAGACTAGAGTTTTATTAGAGTTTTACTTTGCAACAATGGGATTCGAGCAATTGATGTGTATATTTTTAATAGTGCACAATGCTACTATTCCTAGGCTGAATGTATGACATGGCTCTTATGTATCATTATGTATCGTTTCCATTAAGTATTAATTTAAATAAAGTCCCTCTGTCCTCAGTGCTAGGTTGTGGGTTTAATACACATTATTATGATCAACCTGTTGAATAGTATAATAACAATATTCCTGTAAAAGTCATTTAGTAATGAACAACCTCAGTTCTGTGAAAGAACATCATGTCTCTGATGTGTGCACTGCAGGCCTGACCGGGGTTTGCACGCAAGGGCCTGTGTGTGTGTGTGTGTGTGTGTGTGTGTGTGTGTGTGTGTGTGTGTGTGTTGTGTGTGTGTGTGTGTGTGTGTGTGTGTGTGTGTGTGTGTGTGTGTGTGTGTGTGTGTGTGTGTGAAACAAATAAAGATAAATATAGCTAGTGCGGCCACGAGCGGTCGTGCAGGGTAGAGGCTGCGCGAAAACGCCTCTAAAAACAAGCGCGTGCCCACGCCCGATCTGTGGAAGCACGTAGAACTAGCAAACGTACTAGCAGAAATCAACGATCGCACACGGGTCATTGAGTGTGTACAGGGTTCGTCTGCGTGTGTGGCATTGGGCAATCTAGCGGCAACCGAGTGGCCTGAAGGCGGAACCGGCCAACCCGTCGCCCTCACCATCGTTGCGCTTCGAGATGAACTATTGCTAAAGATGATCGTCCTCATCAACCACGGCGCTACCAGAGTAGCTCGTAACGAAGACCCTCTCCGCGACCTCGCGGCCAGTGTGCATAGTGTACAGCAAATGACAAACGATGTTGCGAGCGATATATCGGAAAAACTTTGCACTGACGCGACGGTCGCCACTGCAGGTTGTGTGAGTCTCGCGCAAAGTGCCATATCAAACGTGCGCAAGCTAGTGACAAGCAACTTCACCAGATCCGTAGATTCTGCATACGCTCGGATATGAATGAAAGTATCGAGAGATAACACCGACACGAGTTGCGCGACGGGGCTGGCTGCAGTCGCTACAACACTGGATTTATTAATCAACGTAATTGTGATCTTAATGGCGTATCGAGTGTGAACCAGAAACTACAACCAGTACTACAGAAAACTGGCATGAGGGTCGCAGTCTAACGTTATGTTGGTGTCTCGCATCGACCGTCGACGGCCGTTTGCAAGCGGCTGAAAATGGCACAGTTGACGAAATGGAAACGCCGACCGTCGATAGTGCACTCTCGCAAGTTCCAACCGCACCATCTCAGGAGACAGACCACAGAGTCATATTAGCGGAGGGTAGATAGAAAATGCGCAAACCGCCGCAACCGCCCATATACATACTATACGAGTTCAACATAGAGTGGAGTAAGAAGTTACTACCGATTGTATTTCCAACGTGCAAGCAGCTGGTGTGTGACGCTTTACTAGAGTATCACAGAGGTTGCGATGTCCTGTGTTCCACGAGTGCATGGAAACAAGTGAACGAACTTCTACGGACCGTACTGTTGGGGTATGAGCGAGCTGTAAAATCAATACACGCAGACTTTGCCGCGTTACTGGACACGCATATCGCCACAACAAAACCGGGTCAAGTGTTCGGGGCGTCACCGCGCTCGACTATACACGTCTTGGCCTACCACGAGTACATGAGCCCACAGATCCTAAGCGAGGTCGAAGCCGTTGTGTCTACCCAACGCAAATTCAGCACAGCCGTGCGCGCTAAGACAAGTCCCTCTAGACTGCTGGAAACTTTAGAAACGTGGAAGGCTGGCGTGTACGCGCTTTCTACACATCTCAACGGTATGATCGCGATACTCTCGGCCGCACAACAACTAATGGTCATGTGTTCGGAAGGTCTGATCAGGTCTGACATGACCGGTTGTCAATCGACGTCGAGCGTGCACTCACACACGGATATCCTGGCGTACAGTAAAGCGACGGCGACCTCTACGCTCACGTTGATCGCTGATGTTTCGAAGGGCAATCGAGTGTGTTGGCTGACGAAAGCTATGGTGACCGACGGTCGCGTAGACTACAATGTGCCTCATTGCGACTGGAGAGGCGTATGTGATCCTTTGCAAATCGACAACACCACCGCGGTCGAGTGCGAAGTCACGGTCGGCGGCGTGTTGTCCTTACTGTGCCCCATAAAATGTGACGGTCCGTGTGACGGACCGGTGTGTTACGACCCGACTAACGAAACATACCAGGTGATAACATTGCATCCGCCCATTACAGCGGAGCGAGCGTTTCGCCACACTCCCAAACCAAGGTTAATAGTTGTAGCGCACGCCCTTTCGGACATCGGTGCACGCGAAACACTGCCGTACACTCACAACATCACGCTCGAGACAGCTCAAGCGTTACGCGAAACAAAGGACGTGTTCAAATCCATAGAGAATATACGGTCTTTAGCGTATGCGTAAATAAAGAAGGTCGATGACATTTGCAGACCCGGCGGCGTGGGCACCACAGTAGAACAACAAGGTGCTCTCAAGCGCACACAGATACTGGCCGCATTATCACTCGCGATGTCTATCCTGACATGCCCGTTTCTGATTTCTATGTATATTAAATTATGACAAGAGCTACGGTGGTTACGATTACACTCTGACCACGTGCCTTAGTTTCTGCTAGTGACCTATAAATACATTTGCCCACTTGCTCCCACTGCCATTAAAGCGGCTGTACCCACACGTACAACACCCAAGAAAAAAAATGATCTCGCTGTCTGTACTGGGTGTACTCTCAGTAGTCGCAGTTGCTCAGGCCATGGTGGTACGCTCACATAACGCCTCTGAGATACGTCCCATCTCACCACCTCCTAGACTACTCGCGAAGGAGTATTCAACACCCCCTTTGTACGAAGACAACCATTATAACGAGCTTAGCACAACGCTTGCCGCACGCGAAGACAACATGCAGGAGACAACGCTACCACCTGTCGTGAGAACAACGGATTCGAGTGACAACGATCGCGACTATGACGAGCACATTACAGCACCCTCTGTGCACGAAGACCAGGTGCAGGAGACAACGCTACCACCTGTCGTGAGAAACAAGAGTTTGGTTAACAATGATCATCGTCGTGTCCCATTGTAAACGGGCGCGCCATCGCACACATCGTACATGTGTGTTAACCCACCTGTATGCGACAGACTTTGTGTGTTGCATGAAATCGAGATGTATTGACGTCTGTGTCAATACAGGACTCTCTATAAGCCGGGAGCTGGACGCTAACGACCCGTACATGCGCCACACAAAAGGTATCTTATATGTGTTAACCCACCTGTATGCGACAGACTTTGTGTGTTGCATGACATCGACATGTATTGACGTCTGTGTCAATACAGGACTCTCTAAGCTGGGAGCTGGACGCTAACGACCCGTGCATGCGCCACACAAAAGGTAACTCGACTAACTACAAAACGCATATTGTGATGTAGAAAGTTGGCTCGACTGTTTGAATCAGCTGCAGCTGCGGTTTACTCACGAAGTGAATCGCACGCTTGTTAGAAGTACATTCGGAGCACTTAAAAAATACATCGCTCTCATCGAGTTCCGTCTCAGCGTTCACCGGCTGATGGGCAAGAGCGTGACATGGGATTGCCAGGAACTTACTTAAGGACTATCATCTCATTTGGCATTTACTCACGGACCCAAGAAACCAGTTCCGAAAAATGGTCGAGAATTATAACTTGTCTAATAGCAACTGGAAGATATGTTGCGTCATAAGCCTCTGATGGTTCACAAGGTGCACGGTCCACTCGAAATCCTAATGCTGTATTTGTAGTACATACACTAAGTCTTCTCTGTTGATGTCAGACTAGAGTTTTAATTAGAGTTTTACTTTGCAACAATGGGATTCGAGCAATTGATGTGTATATTTTTAATAGTGCACAATGCTACTATTCCTAGGCTGAATGTATGACATGGCTCTTATGTATCATTATGTATCGTTTCCATTAAGTACAAATTTAAATAAAGTCCTTCTGTCCTCAGTGCTAGGTTGTGGGTTTAATACACATTATTATGATCAACCTGTTGAACAGTATAATAACAATATTCCTGTAAAAGTCATTTAGTAATGAACAACCTCAGTTCTGTGAAAGAACATCATGTCTCTGATGTGTACACTGAAGGCCTGACCGGTCTTGCTGGGGCCTCTCTCCTGGAGGCGCTCAATCAGACCCAGTGGTGACACGTGGCAAGACGCTCCTCGGGGCGCGTCTTGCTTGGGCCTCTCTCCTGGAGGCGCTCAGTCAGACCCAGTGGTGACACGTGGCAAGACGCTTCTCGGGGCGCATCTTGCTTGGGCCTCTCTCCTGGAGGTACTCAGTCAGACCCAGTGTTGACACGTGGCAAGACGCTCCTCGGGGCGCGTCTTGCTTGGGCCTCTCTCCTGGAGGCGCTCAGTCAGACCCAGTGTTTACATGTGGCAAGACACTCCTCGGGACGCGTCTTGCTTGGGCCTCTCTCATGGAGGCCCTCTGTCAGACCCAGTGTTGACATGTGTCAAGACGCTCCTCAGGGCGCGTCTTGCTTTGGCCTCTCTCCTGGAGGCGCTCAGTCAGACCGAGTGCTGACCTGTGGCAAGAAGCTCCTCGGGGCGCGTGTTGCTTGGGCTTCTCTCCTGGAGGCCCTCAGTAAAACCCATTGTTGACATGTGGCAAGACGCTCCTCGGGGCGCGTCTTGCTTGGGCCTCTCTCCTGGAGGCGCTCAGTCAGACTGAGTAGTGACATGTGGCCTGATGCTCCTCGGGGCGCGTGTTGCTTGGGCCTCTCTCCTGGAGGCGCTCAGTCAGACCAAGTGGTGACATGTGGCAAGACACTCCTCGGGGCGGGTCTTGCTTGGGCCTCTCTTCTGGAGGCCCTCGGTCAGACCCAGTGTTGACATGTGTCAAGACGCTCCGCGGGGCGTGTCTTGCTTGGGCTTCTCTCCTGGAGGCCCTCAGTCATACCCATTGTTGACATGTGGCAAGACGCTCCTCGGGGCGCGTCTTGCTTTGGCCTCTCTCCTGGAGGCGCTCAGTCAGACCGAGTGCTGACATGTGTGAAGACGCTCCTCGGCTGGGTGTTGCTTGGGCTTCTCTCCTGGAGGCCCTCAGTCAGACCCATTGTTGACATGTTGCAAGACGCTCCTTTGGGCGCGTCTTGCTTGGGCCTCTCTCCTGGAGGCGCTCAGTCAGACCGAGTGCTGACATGTGGAAAGACGCTCCTCGGGGCGCGTCTTGCTTGGGCTTCTCTCCTGGAGGCGCTCAGAAAGACCCAGTGTTGACATGTGACAAGACGCTCCTCGGGGCGCATCTTGCTTGGGCCTCTCTCCTGGAGGCGCTCAGTCAGACCCAGTGGTGACATGTGGCAAGACACTCCTCGGGGCGCGTCTTGCTTCGGCCTCTCTCCTGGAGGCCCTCTGTCAGACCCAGTGTTGGCATGTGGCAAGACGCTCCTCAGGGCGCGTCTTGGTTGGGCCTCTCTCCTGGAGGCGCTCAGTCAGACCCAGTGGTGACATGTGGCAAGACGCTCCTCGGGGCGCGTATTGCTTGGGCCTCTCTCCTGGATGCCCTCTGTCAGACCGAGTATTGACATGTGGCAAGACTCTCCTCGGGGCGCGTCTTGCTTGGGCTTCTCTCATGGAGGCCCTCAGTCAGACCCAGTGTTGACATGTGTCAAGACGCTCCTCGGGGCGTGTCTTGCTTGGGCCTCTCTCCTGGAGGCGCTCAGTCAGACCCAGTGTTGACATGTGGCAAGACGCTCCTCGGGGTGCGTCTTGCTTGGGCTTCTCTCCTGGAGGCCCTCAGTCAGACCCATTGTTGACATGTGGCAAGACGCTCCTCGGGGCACGTCTTGCTTGGGCCTCTCTCCTGGAGGCGCTCAAACAGACCGAGTAGTGACATGTGGCAAGACGCTCCTCGGGGCGCGTCTTGCTGGGGCTTCTCTCATGGAGGCACTCAGTCAGACCCAGTGTTGACATGTGGCAAGACGCTCCTCGAGGCGCGTCTTGCTTGGACCTCTCTCCAGAAGGCCCTCAATCAGACCCAGTGTTCACACGTGGCAAGACGCTCCTCGGGGCGTGTCTTGCTTGGGCATCTCTCCTGGAGGCGCTCAGTCAGACTGAGTAGTGACATGTGGCCTGACGCTCCTCGGGGCGCGTGTTGCTTGGGCCTCTCTCCTGGAGGCGCTCAGTCAGACCAAGGAGTGACATGTGGCAAGACACTCCTCGGGGCGCGTCTTGCTTGGGCCTCTCTCCTGGAGGCCCTCTGTCAGACCCAGTGTTGACATGTGGCAAGACACTCCTCGGGGCACGTCTTGCTTGGGCCTCTCTCATGGAGGCCCTCTGTCAGACCCAGTGTTGACATGTGTCAAGACGCTCCTCGGGGCGCGTCTTGCTTTGGCCTCTCTCCTGGAGGCGCTCAGTCAGACCGAGTGCTGACATGTGGCAAGAAGCTCCTCGGGGCGCGTCTTGCTTGGGCTTCTCTCCTGGAGGCCCTCAGTAAGACCCATTGTTGACATGTGGCAAGACGCTCCTCGGGGCGCGTCTTGCTTGGGCCTCTCTCCTGGAGGCGCTCAGTCAGACCAAGTGGTGACATGTGGCAAGACGCTCCTCGGGGCGCGTCTTGCTTGGGCCTCTCTCCTGGAGGCGCTCAGTCAGACTGAGTAGTGACATGTGGCCTGACGCTCCTCGGGGCGCGTGTTGCTTGGGCCTCTCTCCTGGAGGTGCTCAGTCAGACCAAGTTGTGACATGTGGCAAGACACTTCTCGGGGCGCGTCTTGCTTGGGCCTCTCTCCTGGAGGCCCTCATTCAGACCCAGTGTTGACATGTGGCAAGACACTCCTCGGGCCGCGTCTTGCTTGGGCCTCTCTCATGGAGGCCCTCTGTCAGACCCAGTGTTGACATGTGTCAAGATGCTCCTCGGGGCGCGTCTTGCTTTGGCCTCTCTCCTGGAGGCGCTCAGTCAGACCGAGTGCTGACATGTGGCAAGCCGCTCCTCGGGCCGCGAGTTGCATGGGCTTCTCTCCTGGAGGCCCTCAGTCAGACCCATTGTTGACATGTGGCAAGACGCTCCTCGGGGCGCGTCTTGCTTGGGCCTCTCTCCTGGAGGCGCTCAGTCAGACCGAGTGCTGACATGTGGCAAGACGCTCCTCGGGGCGCGTCTTGCTTGGGCTTCTCTCCTGGAGGCGCTCAGAAAGACCCAGTGTGGACATGTGACAAGACGCTCCTCGGGGCACGTCTTGCTTGGGCCTCTCTCCTGGAGGCGCTCAGTCAGAACCAGAGGTGACATGTGGCAAGACGCTCCTCGGGGCGCGTCTTGCTTGGGCCTCTCTCCTGGAGGCCCTCTGTCAGACCCAGTGTTCACATGTGGCAAGACGCTCCTCCGGGCGCATCTTGCTTGGGCCTCTCTCCTGGAGGCCCTCAGTCAGACCCATTGTTGACATGTGGCAAGACGCTCCTCGGGGCGCGTCTTGCTTGGGCCTCTCTCCTGGAGGCGGTCAGTCAGACCGAGTGCTGACATAAGGCAAGACGCTCCTCGGGCCGCATCTTGCTGGGGCCTCTCTCCTGGAGGCGCTCAGTCAGACCCAGTGCTGACTTGTGGCAAGACGCTCCTCGGGGCGCGTCTTGCTTGGGCCTCTCTCCTGGAGGCGCTCAGTCAGACTGAGTAGTGACATGTGGCCTGACGCTCCTCGGGGCGCGTCTTGCTTGGACCTCTCTCCTGGGGTCGCTCAGTCAGACCCAGTGGTGACACGTGGCAAGACGCTTCTCGGGGCGCATCTTGCTTGGGCCTCTCTCCTGGAGGTACTCAGTCAGACCCAGTGTTGACACGTGGCAAGACGCTCCTCGGGGCGCGTCTTGCTTGGGCCTCTCTCCTGGAGGCGCTCAGTCAGACCCAGTGTTTACATGTGGCAAGACACTCCTCGGGGCGCGTCTTGCTTGGGCCTCTCTCATGGAGGCCCTCTGTCAGACCCAGTGTTGACATGTGTCAAGACGCTCCTCGGGGCGCGTCTTGCTTTGGCCTCTCTCCTGGAGGCGCTCAGTCAGACCGAGTGCTGACATGTGGCAAGAAGCTCCTCGGGGCGCGTGTTGCTTGGGCTTCTCTCCTGGAGGCCCTCAGTAAAACCCATTGTTGACATGTGGCAAGACGCTCCTCGGGGCGCGTCTTGCTTGGGCCTATCTCCAGAAGGCCCTCAATCAGACCCAGTGTTGACACGTGGCAAGACGCTCCTCGGGGCGCGTCTTGCTTGGGCCTCTCTCCTGGAGGCGCTGAGTCAGACTGAGTAGTGACATGTGGCCTGATGCTCCTCGGGGCGCGTGTTGCTTGGGCCTCTCTCCTTGAGGCGCTCAGTCAGACCAAGTGGTGACATGTGGCAAGACACTCCTCGGGGCGGGTCTTGCTTGGGCCTCTCTTCTGGAGGCCCTCGGTCAGACCCAGTGTTGACATGTGTCAAGACGCTCCGCGGGGCGTGTCTTGCTTGGGCTTCTCTCCTGGAGGCCCGCAGTCATACCCATTGTTGACATGTGGCAAGACGCTCCTCGGGGCGCGTCTTGCTTTGGCCTCTCTCCTGGAGGCGCTCAGTCAGACCGAGTGCTGACATGTGTGAAGACGCTCCTCGGCTGGGTGTTGCTTGGGCTTCTCTCCTGGAGGCCCTCAGTCAGACCCATTGTTGACATGTTGCAAGACGCTCCTTTGGGCGCGTCTTGCTTGGGCCTCTCTCCTGGAGGCGCTCAGTCAGACCGAGTGCTGACATGTGGAAAGACGCTCCTCGGGGCGCGTCTTGCTTGGGCTTCTCTCCTGGAGGCGCTCAGAAAGACCCAGTGTTGACATGTGACAAGACGCTCCTCGGGGCGCATCTTGCTTGGGCCTCTCTCCTGGAGGCGCTCAGTCAGACCCAGTGGTGACATGTGGCAAGACACTCCTCGGGGCGCGTCTTGCTTCGGCCTCTCTCCTGGAGGCCCTCTGTCAGACCCAGTGTTGGCATGTGGCAAGACGCTCCTCAGGGCGCGTCTTGGTTGGGCCTCTCTCCTGGAGGCGCTCAGTCAGACCCAGTGGTGACATGTGGCAAGACGCTCCTCGGGGCGCGTATTGCTTGGGCCTCTCTCCTGGATGCCCTCTGTCAGACCGAGTATTGACATGTGGCAAGACTCTCTTCGGGGCGCGTCTTGCTTGGGCTTCTCTCATGGAGGCCCTCAGTCAGACCCAGTGTTGACATGTGTCAAGACGCTCCTCGGGGCGTGTCTTGCTTGGGCCTCTCTCCTGGAGGCGCTCAGTCAGACCCAGTGTTGACATGTGGCAAGACGCTCCTCGGGGTGCGTCTTGCTTGGGCTTCTCTCCTGGAGGCCCTCAGTCAGACCCATTGTTGACATGTGGCAAGACGCTCCTCGGGGCACGTCTTGCTTGGGCCTCTCTCCTGGAGGCGCTCAAACAGACCGAGTAGTGACATGTGGCAAGACGCTCCTCGGGGCGCGTCTTGCTGGGGCTTCTCTCATGGAGGCACTCAGTCAGACCCAGTGTTGACATGTGGCAAGACGCTCCTCGAGGCGCGTCTTGCTTGGACCTCTCTCCAGAAGGCCCTCAATCAGACCCAGTGTTCACACGTGGCAAGACGCTCCTCGGGGCGTGTCTTGCTTGGGCCTCTCTCCTGGAGGCGCTCAGTCAGACTGAGTAGTGACATGTGGCCTGACGCTCCTCGGGGCGCGTGTTGCTTGGGCCTCTCTCCTGGAGGCGCTCAGTCAGACCAAGGAGGGACATGTGGCAAGACACTCCTCGGGGCGCGTCTTGCTTGGGCCTCTCTCCTGGAGGCCCTCTGTCAGACCCAGTGTTGACATGTGGCAAGACACTCCTCGGGGCACGTCTTGCTTGGGCCTCTCTCATGGAGGCCCTCTGTCAGACCCAGTGTTGACATGTGTCAAGACGCTCCTCGGGGCGCGTCTTGCTTTGGCCTCTCTCCTGGAGGCGCTCAGTCAGACCGAGTGCTGACATGTGGCAAGAAGCTCCTCGGGGCGCGTCTTGCTTGGGCTTCTCTCCTGGAGGCCCTCAGTAAGACCCATTGTTGACATGTGGCAAGACGCTCCTCGGGGCGCGTCTTGCTTGGGCCTCTCTCCTGGAGGCGCTCAGTCAGACCAAGTGGTGACATGTGGCAAGACGCTCCTCGGGGCGCGTCTTGCTTGGGCCTCTCTCCTGGAGGCGCTCAGTCAGACTGAGTAGTGACATGTGGCCTGACGCTCCTCGGGGCGCGTGTTGCTTGGGCCTCTCTCCTGGAGGTGCTCAGTCAGACCAAGTTGTGACATGTGGCAAGACACTTCTCGGGGCGCGTCTTGCTTGGGCCTCTCTCCTGGAGGCCCTCATTCAGACCCAGTGTTGACATGTGGCAAGACACTCCTCGGGCCGCGTCTTGCTTGGGCCTCTCTCATGGAGGCCCTCTGTCAGACCCAGTGTTGACATGTGTCAAGATGCTCCTCGGGGCGCGTCTTGCTTTGGCCTCTCTCCTGGAGGCGCTCAGTCAGACCGAGTGCTGACATGTGGCAAGCCGCTCCTCGGGCCGCGAGTTGCATGGGCTTCTCTCCTGGAGGCCCTCAGTCAGACCCATTGTTGACATGTGGCAAGACGCTCCTCGGGGCGCATCTTGCTTGGGCCTCTCTCCTGGAGGCGCTCAGTCAGACCGAGTGCTGACATGTGGCAAGACGCTCCTCGGGGCGCGTCTTTCTTGGGCTTCTCTCCTGGAGGCGCTCAGAAAGACCCAGTGTGGACATGTGACAAGACGCTCCTCGGGGCACGTCTTGCTTGGGCCTCTCTCCTGGAGGCGCTCAGTCAGAACCAGAGGTGACATGTGGCAAGACGCTCCTCGGGGCGCGTCTTGCTTGGGCCTCTCTCCTGGAGGCCCTCTGTCAGACCCAGTGTTCACATGTGGCAAGACGCTCCTCCGGGCGCATCTTGCTTGGGCCTCTCTCCTGGAGGCCCTCAGTCAGACCCATTGTTGACATGTGGCAAGACGCTCCTCGGGGCGCGTCTTGCTTGGGCCTCTCTCCTGGAGGCGGTCAGTCAGACCGAGTGCTGACATAAGGCAAGACGCTCCTCGGGCCGCATCTTGCTGGGGCCTCTCTCCTGGAGGCGCTCAGTCAGACCCAGTGCTGACATGTGGCAAGACGCTCCTCGGGGCGCGTCTTGCTTGGGCCTCTCTCCTGGAGGCGCTCAGTCAGACTGAGTAGTGACATGTGGCCTGACGCTCCTCGGGGCGCGTCTTGCTTGGACCTCTCTCCTGGGGGCGCTCAGTCAGACCCAGTGGTGACACGTGGCAAGACGCTTCTCGGGGCGCATCTTGCTTGGGCCTCTCTCCTGGAGGTACTCAGTCAGACCCAGTGTTGACACGTGGCAAGACGCTCCTCGGGGCGCGTCTTGCTTGGGCCTCTCTCCTGGAGGCGCTCAGTCAGACCCAGTGTTTACATGTGGCAAGACACTCCTCGGGGCGCGTCTTGCTTGGGCCTCTCTCATGGAGGCCCTCTGTCAGACCCAGTGTTGACATGTGTCAAGACGCTCCTCGGGGCGCGTCTTGCTTTGGCCTCTCTCCTGGAGGCGCTCAGTCAGACCGAGTGCTGACATGTGGCAAGAAGCTCCTCGGGGCGCGTGTTGCTTGGGCTTCTCTCCTGGAGGCCCTCAGTAAAACCCATTGTTGACATGTGGCAAGACGCTCCTCGGGGCGCGTCTTGCTTGGGCCTATCTCCAGAAGGCCCTCAATCAGACCCAGTGTTGACACGTGGCAAGACGCTCCTCGGGGCGCGTCTTGCTTGGGCCTCTCTCCTGGAGGCGCTGAGTCAGACTGAGTAGTGACATGTGGCCTGATGCTCCTCGGGGCGCGTGTTGCTTGGGCCTCTCTCCTGGAGGCGCTCAGTCAGACCAAGTGGTGACATGTGGCAAGACACTCCTCGGGGCGGGTCTTGCTTGGGCCTCTCTTCTGGAGGCCCTCGGTCAGACCCAGTGTTGACATGTGTCAAGACGCTCCGCGGGGCGTGTCTTGCTTGGGCTTCTCTTCTGGAGGCCCTCAGTCATACCCATTGTTGACATGTGGCAAGACGCTCCTCGGGGCGTGTCTTGCTTTGGCCTCTCTCCTGGAGGCGCTCAGTCAGACCGAGTGCTGACATGTGTGAAGACGCTCCTCGGCCGGGTGTTGCTTGGGCTTCTCTCCTGGAGGCCCTCAGTCAGACCCATTGTTGACATGTTGCAAGACGCTCCTTTGGGCGCGTCTTGCTTGGGCCTCTCTCCTGGAGGCGCTCAGTCAGACCGAGTGCTGACATGTGGAAAGACGCTCCTCGGGGCGCGTCTTGCTTGGGCTTCTCTCCTGGAGGCGCTCAGAAAGACCCAGTGTTGACATGTGACAAGACGCTCCTCGGGGCGCATCTTGCTTGGGCCTCTCTCCTGGAGGCGCTCAGTCAGACCCAGTGGTGACATGTGGCAAGACACTCCTCGGGGCGCGTCTTGCTTGGGCCTCTCTCCTGGAGGCCCTCTGTCAGACCCAGTGTTGGCATGTGGCAAGACGCTCCTCAGGGCGCGTCTTGGTTGGGCCTCTCTCCTGGAGGCGCTCAGTCAGACCCAGTGGTGACATGTGGCAAGACGCTCCTCGGGGCGCGTATTGCTTGGGCCTCTCTCCTGGATGCCCTCTGTCAGACCGAGTATTGACATGTGGCAAGACTCTCCTCGGGGCGCGTCTTGCTTGGGCTTCTCTCATGGAGGCCCTCAGTCAGACCCAGTGTTGACATGTGTCAAGACGCTCCTCGGGGCGTGTCTTGCTTGGGCCTCTCTCCTGGAGGTGCTCAGTCAGACCCAGTGTTGACATGTGGCAAGACGCTCCTCGGGGTGCGTCTTGCTTGGGCTTCTCTCCTGGAGGCCCTCAGTCAGACCAATTGTTGACATGTGGCAAGACGCTCCTCGGGGCACGTCTTGCTTGGGCCTCTCTCCTGGAGGCGCTCAAACAGACCGAGTAGTGACATGTGGCAAGACGCTCCTCGGGGCGCGTCTTGCTGGGGCTTCTCTCATCGAGGCACTCAGTCAGACCCAGTGTTGACATGTGGCAAGACGCTCCTCGAGGCGCGTCTTGCTTGGACCTCTCTCCCTGAGGCGCTCAGTCAGACCGAGTAGTGACATGTGGCAAGACGCTCCTCGGTGCGCGTCTTGCTTGGACCTCTCTCCCTGAGGCGCTCAGTCAGACCCAGTGTTGACATTTGGCAAGACACTCCTCGGGGCGCGTCTTGCTTGGGCCTCTCTCATGGAGGCCCTCTGTCAGACCCAGTGTTGACATATGTCAAGACGCTCCTCGGGGGGCGTCTTGCTTTGGCCTCTCTCCTGGAGGCGCTCAGTCAGACCGAGTGCTGACATGTTGCAAGAAGCTCCTCGGGGCACGTCTTGCTTGGGCTTCTCTCCTGGAGGCCCTCAGTAAGAACCATTGTTGACATGTGGCAAGACGCTCCTCGGGGCGCGTCTTGCTTGGGCCTCTCTCCAGAAGGCCCTCAATCAGACCCAGTGTTCACACGTGGCAAGACGCTCCTCGGGGCGTGTCTTGCTTGGGCCTCTCTCCTGGAGGCGCTCAGTCAGACTGAGTAGTGACATGTGGCCTGACGCTCCTCGGGGCGCGTGTTGCTTGGGCCTCTCTCCTGGAGGCGCTCAGTCAGACCAAGGAGTGACATGTGGCAAGACACTCCTCGGGGCGCGTCTTGCTTGGGCCTCTCTCCTGGAGGCCCTCTGTCAGACCCAGTGTTGACATGTGGCAAGACACTCCTCGGGGCGCGTCTTGCTTGGGCCTCTCTCATGGAGGCCCTCTGTCAGACCCAGTGTTGACATGTGTCAAGACGCTCCTCGGGGCGCGTCTTGCTTTGGCCTCTCTCCTGGAGGCGCTCAGTCAGACCGAGTGCTGACATGTGGCAAGAAGCTCCTCGGGGCGCGTCTTGCTTGGGCTTCTCTCCTGGAGGCCCTCAGTAAGACCCATTGTTGACATGTGGCAAGACGCTCCTCGGGGCGCGTCTTGCTTGGGCCTCTCTCCTGGAGGCGCTCAGTCAGACTGAGTAGTGACATGTGGCCTGACGCTCTTCGGGGCGCGTGTTGCTTGGGCCTCTCTCCTGGAGGCGCTCAGTCAGACCAAGTGGTGACATGTGGCAAGACGCTCCTCGGGCCGCGTCTTGCTTGGGCCTCTCTCCTGGAGGCGCTCAGTCAGACTGAGTAGTGACATGTGGCCTGACGCTCCTCGGGGCGCGTGTTGCTTGGGCCTCTCTCCTGGAGGTGCTCAGTCAGACCAAGTGGTGACATGTGGCAAGACACTTCTCGGGGCGCGTCTTGCTTGGGCCTCTCTCCTGGAGGCCCTCATTCAGACCCAGTGTTGACATGTGGCAAGACACTCCTCGGGCCGCGTCTTGCTTGGGCCTCTCTCATGGAGGCCCTCTGTCAGACCCAGTGTTGACATGTGTCAAGATGCTCCTCGGGGCGCGTCTTGCTTTGGCCTCTCTCCTGGAGGCGCTCAGTCAGACCGAGTGCTGACATGTGGCAAGCCGCTCCTCGGGCCGCGAGTTGCATGGGCTTCTCTCCTGGAGGCCCTCAGTCAGACCCATTGTTGACATGTGGCAAGACGCTCCTCGGGGCGCGTCTTGCTTGGGCCTCTCTCCTGGAGGCGCTCAGTCAGACCGAGTGCTGACATGTGGCAAGACGCTCCTCGGGGCGCGTCTTGCTTGGGCTTCTCTCCTGGAGGCGCTCAGAAAGACCCAGTGTGGACATGTGACAAGACGCTCCTCGGGGCACGTCTTGCTTGGGCCTCTCTCCTGGAGGCGCTCAGTCAGAACCAGAGGTGACATGTGGCAAGACGCTCCTCGGGGCGCGTCTTGCTTGGGCCTCTCTCCTGGAGGCCCTCTGTCAGACCCAGTGTTCACATGTGGCAAGACGCTCCTCCGGGCGCATCTTGCTTGGGCCTCTCTCCTGGAGGCCCTCAGTCAGACCCATTGTTGACATGTGGCAAGACGCTCCTCGGGGCGCGTCTTGCTAGGGCCTCTCTCCTGGAGGCGGTCAGTCAGACCGAGTGCTGACATAAGGCAAGACGCTCCTCGGGCCGCGTCTTGCTGGGGCCTCTCTCCTGGAGGCGCTCAGTCAGACTGAGTAGTGACATGTGGCCTGACGCTCCTCGGGGCGCGTCTTGCTTGGGCCTCTCTCCTGGGGGCGCTCAGTCAGACCCAGTGGTGACATGTGGCAAGACACTCCTCGGGGTGCGTCTTGCTTGGGCCTCTCTCCTGGAGGCCCTCTGTCAGACCCAGTGTTGACATGTGTCAAGACGCTCCTCGGGGCGCGTCTTGCTTGGGCTTCTCTCCTGGAGGCCCTCAGTCAGACCCATTGTTGACATGTGGCAAGACACTCCTCGGGGCGCGTCTTGCTTGGGCTTCTCTCCTGGAGGCGCTCAGACAGACCCAGTGTTGACATGTGACAAGACGCTCCTCGTGGCGCGTTTTGCTTGGGCCTCTCTCCTGGAGGCGCTCAGTCAGAACCAGAGGTGACATGTGGCAAGACGCTCCTCGGGGCGCGTTTTGCTTGGGCCTCTCTCCTGGAGGCCCTCTGTCAGACCCAGTGTTGACATGTGGCAAGACGCTCCTCTGGGCGCATCTTGCTTGGGCCTCTCTCCTGGAAGCCCTCAGTCAGACCCATTGTTGACATGTGGCAAGATGCTCCTCGGGGCGCGTCTTGCTTGGGCCTCTCTCCTGGAGGCGCTCATTCAGACCGAGTGCTGACATAAGGCAAGACGCTCCTCGGGGCGCGTCTTGCTGGGGCCTCTCTCCTGGAGGCGCTCAGTCAGACCCAGTGTTGACATGTGGCAAGACGCTCCTCGGGGCGCGTCTTGCTTGGGACTCTCTCCTGGAGGCGCTCAGTCAGACCCAGTGGTGACACGTGGCAAGACGCTCCTCGGGGTGCGTATTGCTTGGGCCTCTCTCCTGGATGCCCTCTGTCAGACCGAGCATTTACATGTGGCAAGACTCTCCTCGGGGCGCGTCTTGCTTGGGCTTCTCTCATGGAGGCCCTCAGTCAGACCCAGTGTTGACATGTGTCAAGACGCTCCTCGGGGCGTGTCTTGCTTGGGCCTCTCTCCTGGAGGCGCTCAGTCAGACCCAGTGTTGACATGTGGCAAGACGCTCCTCGGGGCGCGTCTTGCTTGGGCTTCTCTCCTGGAGGCCCTCAGTCAGACCCATTGTTGACATGTGGCAAGACGCTGCTCGGGGCACGTCTTGCTTGGGCCTCTCTCCTGGAGGCGCTCAAACAGACCGAGTAGTGACATGTGGCAAGACGCTCCTCGGGGCGCGTCTTGCTGGGGCTTCTCCCATGGAGGCACTCAGTCAGACCCAGTGTTGACATGTGGCAAGACGCTCCTCGAGGCGCGTCTTGCTTGGACCTCTCTCCCTGAGGCGCTCAGTCAGACCGAGTAGTGACATGTGGCAAGACGCTCCTCGGGGCGCGTCTTGCTTGGACCTCTCTCCCTGAGGCGCTCAGTCAGACCAAGTGTTGACATTTGGCAAGACACTCCTCGGGGCGCGTCTTGCTTGGGCCTCTCTCATGGAGGCCCTCTGTCAGACCCAGTGTTGACATGTGTCAAGACGCTCCTCGGGGCGCGTCTTGCTTGGGCTTCTCTCCTGGAGGCCCTCAGTCAGACCCTTTGTTGACATGTGGCAAGACACTCCTCGGGGCGCGTCTTGCTTGGGCTTCTCTCCTGGAGGCGCTCAGACAGACCCAGTGTTGACATGTGACAAGACGCTCCTCGTGGCGCGTTTTGCTTGGGCCTCTCTCCTGGAGGCGCTCAGTCAGAACCAGAGGTGACATGTGGCAAGACGCTCCTCGGGGCGCGTTTTGCTTGGGCCTCTCTCCTGGAGGCCCTCTGTCAGACCCAGTGTTGACATGTGGCAAGACGCTCCTCTGGGCGCATCTTGCTTGGGCCTCTCTCCTGGAGGCCCTCAGTCAGACCCATTGTTGACATGTGGCAAGATGCTCCTCGGGGCGCGTCTTGCTTGGGCCTCTCTCCTGGAGGCGCTCAGTCAGACCGAGTGCTGACATAAGGCAAGACGCTCCTCGGGGCGCGTCTTGCTGGGGCCTCTCTCCTGGAGGCGCTCAGTCAGACCCAGTGTTGACATGTGGCAAGACGCTCCTCGGGGCGCGTCTTGCTTGGGACTCTCTCCTGGAGGCGCTCAGTCAGACCCAGTGGTGACATGTGGCAAGACGCTCCTCGGGGTGCGTATTGCTTGGGCCTCTCTCCTGGATGCCCTCTGTCAGACCGAGTATTTACATGTGGCAAGACTCTCCTCGGGGCGCGTCTTGCTTGGGCTTCTCTCATGGAGGCCCTCAGTCAGACCCAGTGTTGACATGTGTCAAGACGCTCCTCGGGGCGTGTCTTGCTTGGGCCTCTCTCCTGGAGGCGCTCAGTCAGACCCAGTGTTGACATGTGGCAAGACGCTCCTCGGGGCGCGCCTTGCTTGGGCTTCTCTCCTGGAGGCCCTCAGTCAGACCCATTGTTGACATGTGGCAAGACGCTGCTCGGGGCACGTCTTGCTTGGGCCTCTCTCCTGGAGGCGCTCAAACAGACCGAGTAGTGACATGTGGCAAGACGCTCCTCGGGGCGCGTCTTGCTGGGGCTTCTCCCATGGAGGCACTCAGTCAGACCCAGTGTTGACATGTGGCAAGACGCTCCTCGAGGCGCGTCTTGCTTGGACCTCTCTCCCTGAGGCGCTCAGTCAGACCGAGTAGTGACATGTGGCAAGACGCTCCTCGGGGCGCGTCTTGCTTGGACCTCTCTCCCTGAGGCGCTCAGTCAGACCAAGTGTTGACATTTGGCAAGACACTCCTCGGGGCGCGTCTTGCTTGGGCCTCTCTCATGGAGGCCCTCTGTCAGACCCAGTGTTGACATGTGTCAAGACGCTCCTCGGGGCGTGTCTTGCTTGGGCCTCTCTCCTGGAGGCGCTCAGTCAGACCCAGTGTTGACATGTGGCAAGACGCTCCTCGGGGCGCGTCTTGCTTGGGCTTCTCTCCTGGAGGCCCTCAGTCAGACCCATTGTTGACATGTGGCAAGACGCTCCTCGGGGCACGTCTTGCTTGGGCCTCTCTCCTGGAGGCGCTCAAACAGACCGAGTAGTGACATGTGGCAAGACGCTCCTCGGGGCGCGTCTTGCTGGGGCTTCTCTCATGGAGGCACTCAGTCAGACCCAGTGTTGACATGTGGCCCTCGAGGCGCGTCTTGCTTGGACCTCTCTCCCTGAGGCGCTCAGTCAGACCGAGTAGTGACATGTGGCAAGACGCTCCTCGGTGCGCGTCTTGCTTGGACCTCTCTCCCTGAGGCGCTCAGTCAGACCCATTGTTGACATTTGGCAAGACACTCCTCGGGGCGCGTCTTGCTTGGGCCTCTCTCATGGAGGCCCTCTGTCAGACCCAGTGTTGACATATGTCAAGACGCTCCTCGGCGGGCGTCTTGCTTTGGCCTCTCTCCTGGAGGCGCTCAGTCAGACCGAGTGCTGACATGTGGCAAGAAGCTCCTCGGGGCACGTCTTGCTTGGGCTTCTCTCCTGGAGGCCCTCAGTAAGAACCATTGTTGACATGTGGCAAGACGCTCCTCGGGGCGCGTCTTGCTTGGGCCTCTCTCCAGAAGGCCCTCAATCAGACCCAGTGTTCACACGTGGCAAGACGCTCCTCGGGGCGCGTGTTGCTTGGGCCTCTCTCCTGGAGGCGCTCAGTCAGACCAAGTGGTAACATGTGGCAAGACACTCCTCGGGGCGCGTCTTGCTTGGGCCTCTCTCCTGGAGGCCCTCTGTCAGACCCAGTGTTGACATGTGGCAAGACACTCCTCGGGGCGCGTCTTGCTTGGGCCTCTCTCATGGAGGCCCTCTGTCAGACCCAGTGTTGACATGTGTCAAGACGCTCCTCGGGGCGCGTCTTGCTTTGGCCTCTCTCCTGGAGGCGCTCAGTCAGACCGAGTGCTGACATGTGGCAAGAAGCTCCTCGGGGCGCGTCTTGCTTGGGCTTCTCTCCTGGAGGCCCTCAGTAAGACCCATTGTTGACATGTGGCAAGACGCTCCTCGGGGCGCGTCTTGCTTGGGCCTCTCTCCTGGAGGCGCTCAGTCAGACTGAGTAGTGACATGTGGCCTGACGCTCTTCGGGGCGCGTGTTGCTTGGGCCTCTCTCCTGGAGGCGCTCAGTCAGACCAAGTGGTGACATGTGGCAAGACGCTCCTCGGGGCGCGTCTTGCTTGGGCCTCTCTCCTGGAGGCGCTCAGTCAGACTGAGTAGTGACATGTGGCCTGACGCTCCTCGGGGCGCGTGTTGCTTGGGCCTCTCTCCTGGAGGTGCTCAGTCAGACCAAGTGGTGACATGTGGCAAGACACTTCTCGGGGCGCGTCTTGCTTGGGCCTCTCTCCTGGAGGCCCTCATTCAGACCCAGTGTTGACATGTGGCAAGACACTCCTCGCGCCGCGTCTTGCTTGGGCCTCTCTCATGGAGGCCCTCTGTCAGACCCAGTGTTGACATGTGTCAAGATGCTCCTCGGGGCGCGTCTTGCTTTGGCCTCTCTCCTGGAGGTGCTCAGTCAGACCGAGTGCTGACATGTGGCAAGCCGCTCCTCGGGCCGCGAGTTGCATGGGCTTCTCTCCTGGAGGCCCTCAGTCAGACCCATTGTTGACATGTGGCAAGACGCTCCTCGGGGCGCGTCTTGCTTGGGCCTCTCTCCTGGAGGCGCTCAGTCAGACCGAGTGCTGACATGTGGCAAGACGCTCCTCGGGGCGCGTCTTGCTTGGGCTTCTCTCCTGGAGGCGCTCAGAAAGACCCAGTGTGGACATGTGACAAGACGCTCCTCGGGGCACGTCTTGCTTGGGCCTCTCTCCTGGAGGCGCTCAGTCAGAACCAGAGGTGACATGTGGCAAGACGCTCCTCGGGGCGCGTCTTGCTTGGGCCTCTCTCCTGGAGGCCCTCTGTCAGACCCAGTGTTCACATGTGGCAAGACGCTCCTCCGGGCGCATCTTGCTTGGGCCCCTCTCCTGGAGGCCCTCAGTCAGACCCATTGTTGACATGTGGCAAGACGCTCCTCGGGGCGCGTCTTGCTTGGGCCTCTCTCCTGGAGGCGGTCAGTCAGACCGAGTGCTGACATAAGGCAAGACGCTCCTCGGGGCACGTCTTGCTGGGGCCTCTCTCCTGGAGGCGCTCAGTCAGACCCAGTGCTGACATGTGGCAAGACGCTCCTCGGGGCGCGTCTTGCTTGGGCTTCTCTCCTGGAGGCCCTCAGTCAGACCCATTGTTGACATGTGGCAAGACACTCCTCGGGGCGCGTCTTGCTTGGGCTTCTCTCCTGGAGGCGCTCAGACAGACCCAGTGTTGACATGTGACAAGACGCTCCTCGTGGCGCGTTTTGCTTGGGCCTCTCTCCTGGAGGCGCTCAGTCAGAACCAGAGGTGACATGTGGCAAGATGCTCCTCGGGGCGCGTTTTGCTTGGGCCTCTCTCCTGGAGGCCCTCTGTCAGACCCAGTGTTGACATGTGGCAAGACGCTCCTCTGGGCGCATCTTGCTTGGGCCTCTCTCCTGGAGGCCCTCAGTCAGACCCTTTGTTGACATGTGGCAAGATGCTCCTCGGGGCGCGTCTTGCTTGGGCCTCTCTCCTGGAGGCGCTCAGTCAGACCGAGTGCTGACATAAGGCAAGACGCTCCTCGGGGCGCGTCTTGCTGGGGCCTCTCTCCTGGAGGCGCTCAGTCAGACCCAGTGCTGACATGTGGCAAGACGCTCCTCGGGGCGCGTCTTGCTTGGGCCTCTCTCCTGGAGGCGCTCAGTCAGACCCAGTGTTGACATGTGGCAGGACGCTCCTCGGGGCACGTCTTGCTTGGGCCTCTCTCCTGGAGGCGCTCAGTCAGACCCAGTGTTGACATGTGGCAAGACGCTCCTCGGGGCGCGTCTTGCTTGGGACTCTCTCCTGGAGGCGCTCAGTCAGACCCAGTGGTGACACGTGGCAAGACGCTCCTCGGGGTGCTTATTGCTTGGGCCTCTCTCCTGGATGCCCTCTGTCAGACCGAGTATTGACATGTGGCAAGACTCTCCTCGGGGCGCGTCTTGCTTGGGCTTCTCTCATGGAGGCCCTCAGTCAGACCCAGTGTTGACATGTGTCAAGACGCTCCTCGGGGCGTGTCTTGCTTGGGCCTCTCTCCTGGAGGCGCTCAGTCAGACCCAGTGTTGACATGTGGCAAGACGCTCCTCGGGGCGCGTCTTGCTTGGGCTTCTCTCCTGGAGGCCCTCAGTCAGACCCATTGTTGACATGTGGCAAGACGCTGCTCGGGGCACGTCTTGCTTGGGCCTCTCTCCTGGAGGCGCTCAAACAGACCGAGTAGTGTCATGTGGCAAGACGCTCCTCGGGGCGCGTCTTGCTGGGGCTTCTCCCATGGAGGCACTCAGTCAGACCCAGTGTTGACATGTGGCAAGACGCTCCTCGAGGCGCATCTTGCTTGGACCTCTCTCCCTGAGGCGCTCAGTCAGACCGAGTAGTGACATGTGGCAAGACGCTCCTCGAGGCGCGTCTTGCTTGGACCTCTCTCCCTGAGGGGCTCAGTCAGACCAAGTGTTGACATTTGGCTAGACACTCCTCGGGGCGCGTCTTGCTTGGGCCTCTCTCATGGAGGCCCTCTATCAGACCCAGTGTTGACATGTGTCAAGACGCTCCTCGGGGGGCGTCTTGCTTTGGCTTCTCTCATGGAGGCCCTCAGTCAGACCCAGTGTTGACATGTGTCAAGACGCTCCTCGGGGCGTGTCTTGCTTGGACCTCTCTCCTGGAGGCGCTCAGTCAGACCCAGTGTTGACATGTGGCAAGACGCTCCTCGGGGCGCGTCTTGCTTGGGCTTCTCTCCTGGAGGCCCTCAGTCAGACCCATTGTTGACATGTGGCAAGACGCTCCTCGGGGCACGTCTTGCTTGGGCCTCTTTCCTGGAGGCGCTCAAACAGACCGAGTAGTGACATGTGGCAAGACGCTCCTCGGGGCGCGTCTTGCTGGGGCTTCTCTCATGGAGGCACTCAGTCAGACCCAGTGTTATGTGGCAAGACGCTCCTCGAGGTGCGTCTTGCTTGGACCTCTCTCCCTGAGGCGCTCAGTCAGACCGAGTAGTGACATGTGGCAAGACGCTCCTCGGTGCGCGTCTTGCTTGGACCTCTCTCCCTGAGGCGCTCAGTCAGACCCAGTGTTGACATTTGGCAAGACACTCCTCGGGGCGGGTCTTGCTTGGGCCTCTCTCATGGAGGCCCTCTGTCAGACCCAGTGTTGACATATGTCAAGACGCTCCTCGGGGGGAGTCTTGCTTTGGCCTCTCTCCTGGAGGCGCTCAGTCAGACCGAGTGCTGACATGTGGCAAGAAGCTCCTCGGGGCACGTCTTGCTTGGGCTTCTCTCCTGGAGGCCCTCAGTAAGAACCATTGTTGACATGTGGCAAGACGCTCCTCGGGGCGCGTCTTGCTTGGGCCTCTCTCCAGAAGGCCCTCAATCAGACCCAGTGTTCACACGTGGCAAGACGCTCCTCGGGGCTTGTCTTGCTTGGGCCTCTCTCCTGGAGGCGCTCAGTCAGACTGAGTAGTGACATGTGGCCTGACGCTCCTTGGGGCGCGTGTTGCTTGGGCCTCTCTCCTGGAGGCGCTCAGTCAGACCCAGTGTTGACATGTGGCAAGACGCTCCTCGGGGCGCGTCTTGCTTGGGCCTCTCTCATGGAGGCCCTCTGTCAGACCCAGTGTTGACATGTGTCAAGACGCTCCTCGGGGCGCGTCTTGCTTTGGCCTCTCTCCTGGAGGCGCTCAGTCAGACCGAGTGCTGACATGTGGCAAGAAGCTCCTCGGGGCGCGTCTTGCTTGGGCTTCTCTCCTGGAGGCCCTCTGTCAGACCCAGTGTTGACATGTGTCAAGACGCTCCTCGGGGCGCGTCTTGCTTTGGCCTCTCTCCTGGAGGCGCTCAGTCAGACCGAGTGCTGACATGTGGCAAGAAGCTCCTCGGGGCGCGTCTTGCTTGGGCTTCTCTCCTGGAGGCCCTCAGTAAGACCCATTGTTGACATGTGGCAAGACGCTCCTCGGGGCGCGTCTTGCTTGGGCCTCTCTCCTGGAGGCGCTCCGTCAGACTGAGTAGTGACATGTGGCCTGACGCTCTTCGGGGCGCGTGTTGCTTGGGCCTCTCTCCTGGAGGCGCTCAGTCAGACCAAGTGGTGACATGTGGCAAGACGCTCCTCGGGGCGCGTCTTGCTTGGGCCTCTCTCCTGGAGGCGCTCAGTCAGACTGAGTAGTGACATGTGGCCTGACGCTCCTCGGGGCGCGTGTTGCTTGGGCCTCTCTCCTGGAGGTGCTCAGTCAGACCAAGTGGTGACATGTGGCAAGACACTTCTCGGGGCGCGTCTTGCTTGGGCCTCTCTCCTGGAGGCCCTCATTCAGACCCAGTGTTGACATGTGGCAAGACACTCCTCGGGCCGCGTCTTGCTTGGGCCTCTCTCATGGAGGCCCTCTGTCAGACCCAGTGTTGACATGTGTCAAGACACTCCTCGGGCCGCGTCTTGCTTGGGCCTCTCTCATGGAGGCCCTCAGTCAGACCCATTGTTGACATGTGGCAAGACGCTCCTCGGGGCACGTCTTGCTTGGGCCTCTCTCCTGGAGGCGCTCAGTCAGAACCAGAGGTGACATGTGGCAAGACGCTCCTCGGGGCGCGTCTTGCTTGGGCCTCTCTCCTGGAGGCCCTCTGTCAGACCCAGTGTTCACATGTGGCAAGACGCTCCTCCGGGCGCATCTTGCTTGGGCCTCTCTCCTGGAGGCCCTCAGTCAGACCCATTGTTGACATGTGGCAAGACGCTCCTCGGGGCGCGTCTTGCTTGGGCCTCTCTCCTGGAGGCGGTCAGTCAGACCGAGTGCTGACATAAGGCAAGACGCTCCTCGGGGCGCGTCTTGCTGGGGCCTCTCTCCTGGAGGCGCTCAGTCAGACCCAGTTCTGACATGTGGCAAGACGCTCCTCGGGGCGCGTCTTGCTTGGGCCTCTCTCCTGGAGGCGCTCAGTCAGACTGAGTAGTGACATGTGGCCTGACGCTCCTCGGGGCGCGTCTTGCTTGGGCCTCTCTCCTGGGGGCGCTCAGTCAGACCCAGTGGTGACATGTGGCAAGACACTCCTCGGGGTGCGTCTTGCTTGGGCCTCTCTCCTGGAGGCCCTCTGTCAGACCCAGTGTTGACATGTGTCAAGACGCTCCTCGGGGCGCGTCTTGCTTGGGCTTCTCTCCTGGAGGCCCTCAGTCAGACCCATTGTTGACATGTGGCAAGACACTCCTCGGGGCGCGTCTTGCTTGGGCTTCTCTCCTGGAGGCGCTCAGACAGACCCAGTGTTGACATGTGACAAGACGCTCCTCGTGGCGCGTTTTGCTTGGGCCTCTCTCCTGGAGGCGCTCAGTCAGAACCAGAGGTGACATGTGGCAAGACGCTCCTCGGGGCGCGTTTTGCTTGGGCCTCTCTCCTGGAGGCCCTCTGTCAGACCCAGTGTTGACATGTGGCAAGACGCTCCTCTGGGCGCATCTTGCTTGGGCTTCTCTCCTGGAGGCGCTCAGTCAGACCGAGTGCTGACATAAGGCAAGACGCTCCTCGGGGCGCGTCTTGCTGGGGCCTCTCTCCTGGAGGCGCTCAGTCAGACCCAGTGCTGACATGTGGCAAGACGCTCCTCGGGGCGCGTCTTGCTTGGGCCTCTCTCCTGGAGGCGCTCAGTCAGACCCAGTGTTGACATGTGGCAGGACGCTCCTCGGGGCACGTCTTGCTTGGGCCTCTCTCCTGGAGGCGCTCAGTCAGACCCAGTGTTGACATGTGGCAAGACGCTCCTCGGGGCGCGTCTTGCTTGGGACTCTCTCCTGGAGGCGCTCAGTCAGACCCAGTGGTGACACGTGGCAAGACGCTCCTCGGGGTGCGTATTGCTTGGGCCTCTCTCCTGGATGCCCTCTGTCAGACCGAGTATTGACATGTGGCAAGACTCTCCTCGGGGCGCGTCTTGCTTGGGCTTCTCTCATGGAGGCCCTCAGTCAGACCCAGTGTTGACATGTGTCAAGACGCTCCTCGGGGCGTGTCTTGCTTGGGCCTCTCTCCTGGAGGCGCTCAGTCAGACCCAGTGTTGACATGTGGCAAGACGCTCCTCGGGGCGCGTCTTGCTTGGGCTTCTCTCCTGGAGGCCCTCAGTCAGACCCATTGTTGACATGTGGCAAGACGCTGCTCGGGGCACGTCTTGCTTGGGCCTCTCTCCTGGAGGCGCTCAAACAGACCGAGTAGTGACATGTGGCAAGACGCTCCTCGGGGCGCGTCTTGCTGGGGCTTCTCCCATGGCGGCACTCAGTCAGACCCAGTGTTGACATGTGGCAAGACGCTCCTCGAGGCGCGTCTTGCTTGGACCTCTCTCCCTGAGGCGCTCAGTCAGACCGAGTAGTGACATGTGGCAAGACGCTCCTCGGGGCGCGTCTTGCTTGGACCTCTCTCCCTGAGGCACTCAGTCAGACCCAGTGTTGACATTTGGCAAGACACTCCTCGGGGCGCGTCTTGCTTGGGCCTCTCTCATGGAGGCCCTCTGTCAGACCCAGTGTTGACATGTGTCAAGACGCTCCTCGGGGGGCGTCTTGCTTTGGCTTCTCTCATGGAGGCCCTCAGTCAGACCCAGTGTTGACATGTGTCAAGACGCTCCTCGGGGCGTGTCTTGCTTGGGCCACTCTCCTGGAGGCGCTCAGTCAGACCCAGTGTTGACATGTGGCAAGACGCTCCTCGGGGCGCGTCTTGCTTGGGCTTCTCTCCTGGAGGCCCTCAGTCAGACCCATTGTTGACATGTGGCAAGACGCTCCTCGGGGCACGTCTTGCTTGGGCCTCTCTCCTGGAGGCGCTCAAACAGACCGAGTAGTGACATGTGGCAAGACGCTCCTCGGGGCGCGTCTTGTTGGGGCTTCTCTCATGGAGGCACTCAGTCAGACCCAGTGTTGACATGTGGCAAGACGCTCCTCGAGGCGCGTCTTGCTTGGACCTCTCTCCCTGAGGCGCTCAGTCAGACTGAGTAGTGACATGTGGCAAGACGCTCCTCGGGGCGCGTCTTGCTTGGACCTCTCTCCCTGAGGCGCTCAGTCAGACCCAGTGTTGACATTTGGCAAGACACTCCTCGGGGCGCGTCTTGCTTGGGCCTCTCTCATGGAGGCCCTCTGTCAGGACCAGTGTTGACATGTGTCAAGACGCTCCTCGGGGGGCGTCTTGCTTTGGCCTCTCTCCTGGAGGCGCTCAGTCAGACCGATTGCTGACATGTGGCAAGAAGCTCCTCGGGGCGCGTCTTGCTTGGGCTTCTCTCCTGGAGGCCCTCAGTAAGAACCATTGTTGACATGTGGCAAGACGCTCCTCGGGGCGCGTCTTGCTTGGGCCTCTCTCCAGAAGGCCCTCAATCAGACCCAGTGTTGACACGTGGCAAGACGCTCCTCGGGGCGCGTCTTGCTTGGGCCTCTCTCCTGGAGGCGCTCAGTCAGACTGAGTAGTGACATGTGGCCTGACGCTCCTCGGGGCGCGTGTTGCTTGGGCCTCTCTCCTGGAGGCGCTCAGTCAGACCAAGTGGTGACATGTGGCAAGACACTCCTCGGGGCGCGTCTTGCTTGGGCCTCTCTCATGGAGGCCCTATGTCAGACCCAGTGTTGACATGTGTCAAGACGCTCCTCGGGGCGCGTCCTTCTTTGGCCTCTCTCCTGGAGGCGCTCAGTCAGACCGAGTGCTGACATGTGGCAAGACGCTCCTCGGGGCGCGTCTTGCTTGGGCCTCTCTCCTGGAGGCGCTCAGTCAGACTGAGTAGTGACATGTGGCCTGACGCTCCTCGGGGCGCGTGTTGCTTGGGCCTCTCTCCTGGAGGCGCTCAGTCAGACCAAGTGGTGACATGTGGCAAGACACTTCTCGGGGCGCGTCTTGCTTGGGCCTCTCTCCTGGAGGCCCTCTGTCAGATCCAGTGTTGACATGTGGCAAGACACTCCTCGGGGCGCGTCTTGCTTGGGCCTCTCTCATGGAGGCCCTCTGTCAGACCCAGTGTTGACATGTGTCAAGATGCTCCTCGGGGCGCGTCTTGCTTTGGCCTCTCTCCTGGAGGCGCTCAGTCAGACCGAGTGCTGACATGTGGCAAGACGCTCCTCCGGGCGCGTCTTGCTTGGGCCTCTCTCCTGGAGGCGCTCAGTCAGACCGAGTGCTGACATGTGGCAAGACGCTCCTCGGGGTGCGTCTTGCTTGGGCTTCTCTCCTGGAGGCGCTCAGAAAGACCCAGTGTGGACATGTGACAAGACGCTCCTCGGGGCACGTCTTGCTTGGGCCTCTCTCCTGGAGGCGCTCAGTCAGAACCAGAGGTGACATGTGGCAAGACGCTCCTCGGGGCGCGTCTTGCTTGGGCCTCTCTCCTGGAGGCCCTCTGTCAGACCCAGTGTTCACATGTGGCAAGACGCTCCTCCGGGCGCATCTTGCTTGGGCCTCTCTCCTGGAGGCCCTCAGTCAGACCCATTGTTGACATGTGGCAAGAGGCTCCTCGGGGCGCGTCTTGCTGGGGCCTCTCTCCTGGAGGCGCTCAGTCAGACCCAGTGCTGACATGTGGCAAGACGCTCCTCCGGGCGCGTCTTGCTTGGGCCTCTCTCCTGGAGGCGCTCAGTCAGACTGAGTAGTGACATGTGGCCTGACGCTCCTCGGGGCGCGTCTTGCTTGGGCCTCTCTCCTGGAGGCGCTCAGTCAGACCCAGTGGTGACATGTGGCAAGACACTCCTCGGGGTGCGTCTTGCTTGGGCCTCTCTCCTGGAGGCCCTCTGTCAGACCCAGTGTTGACATGTGTCAAGACGCTCCTCGGGGCGCGTCTTGCTTGGGCTTTTCTCATGGAGGCCCTCAGTCAGACCCATTGTTGACATGTGGCAAGACACTCCTCGGGGCGCGTCTTGCTTGGGCTTCTCTCCTGGAGGCGCTCAGACAGACCCAGTGTTGACATGTGACAAGACGCTCCTCGGGGCGCGTCTTGCTTGGGCCTCTCTCATGGAGGCCCTCTATCAGACCCAGTGTTGACATGTGTCAAGACGCTCCTCGGGGGGCGTCTTGCTTTGGCTTCTCTCATGGAGGCCCTCAGTCAGACCCAGTGTTGACATGTGTCAAGACGCTCCTCGGGGCGTGTCTTGCTTGGACCTCTCTCCTGGAGGCGCTCAGTCAGACCCAGTGTTGACATGTGGCAAGACGCTCCTCGGGGCGCGTCTTGCTTGGGCTTCTCTCCTGGAGGCCCTCAGTCAGACCCATTGTTGACATGTGGCAAGACGCTCCTCGGGGCACGTCTTGCTTGGGCCTCTCTCCTGGAGGCGCACAAACAGACCGAGTAGTGACATGTGGCAAGACGCTCCTCGGGGCGCGTCTTGCTGGGGCTTCTCTCATGGAGGCACTCAGTCAGACCCAGTGTTATGTGGCAAGACGCTCCTCGAGGTGCGTCTTGCTTGGACCTCTCTCCCTGAGGCGCTCAGTCAGACCGAGTAGTGACATGTGGCAAGACGCTCCTCGGTGCGCGTCTTGCTTGGACCTCTCTCCCTGAGGCGCTCAGTCAGACCCAGTGTTGACATTTGGCAAGACACTCCTCGGGGCGCGTCTTGCTTGGGCCTCTCTCATGGAGGCCCTCTGTCAGACCCAGTGTTGACATATGTCAAGACGCTCCTCGGGGGGAGTCTTGCTTTGGCCTCTCTCCTGGAGGCGCTCAGTCAGACCGAGTGCTGACATGTGGCAAGAAGCTCCTCGGGGCACGTCTTGCTTGGGCTTCTCTCCTGGAGGCCCTCAGTAAGAACCATTGTTGACATGTGGCAAGACGCTCCTCGGGGCGCGTCTTGCTTGGGCCTCTCTCCAGAAGGCCCTCAATCAGACCCAGTGTTCACACGTGGCAAGACGCTCCTCGGGGCTTGTCTTGCTTGGGCCTCTCTCCTGGAGGCGCTCAGTCAGACTGAGTAGTGACATGTGGCCTGACGCTCCTTGGGGCGCGTGTTGCTTGGGCCTCTCTCCTGGAGGCGCTCAGTCAGACCCAGTGTTGACATGTGGCAAGACGCTCCTCGGGGCGCGTCTTGCTTGGACCTCTCTCATGGAGGCCCTCTGTCAGACCCAGTGTTGACATGTGTCAAGACGCTCCTCGGGGCGCGTCTTGCTTTGGCCTCTCTCCTGGAGGCGCTCAGTCAGACCGAGTGCTGACATGTGGCAAGAAGCTCCTCGGGGCGCGTCTTGCTTGGGCTTCTCTCCTGGAGGCCCTCTGTCAGACCCAGTGTTGACATGTGTCAAGACGCTCCTCGGGGCGCGTCTTGCTTTGGCCTCTCTCCTGGAGGCGCTCAGTCAGACCGAGTGCTGACATGTGGCAAGAAGCTCCTCGGGGCGCGTCTTGCTTGGGCTTCTCTCCTGGAGGCCCTCAGTAAGACCCATTGTTGACATGTGGCAAGACGCTCCTCGGGGCGCGTCTTGCTTGGGCCTCTCTCCTGGAGGCGCTCCGTCAGACTGAGTAGTGACATGTGGCCTGACGCTCTTCGGGGCGCGTGTTGCTTGGGCCTCTCTCCTGGAGGCGCTCAGTCAGACCAAGTGGTGACATGTGGCAAGACGCTCCTCGGGGCGCGTCTTGCTTGGGCCTCTCTCCTGGAGGCGCTCAGTCAGACTGAGTAGTGACATGTGGCCTGACGCTCCTCGGGGCGCGTGTTGCTTGGGCCTCTCTCCTGGAGGTGCTCAGTCAGACCAAGTGGTGACATGTGGCAAGACACTTCTCGGGGCGCGTCTTGCTTGGGCCTCTCTCCTGGAGGCCCTCATTCAGACCCAGTGTTGAAATGTGGCAAGACACTCCTCGGGCCGCGTCTTGCTTGGGCCTCTCTCATGGAGGCCCTCTGTCAGACCCAGTGTTGACATGTGTCAAGACACTCCTCGGGCCGCGTCTTGCTTGGGCCTCTCTCATGGAGGCCCTCAGTCAGACCCATTGTTGACATGTGGCAAGACGCTCCTCGGGGCACGTCTTGCTTGGGCCTCTCTCCTGGAGGCGCTCAGTCAGAACCAGAGGTGACATGTGGCAAGACGCTCCTCGGGGCGCGTCTTGCTTGGGCCTCTCTCCTGGAGGCCCTCTGTCAGACCCAGTGTTCACATGTGGCAAGACGCTCCTCCGGGCGCATCTTGCTTGGGCCTCTCTCCTGGAGGCCCTCAGTCAGACCCATTGTTGACATGTGGCAAGACGCTCCTCGGGGCGCGTCTTGCTTGGGCCTCTCTCCTGGAGGCGGTCAGTCAGACCGAGTGCTGACATAAGGCAAGACGCTCCTCGGGGCGCGTCTTGCTGGGGCCTCTCTCCTGGAGGCGCTCAGTCAGACCCAGTGCTGACATGTGGCAAGACGCTCCTCGGGGCGCGTCTTGCTTGGGCCTCTCTCCTGGAGGCGCTCAGTCAGACTGAGTAGTGACATGTGGCCTGACGCTCCTCGGGGCGCGTCTTGCTTGGGCCTCTCTCCTGGGGGCGCTCAGTCAGACCCAGTGGTGACATGTGGCAAGACACTCCTCGGGGTGCGTCTTGCTTGGGCCTCTCTCCTGGAGGCCCTCTGTCAGACCCAGTGTTGACATGTGTCAAGACGCTCCTCGGGGCGCGTCTTGCTTGGGCTTCTCTCCTGGAGGCCCTCAGTCAGACCCATTGTTGACATGTGGCAAGACACTCCTCGGGGCGCGTCTTGCTTGGGCTTCTCTCCTGGAGGCGCTCAGACAGACCCAGTGTTGACATGTGACAAGACGCTCCTCGTGGCGTGTTTTGCTTGGGCCTCTCTCCTGGAGGCGCTCAGTCAGAACCAGAGGTGACATGTGGCAAGACGCTCCTCGGGGCGCGTTTTGCTTGGGCCTCTCTCCTGGAGGCCCTCTGTCAGACCCAGTGTTGACATGTGGCAAGACGCTCCTCTGGGCGCATCTTGCTTGGGCTTCTCTCCTGGAGGCGCTCAGTCAGACCGAGTGCTGACATAAGGCAAGACGCTCCTCGGGGCGCGTCTTGCTGGGGCCTCTCTCCTGGAGGCGCTCAGTCAGACCCAGTGCTGACATGTGGCAAGACGCTCCTCGGGGCGCGTCTTGCTTGGGCCTCTCTCCTGGAGGCGCTCAGTCAGACCCAGTGTTGACATGTGGCAGGACGCTCCTCGGGGCACGTCTTGCTTGGGCCTCTCTCCTGGAGGCGCTCCGTCAGACCCAGTGTTGACATGTGGCAAGACGCTCCTCGGGGCGCGTCTTGCTTGGGACTCTCTCCTGGAGGCGCTCAGTCAGACCCAGTGGTGACACGTGGCAAGACGCTCCTCGGGGTGCGTATTGCTTGGGCCTCTCTCCTGGATGCCCTCTGTCAGACCGAGTATTGACATGTGGCAAGACTCTCCTCGGGGCGCGTCTTGCTTGGGCTTCTCTCATGGAGGCCCTCAGTCAGACCCAGTGTTGACATGTGTCAAGACGCTCCTCGGGGCGTGTCTTGCTTGGGCCTCTCTCCTGGAGGCGCTCAGTCAGACCCAGTGTTGACATGTGGCAAGACGCTCCTCGGGGCGCGTCTTGCTTGGGCTTCTCTCCTGGAGGCCCTCAGTCAGACCCATTGTTGACATGTGGCAAGACGCTGCTCGGGGCACGTCTTGCTTGGGCCTCTCTCCTGGAGGCGCTCAAACAGACCGAGTAGTGACATGTGGCAAGACGCTCCTCGGGGCGCGTCTTGCTGGGGCTTCTCCCATGGAGGCACTCAGTCAGACCCAGTGTTGACATGTGGCAAGACGCTCCTCGAGGCGCGTCTTGCTTGGACCTCTCTCCCTGAGGCGCTCAGTCAGACCGAGTAGTGACATGTGGCAAGACGCTCCTCGGGGCGCGTCTTGCTTGGACCTCTCTCCCTGAGGCGCTCAGTCAGACCCAGTGTTGACATTTGGCAAGACACTCCTCGGGGCGCGTCTTGCTTGGGCCTCTCTCATGGAGGCCCTCTGTCAGACCCAGTGTTGACATGTGTCAAGACGCTCCTCGGGGGGCGTCTTGCTTTGGCTTCTCTCATGGAGGCCCTCAGTCAGACCCAGTGTTGACATGTGTCAAGACGCTCCTCGGGGCGTGTCTTGCTTGGGCCACTCTCCTGGAGGCGCTCAGTCAGACCCAGTGTTGACATGTGGCAAGACGCTCCTCGGGGCGCGTCTTGCTTGGGCTTCTCTCCTGGAGGCCCTCAGTCAGACCCATTGTTGACATGTGGCAAGACGCTCCTCGGGGCACGTCTTGCATGGGCCTCTCTCCTGGAGGCGCTCAAACAGACCGAGTAGTGACATGTGGCAAGACGCTCCTCGGGGCGCGTCTTGTTGGGGCTTCTCTCATGGAGGCACTCAGTCAGACCCAGTGTTGACATGTGGCAAGACGCTCCTCGAGGCGCGTCTTGCTTGGACCTCTCTCCCTGAGGCGCTCAGTCAGACTGAGTAGTGACATGTGGCAAGACGCTCCTCGGGGCACGTCTTGCTTGGACCTCTCTCCCTGAGGCGCTCAGTCAGACCCAGTGTTGACATTTGGCAAGACACTCCTCGGGGCGCGTCTTGCTTGGGCCTCTATCATGGAGGCCCTCTGTCAGGACCAGTGTTGACATGTGTCAAGACGCTCCTCGGGGGGCGTCTTGCTTTGGCCTCTCTCCTGGAGGCGCTCAGTCAGACCGATTGCTGACATGTGGCAAGAAGCTCCTCCGGGCGCGTCTTGCTTGGGCTTCTCTCCTGGAGGCCCTCAGTAAGAACCATTGTTGACATGTGGCAAGACGCTCCTCGGGGCGCGTCTTGCTTGGGCCTACCTCCAGAAGGCCCTCAATCAGACCCAGTGTTGACACGTGGCAAGACGCTCCTCGGGGCGCGTCTTGCTTGGGCCTCTCTCCTGGAGGCGCTCAGTCAGACTGAGTAGTGACATGTGGCCTGACGCTCCTCGGGGCGCGTGTTGCTTGGGCCTCTCTCCTGGAGGCGCTCAGTCAGACCAAGTGGTGACATGTGGCAAGACACTCCTCGGGGCGCGTCTTGCTTGGGCCTCTCTCATGGAGGCCCTATGTCAGACCCAGTGTTGACATGTGTCAAGACGCTCCTCGGGGCGCGTCCTTCTTTGGCCTCTCTCCTGGAGGCGCTCAGTCAGACCGAGTGCTGACATGTGGCAAAACGCTCCTCGGGGCGCGTCTTGCTTGGGCCTCTCTCCTGGAGGCGCTCAGTCAGACTGAGTAGTGACATGTGGCCTGACGCTCCTCGGGGCGCGTGTTGCTTGGGCCTCTCTCCTGGAGGCGCTCAGTCAGACCAAGTGGTGACATGTGGCAAGACACTTCTCGGGGCGCGTCTTGCTTGGGCCTCTCTCCTGGAGGCCCTCTGTCAGATCCAGTGTTGACATGTGGCAAGACACTCCTCGGGGCGCGTCTTGCTTGGGCCTCTCTCATGGAGGCCCTCTGTCAGACCCAGTGTTGACATGTGTCAAGATGCTCCTCGGGGCGCGTCTTGCTTTGGCCTCTCTCCTGGAGGCGCTCAGTCAGACCGAGTGCTGACATGTGGCAAGACGCTCCTCCGGGCGCGTCTTGCTTGGGCCTCTCTCCTGGAGGCGCTCAGTCAGACCGAGTGCTGACATGTGGCAAGACGCTCCTCGGGGTGCGTCTTGCTTGGGCTTCTCTCCTGGAGGCGCTCAGAAAGACCCAGTGTGGACATGTGACAAGACGCTCCTCGGGGCACGTCTTGCTTGGGCCTCTCTCCTGGAGGCGCTCAGTCAGAACCAGAGGTGACATGTGGCAAGACGCTCCTCGGGGCGCGTCTTGCTTGGGCCTCTCTCCTGGAGGCCCTCTGTCAGACCCAGTGTTCACATGTGGCAAGACGCTCCTCCGGGCGCATCTTGCTTGGGCCTCTCTCCTGGAGGCCCTCAGTCAGACCCATTGTTGACATGTGGCAAGAGGCTCCTCGGGGCGCGTCTTGCTGGGGCCTCTCTCCTGGAGGCGCTCAGTCAGACCCAGTGCTGACATGTGGCAAGACGCTCCTCCGGGCGCGTCTTGCTTGGGCCTCTCTCCTGGAGGCGCTCAGTCAGACTGAGTAGTGACATGTGGCCTGACGCTCCTCGGGGCGCGTCTTGCTTGGGCCTCTCTCCTGGAGGCGCTCAGTCAGACCCAGTGGTGACATGTGGCAAGACACTCCTCGGGGTGCGTCTTGCTTGGGCCTCTCTCCTGGAGGCCCTCTGTCAGACCCAGTGTTGACATGTGTCAAGACGCTCCTCGGGGCGCGTCTTGCTTGGGCTTTTCTCATGGAGGCCCTCAGTCAGACCCATTGTTGACATGTGGCAAGACACTCCTCGGGGCGCGTCTTGCTTGGGCTTCTCTCCTGGAGGCGCTCAGACAGACCCAGTGTTGACATGTGACAAGACGCTCCTCGGGGCGCGTTTTGCTTGGGCCTCTCTCCTGGAGGCGCTCAGTCAGAACCAGAGGTGACATGTGGCAAGATGCTCCTCGCGGCGCATCTTGCTTGGGCCTCTCTCCTGGAGGCCCTCAGTCAGACCCATTGTTGACATGTGGCAAGATGCTCCTCGGGGCGCGTCTTGCTTGGGCCTCTCTCCTGGAGGCGCTCAGTCAGACCGAGTGCTGACATAAGGCAAGACGCTCCTTGGGGCGCGTCTTGCTGGGGCCTCTCTCCTGGAGGCGCTCAGTCAGACCCAGTGCTGACATGTGGCAAGACGCTCCTCGGGGCGCGTCTTGCTTGGGCCTCTATCCTGGAGGTGCTCAGTCAGACCCAGTGGTGACATGTGGCAAGACACTCCTCGGGGCGCGTCTTGCTTGGGCCTCTCTCCTGGAGGCCCTCTGTCAGACCCAGTGTTGGCATGTGGCAAGACGCTCCTCGGGGCGTGTATTGCTTGGGCCTCTCTCCTGGAGGCGCTCAGTCAGACCCAGTGTTGACATGTGGCAAGACGCTCCTCGGGGCACGTCTTGCTTGGGCATCTCTCCTGGAGGCGCTCAGTCAGACCGAGTGCTGACATGTGGCAAGACGCTCCTCGGGGCGCTTCTTGCTTGGGCCTCTCTCCTGGAGGCGCTCAGTCAGACCCAGTGGTGACATGTGGCAAGACGCTCCTCGGGGCGCGTATTGCTTGGGCTTCTCTCATGGAGGCACTCAGTCAGACCCAGTGTTATGTGGCAAGACGCTCCTCGAGGTGCGTCTTGCTTGGACCTCTCTCCCTGAGGCGCTCAGTCAGACCGAGTAGTGACATGTGGCAAGACGCTCCTCGGTGCGCGTCTTGCTTGGACCTCTCTCCCTGAGGCGCTCAGTCAGACCCAGTGTTGACATTTGGCAAGACACTCCTCGGGGCGCGTCTTGCTTGGGCCTCTCTCATGGAGGCCCTCTGTCAGACCCAGTGTTGACATATGTCAAGACGCTCCTCGGGGGGAGTCTTGCTTTGGCCTCTCTCCTGGAGGCGCTCAGTCAGACCGAGTGCTGACATGTGGCAAGAAGCTCCTCGGGGCACGTCTTGCTTGGGCTTCTCTCCTGGAGGCCCTCAGTAAGAACCATTGTTGACATGTGGCAAGACGCTCCTCGGGGCCCGTCTTGCTTGGGCCTCTCTCCAGAAGGCCCTCAATCAGACCCAGTGTTCACACGTGGCAAGACGCTCCTCGGGGCTTGTCTTGCTTGGGCATCTCTCCTGGAGGCGCTCAGTCAGACTGAGTAGTGACATGTGGCCTGACGCTCCTTGGGGCGCGTGTTGATTGGGCCTCTCTCCTGGAGGCGCTCAGTCAGACCCAGTGTTGACATGTGGCAAGACGCTCCTCGGGGCGCGTCTTGCTTGGACCTCTCTCATGGAGGCCCTCTGTCAGACCCAGTGTTGACATGTGTCAAGACGCTCCTCGGGGCGCGTCTTGCTTTGGCCTCTCTCCTGGAGGCGCTCAGTCAGACCGAGTGCTGACATGTGGCAAGAAGCTCCTCGGGGCGCGTCTTGCTTGGGCTTCTCTCCTGGAGGCCCTCTGTCAGACCCAGTGTTGACATGTGTCAAGACGCTCCTCGGGGCGCGTCTTGCTTTGGCCTCTCTCCTGGAGGCGCTCAGTCAGACCGAGTGCTGACATGTGGCAAGAAGCTCCTCGGGGCGCGTCTTGCTTGGGCTTCTCTCCTGGAGGCCCTCAGTAAGACCCATTGTTGACATGTGGCAAGACGCTCCTCGGGGCGCGTCTTGCTTGGGCCTCTCTCCTGGAGGCGCTCCGTCAGACTGAGTAGTGACATGTGGCCTGACGCTCTTCGGGGCGCGTGTTGCTTGGGCCTCTCTCCTGGAGGCGCTCAGTCAGACCAAGTGGTGACATGTGGCAAGACGCTCCTCGGGGCGCGTCTTGCTTGGGCCTCTCTCCTGGAGGCGCTCAGTCAGACTGAGTAGTGACATGTGGCCTGACGCTCCTCGGGGCGCGTGTTGCTTGGGCCTCTCTCCTGGAGGTGCTCAGTCAGACCAAGTGGTGACATGTGGCAAGACACTTCTCGGGGCGCGTCTTGCTTGGGCCTCTCTCCTGGAGGCCCTCATTCAGACCCAGTGTTGACATGTGGCAAGACACTCCTCGGGCCGCGTCTTGCTTGGGCCTCTCTCATGGAGGCCCTCTGTCAGACCCAGTGTTGACATGTGTCAAGACACTCCTCGGGCCGCGTCTTGCTTGGGCCTCTCTCATGGAGGCCCTCAGTCAGACCCATTGTTGACATGTGGCAAGACGCTCCTCGGGGCACGTCTTGCTTGGGCCTCTCTCCTGGAGGCGCTCAGTCAGAACCAGAGGTGACATGTGGCAAGACGCTCCTCGGGGCGCGTCTTGCTTGGGCCTCTCTCCTGGAGGCCCTCTGTCAGACCCAGTGTTCACATGTGGCAAGACGCTCCTCCGGGCGCATCTTGCTTGGGCCTCTCTCCTGGAGGCCCTCAGTCAGACCCATTGTTGACATGTGGCAAGACGCTCCTCGGGGCGCGTCTTGCTTGGGCCTCTCTCCTGGAGGCGGTCAGTCAGACCGAGTGCTGACATAAGGCAAGACGCTCCTCGGGGCGCGTCTTGCTGGGGCCTCTCTCCTGGAGGCGCTCAGTCAGACCCAGTGCTGACATGTGGCAAGACGCTCCTCGGGGCGCGTCTTGCTTGGGCCTCTCTCCTGGAGGCGCTCAGTCAGACTGAGTAGTGACATGTGGCCTGACGCTCCTCGGGGCGCGTCTTGCTTGGGCCTCTCTCCTGGGGGCGCTCAGTCAGACCCAGTGGTGACATGTGGCAAGACACTCCTCGGGGTGCGTCTTGCTTGGGCCTCTCTCCTGGAGGCCCTCTGTCAGACCCAGTGTTGACATGTGTCAAGACGCTCCTCGGGGCGCGTCTTGCTTGGGCTTCTCTCCTGGAGGCCCTCAGTCAGACCCATTGTTGACATGTGGCAAGACACTCTTCGGGGCGCGTCTTGCTTGGGCTTCTCTCCTGGAGGCGCTCAGACAGACCCAGTGTTGACATGTGACAAGACGCTCCTCGTGGCGTGTTTTGCTTGGGCCTCTCTCCTGGAGGCGCTCAGTCAGAACCAGAGGTGACATGTGGCAGGACGCTCCTCGGGGCACGTCTTGCTTGGGCCTCTCTCCTGGAGGCGCTCCGTCAGACCCAGTGTTGACATGTGGCAAGACGCTCCTCGGGGCGCGTCTTGCTTGGGACTCTCTCCTGGAGGCGCTCAGTCAGACCCAGTGGTGACACGTGGCAAGACGCTCCTCGGGGTGCGTATTGCTTGGGCCTCTCTCCTGGATGCCCTCTGTCAGACCGAGTATTGACATGTGGCAAGACTCTCCTCGGGGCGCGTCTTGCTTGGGCTTCTCTCATGGAGGCCCTCAGTCAGACCCAGTGTTGACATGTGTCAAGACGCTCCTCGGGGCGTGTCTTGCTTGGGCCTCTCTCCTGGAGGCGCTCAGTCAGACCCAGTGTTGACATGTGGCAAGACGCTCCTCGGGGCGCGTCTTGCTTGGGCTTCTCTCCTGGAGGCCCTCAGTCAGACCCATTGTTGACATGTGGCAAGACGCTGCTCGGGGCACGTCTTGCTTGGGCCTCTCTCCTGGAGGCGCTCAAACAGACCGAGTAGTGACATGTGGCAAGACGCTCCTCGGGGCGCGTCTTGCTGGGGCTTCTCCCATGGAGGCACTCAGTCAGACCCAGTGTTGACATGTGGCAAGACGCTCCTCGAGGCGCGTCTTGCTTGGACCTCTCTCCCTGAGGCGCTCAGTCAGACCGAGTAGTGACATGTGGCAAGACGCTCCTCGGGGCGCGTCTTGCTTGGACCTCTCTCCCTGAGGCGCTCAGTCAGACCCAGTGTTGACATTTGGCAAGACACTCCTCGGGGCGCGTCTTGCTTGGGCCTCTCTCATGGAGGCCCTCTGTCAGACCCAGTGTTGACATGTGTCAAGACGCTCCTCGGGGGGCGTCTTGCTTTGGCTTCTCTCATGGAGGCCCTCAGTCAGACCCAGTGTTGACATGTGTCAAGACGCTCCTCGGGGCGTGTCTTGCTTGGGCCACTCTCCTGGAGGCGCTCAGTCAGACCCAGTGTTGACATGTGGCAAGACGCTCCTCGGGGCGCGTCTTGCTTGGGCTTCTCTCCTGGAGGCCCTCAGTCAGACCCATTGTTGACATGTGGCAAGACGCTCCTCGGGGCACGTCTTGCATGGGCCTCTCTCCTGGAGGCGCTCAAACAGACCGAGTAGTGACATGTGGCAAGACGCTCCTCGGGGCGCGTCTTGTTGGGGCTTCTCTCATGGAGGCACTCAGTCAGACCCAGTGTTGACATGTGGCAAGACGCTCCTCGAGGCGCGTCTTGCTTGGACCTCTCTCCCTGAGGCGCTCAGTCAGACTGAGTAGTGACATGTGGCAAGACGCTCCTCGGGGCACGTCTTGCTTGGACCTCTCTCCCTGAGGCGCTCAGTCAGACCCAGTGTTGACATTTGGCAAGACACTCCTCGGGGCGCGTCTTGCTTGGGCCTCTATCATGGAGGCCCTCTGTCAGGACCAGTGTTGACATGTGTCAAGACGCTCCTCGGGGGGCGTCTTGCTTTGGCCTCTCTCCTGGAGGCGCTCAGTCAGACCGATTGCTGACATGTGGCAAGAAGCTCCTCCGGGCGCGTCTTGCTTGGGCTTCTCTCCTGGAGGCCCTCAGTAAGAACCATTGTTGACATGTGGCAAGACGCTCCTCGGGGCGCGTCTTGCTTGGGCCTACCTCCAGAAGGCCCTCAATCAGACCCAGTGTTGACACGTGGCAAGACGCTCCTCGGGGCGCGTCTTGCTTGGGCCTCTCTCCTGGAGGCGCTCAGTCAGACTGAGTAGTGACATGTGGCCTGACGCTCCTCGGGGCGCGTGTTGCTTGGGCCTCTCTCCTGGAGGCGCTCAGTCAGACCAAGTGGTGACATGTGGCAAGACACTCCTCGGGGCGCGGCACTTGCTTGGGCCTCTCTCATGGAGGCCCTATGTCAGACCCAGTGTTGACATGTGTCAAGACGCTCCTCGGGGCGCGTCCTTCTTTGGCCTCTCTCCTGGAGGCGCTCAGTCAGACCGAGTGCTGACATGTGGCAAAACGCTCCTCGGGGCGCGTCTTGCTTGGGCCTCTCTCCTGGAGGCGCTCAGTCAGACTGAGTAGTGACATGTGGCCTGACGCTCCTCGGGGCGCGTGTTGCTTGGGCCTCTCTCCTGGAGGCGCTCAGTCAGACCAAGTGGTGACATGTGGCAAGACACTTCTCGGGGCGCGTCTTGCTTGGGCCTCTCTCCTGGAGGCCCTCTGTCAGATCCAGTGTTGACATGTGGCAAGACACTCCTCGGGGCGCGTCTTGCTTGGGCCTCTCTCATGGAGGCCCTCTGTCAGACCCAGTGTTGACATGTGTCAAGATGCTCCTCGGGGCGCGTCTTGCTTTGGCCTCTCTCCTGGAGGCACTCAGTCAGACCGAGTGCTGACATGTGGCAAGACGCTCCTCCGGGCGCGTCTTGCTTGGGCCTCTCTCTTGGAGGCGCTCAGTCAGACCGAGTGCTGACATGTGGCAAGACGCTCCTCGGGGTGCGTCTTGCTTGGGCTTCTCTCCTGGAGGCGCTCAGAAAGACCCAGTGTGGACATGTGACAAGACGCTCCTCGGGGCACGTCTTGCTTGGGCCTCTCTCCTGGAGGCGCTCAGTCAGAACCAGAGGTGACATGTGGCAAGACGCTCCTCGGGGCGCGTCTTGCTTGGGCCTCTCTCCTGGAGGCCCTCTGTCAGACCCAGTGTTCACATGTGGCAAGACGCTCCTCCGGGCGCATCTTGCTTGGGCCTCTCTCCTGGAGGCCCTCAGTCAGACCCATTGTTGACATGTGGCAAGAGGCTCCTCGGGGCGCGTCTTGCTGGGGCCTCTCTCCTGGAGGCGCTCAGTCAGACCCAGTGCTGACATGTGGCAAGACGCTCCTCCGGGCGCGTCTTGCTTGGGCCTCTCTCCTGGAGGCGCTCAGTCAGACTGAGTAGTGACATGTGGCCTGACGCTCCTCGGGGCGCGTCTTGCTTGGGCCTCTCTCCTGGAGGCGCTCAGTCAGACCCAGTGGTGACATGTGGCAAGACACTCCTCGGGGTGCGTCTTGCTTGGGCCTCTCTCCTGGAGGCCCTCTGTCAGACCCAGTGTTGACATGTGTCAAGACGCTCCTCGGGGCGCGTCTTGCTTGGGCTTTTCTCATGGAGGCCCTCAGTCAGACCCATTGTTGACATGTGGCAAGACACTCCTCGGGGCGCGTCTTGCTTGGGCTTCTCTCCTGGAGGCGCTCAGACAGACCCAGTGTTGACATGTGACAAGACGCTCCTCGGGGCGCGTTTTGCTTGGGCCTCTCTCCTGGAGGCGCTCAGTCAGAACCAGAGGTGACATGTGGCAAGATGCTCCTCGCGGCGCATCTTGCTTGGGCCTCTCTCCTGGAGGCCCTCAGTCAGACCCATTGTTGACATGTGGCAAGATGCTCCTCGGGGCGCGTCTTGCTTGGGCCTCTCTCCTGGAGGCGCTCAGTCAGACCGAGTGCTGACATAAGGCAAGACGCTCCTCGGGGCGCGTCTTGCTGGGGCCTCTCTCCTGGAGGCGCTCAGTCAGACCCAGTGCTGACATGTGGCAAGACGCTCCTCGGGGCGCGTCTTGCTTGGGCCTCTATCCTGGAGGTGCTCAGTCAGACCCAGTGGTGACATGTGGCAAGACACTCCTCGGGGCGCGTCTTGCTTGGGCCTCTCTCCTGGAGGCCCTCTGTCAGACCCAGTGTTGGCATGTGGCAAGACGCTCCTCGGGGCGTGTATTGCTTGGGCCTCTCTCCTGGAGGCGCTCAGTCAGACCCAGTGTTGACATGTGGCAAGACGCTCCTCGGGGCACGTCTTGCTTGGGCATCTCTCCTGGAGGCGCTCAGTCAGACCGAGTGCTGACATGTGGCAAGACGCTCCTCGGGGCGCTTCTTGCTTGGGCCTCTCTCCTGGAGGCGCTCAGTCAGACCCAGTGGTGACATGTGGCAAGACGCTCCTCGGGGCGCGTATTGCTTGGGCCTCTCTCCTGGATGCCCTCTGTCAGACCCAGTGTGTACATGTGGCAAGACTCTCCTCGGGGCGCGTCTTGCTTGGGCTTCTCTCATGGAGGCCCTCAGTCGGACCCAGTGTTGACATGTGTCAAGACGCTCCTCGGGGCGTGTCTTGCTTGGGCTTCTCTCCTGGAGGCGCTCAGTCAGACCCAGTGTTGACATGTGGCAAGACGCTCCTCGGGGCGCTTCTTGCTTGGGCTTCTCTCCTGGAGGCCCTCAGTCAGACCCATTGTTGACATGTGGCAAGACGCTCCTCGGGGCACGTCTTGCTTGGGCCTCTCTCCTGGAGGCGCTGAGTCAGACCGAGTAGTGACATGTGACAAGACGCTCCTCGGGGCGCGTCTTGCTTGGGCCTCTGTCCTGGAGGTTCTCAGTCAGACCCAGTGTTGACATGTGGCAAGATGCTCCTCGGGGCGCGTCTTGCTGGGGCTTCTCTCATGGAGGCACTCAGTCAGACCCAGTGTTGACATGTGGCAAGACGCTCCTCAGGGCACGTCTTGCTTGGGCTTCTCTCATGGAGGCCCTCAGTCAGACCCAGTGTTGACATGTGGCAAGACGCTCCTCGGGGCGCTTCTTGCTTGGGCTTCTCTCCTGGAGGCGCTCATTCAGACCCAGTGGTGACATGTGGCAAGACGCTCCTCGGGGCGCATATTGCTTGGGCCTCTCTCCTGGAGGCGCTCAGTCAGACCGAGTGCTGACATGTTGCAAGACGCTCCTCCGGGCGCGTCTTGCTTGGGCCTCTCTCCTGGAGGCGCTCAGTCAGACCGAGTGCTGACATGTTGCAAGACGCTCCTCCGGGCGCGTCTTGCTTGGGCCTCTCTCCTGGAGGCGCTCAGTCACACCCAGTGTTCACATGTGGCAAGACGCTCCTCAGGGCGCGTCTTGCTTGGGCCTCTCTCCTGGAGGCGCTCAGTCAGACCGAGTAGTGACATGTGGCAAGACGCTCCTCGGGGCGCGTCTTGCTTGGGCCTCTCTCCAGAAGGCCCTCAATCAGACCCAGTGTTGACACGTGGCAAGACGATCTCGGGGCGCGTCTTACTTGGGCCTCTCTCCTGGAGGCGCTCAGTCAGACTGAGTAGTGACATGTGACAAGACGCTCCTCGGGGCGCGTCTTGCTTGGGCCTCTATCCTGGAGGTGCTCAGTCAGACCCAGTGGTGACATGTGGCAAGACACTCCTCGGGGCGCGTCTTGCTTGGGCCTCTCTCCTGGAGGCCCTCTGTCAGACCCAGTGTTGGCATGTGGCAAGACGCTCCTCGGGGCGTGTATTGCTTGGGCCTCTCTCCTGGATGCCCTCTTTCAGACCGAGTGTTGACATGTGGCAAGACTCTCCTCGGGGCGCGTCTTGCTTCGGCTTCTCTCATGGAGGCCCTCAGTCAGACCCAGTGTTGACATGTGTCAAGACGCTCCTCGGGGCGTGTCTTGCTTGGGCCTCTCTCCTGGAGGCGCTCAGTCAGACCCAGTGTTGACATGTGTCAAGACGCTCCTCGGGGCGTGTCTTGCTTGGGCCTCTCTCCTGGAGGCGCTCAGTCAGAACCAGTGTTGACATGTGGCAAGACGCTCCTCGGGGCGCTTCTTGTTTGGGCTTCTCTCCTGGAGGCCCTCAGTCAGACCCATTGTTGACATGTGGCAAGACGCTCCTCGGGGCACGTCTTGCTTGGGCCTCTCTCCTGGAGGCGCTCAGTCAGACCGAGTAGTGACATGTGACAAGACGCTCCTCGGGGCTCGTCTTGCTTGGGCCTCTCTCCTGGAGGCGCTCAGTCAGACCCAATGTTGACATGTGGCAAGACGCTCCTCGGGGCGCGTCTTGCTTGGGCCTCTCTCCTGGAGGTTCTCAGTCAGACCCAGTGTTGACATGTGGCAAGATGCTCCTCGGGGCGCGTCTTGCTGGGGCTTCTCTCATGGAGGCACTCAGTCAGACCCAGTGTTGACATGTGGCAAGACGCTCCTCGGGGCGTGTATTGCTTGGGCCTCTCTCCTGGATGCCCTCTGTCAGACCGAGTGTTGACATGTGGCAAGACTTTCCTCGGGGCGCGTCTTGCTTCGGCTTCTCTCATGGAGGCCCTCAGTCAGACCCAGTGTTGACATGTGTCAAGACGCTCCTCGGGGCGTGTCTTGCTTGGGCCTCTCTCCTGGAGGCGCTCAGTCAGACCCAGTGTTGACATGTGGCAAGACACTCCTCGGGGCGCGTCTTGCTTGGGCCTCTCTCATGGAGGCCCTCTGTCAGACCCAGTGTTGACATGTGTCAAGACGCTCCTCGGGGCGCGTCTTGCTTTGGCCTCTCTCCTGGAGGCGCTCAGTCAGACCGAGTGCTGACATGTGGCAAGAAGCTCCTCGGGGCGCGTCTTGCTTGGGCTTCTCTCCTGGAGGCCCTCAGTCAGACCCAGTGTTGACACGTGGCAAGACGCTCCTCGGGGCGCTTCTTGCTTGGGCCTCTCTCCTGGAGGCGCTCAGTCAGACCCAGTGGTGACATGTGGCAAGATGCTCCTCGGGGTGCGTTTTGCTTGGGCCTCTCTCCTGGATGCCCTCTGTCAGACCCAGAGTTGACATGTGGCAAGACTCTCCTCGGGGCGCGTCTTGCTTGGGCTTCTCTCATGGAGGCCCTCAGTCAGACCCAGTGTTGACATGTATCAAGACGCTCCTCGGGGCGTGTCTTGCTTGGGCCTCTCTCCTGGAGGCGCTCAGTCAGAACCAGTGTTGACATGTGGCAAGACGCTCCTCGGGGCGCTTCTTGCTTGGGCTTCTCTCCTGGAGGCGCTCAGTCAGACCGAGTAGTGACATGTGACAAGACGCTCCTCGGGGCTCGTCTTGCTTGGGCCTCTCTCCTGGAGGCGCTCAGTCAGACCCAATGTTGACATGTGGCAAGACGCTCCTCGGGGTGCGTCTTGCTTGGATCTCTCTCCTGGAGGTTCTCAGTCAGACCCAGTGTTGACATGTGGCAAGATGCTCCTCGGGGCGCGTCTTGCTGGGGCTTCTCTCATGGAGGCACTCAGTCAGACCCAGTGTTGACATGTGGCAAGACGCTCCTCGGGGCACGTCTTGCTTGGGCCTCTCTCCTGGAGGCGCTCAGTCAGACCCAGAGGAGACGTGTCAAGATGCTCCTCGGGGCGCGTCTTGCTTGGGCCTCTCTCCTGGAGGCGCTCAGTCAGACCGAGTGCTGACATGTGGCAAGACGCTCCTCCGGGCGCGTCTTGCTTGGGCCTCTCTCCTGGAGGCGCTCAGTCAGACCCAATGTTGACATGTGACAAGACGCTCCTCGGGGCGCGTCTTGCTTGGGCCTCTCTCCTGGAGGTTCTCAGTCAGACCCAGTGTTGACATGTGGCAAGATGCTCCTCGGGGCGCGTCTTGCTGGGGCTTCTCTCATGGAGGCACTCAGTCAGACCCAATGTTGACATGTGACAAGACGCTCCTCGGGGCGCGTCTTGCTTGGGCCTCTCTCCTGGAGGTTCTCAGTCAGACCCAGTGTTGACATGTGGCAAGACGCTCCTCCGGGCGCGTCTTGCTTGGGCCTCTCTCCTGGAGGCGCTCAGTCAGACCCAGTGTTCACATGTGGCAAGACGCTCCTCGGGGCGCGTCTTGCTTGGGCCTCTCTCCTGGAGGCGCTCAGTCAGACCCAGTGTTGACATGTGGCAAGACGCTCCTCGGGGCACGTCTTGCTTGGGCCTCTCTCCTGGAGGCGCTCAGTCAGACCGAGTGCTGACATGTGGCAAGACGCTCCTCGGGGCGCTTCTTGCTTGGGCCTCTCTCCTGGAGGCGCTCAGTCAGACCCAGTGGTGACATGTGGCAAGACGCTCCTCGGGGCGCGTATTGCTTGGGCCTCTCTCCTGGATGCCCTCTGTCAGACCCAGTGTGTACATGTGGCAAGACTCTCCTCGGGACGCGTCTTGCTTGGGCTTCTCGCATGGAGGCCCTCAGTCAGACCCTGTGTTGACATGTGTCAAGACGCTCCTCTGGGCGTGTCTTGCTTGGGCCTCTCTCCTGGAGGCGCTCGGTCAGACCCAGTGTTGACATGTGGAAAGACGCTCCTCGGGGCGCTTCTTGCTTGGGCTTCTCTCCTGGAGGCCCTCAGTCAGACCCATTGTTGACATGTGGCAAGACGCTCCTCGGGGCACGTCTTGCTTGGGCCTCTCTCCTGGAGGCGCTCAGTCAGACCGAGTAGTGACATGTGGCAAGACGCTCCTCGGGGCGCGTCTTGCTGGGGCTTCTCTCATGGAGGCACGTGTTGACATGTGTCAAGATGCTCCTCGGGGCGCGTCTTGCTTGGGCTTCTCTCCTTGAGGCCCTCAGTCAGACCCATTGTTGACATGTGGCAAGACACTCCTCGGGGCGCGTCTTGCTTGGGCTTCTCTCCTGGAGGCGCTCAGACAGACCCAGTGTTTACATGTGACAAGACGCTCCTCGTGGCGCGTTTTGCTTGGGCCTCTCTCCTGGAGGCGCTCAGTCAGAACCAGAGGTGACATGTGGCAAGACGCTCCTCGGGGCGCGTTTTGCTTGGGCCTCTCTCCTGGAGGCCCTCTGTCAGACCCAGTGTTGACATGTGGCAAGACGCTCCTCTGGGCGCATCTTGCTTGGGCCTCTCTCCTGGAGGCCCTCAGTCAGACCCATTTTTGACATGTGGCAAGATGCTCCTCGGGGGGCGTCTTGCTTGGGGCTCTCTCCTGGAGGCGCTCAGTCAGACCGAGTGCTGACATAAGGCAAGACGCTCCTCGGGGCGCGTCTTGCTGGGGCTTCTCTCATGGACGCACTCAGTCAGACCCAGTGTTGACATGTGGCAAGATGCTCCTCGGGGCACGTCATGCTTGGGCCTCTCTCCTGGAGGCGCTCAGTCAGACCCAGTGTTGACATGTGGCAAGACGCTCCTCGGGGCGCGTCTTGCTTGGGCCTCTCTCCTGGAGGCCCTCAGTCAGACCCATTGTTGACATGTGGCAAGATGCTCCTCGGGGAGCGTCTTATTTGGGCCTCTCTCCTGGAGGCCCTCATTCAGACCCAGTGTTGACATGTGGCAAGACGCTCCTCGGGGCGCGTCTTGCTTGGGCCTCTCTCCTGGAGGCCCTCTGTCAGACCCAGTGTTGACATGTGTCAAGACGCTCCTCAGGGCGCAGTCTTGCTTGGGCTTCTCTCCTGGAGGCCTTCAGTCAGGCCCAGTGTTGACATGTGGCAAGACGCTCCTCGGGGCGCGTCTTGCTTGGGATTCTCTCCTGGAGGCCCTCAGTCAGACCCATTGTTGACATGTGGCAAGACGCTCCTCGGGGCACGTCTTGCTTGGGCCTCTCTCCTGGAGGCGCTCAGTCAGACCGAGTGCTGACATGTGGCAAGACGCTCCTCGGGCCGCGTGTTGCTTGGGCTTCTCTCCTGGAGGCCCTCAGTCAGACCCATTGTTGACATGCGGCAAGACGCTCCTCGGGGCGCGTCTTGCTTGGGCCTCTCTCCTGGAGGCGCTCAGTCAGACCTATTGCTGACATGTGGCAAGACGCTCCTCGGGGCGCGTCTTGCTTGGGCCTCTCTCCTGGAGGCCCTCTGTCAGACCCAGTGTTGACATGTGGCAAGACGCTCCTCCGGGCGCATCTTGCTTGGGCCTCTCTCCTGAAGGCCCTCAGTCAGACCCATTGTTGACATGTGGCAAGACGCTCCTCGGGGCGCGTCTTGCTTGGGCCTCTCTCCTGGAGGCGCTCAGTCAGACCGAGTGCTGACATGTGGCAAGACGCTCCTCGGGCCGCGTGTTGCTTGGGCTTCTCTCCTGGAGCTCCTCAGTCAGACCTATTGTTGACATGTGGCAAGACGCTCCTCGGGGCGCGTCTTGCTTGGGCCTCTCTCCTGGAGGCGCTCAGAAAGACCCAGTGTTGACATGTGACAAGACGCTCCTCGGGGCGCGTCTTGCTTGGGCCTCTCTCCTGGAGGCGCTCAGTCAGAACCAGAGGTGACATGTGGCAAGACGCTCCTCGGGGCGCGTCTTGCTTGGGCCTCTCTCCTGGAGGCCCTCTGTCAGACCCAGTGTTGACATGTGGCAAGACGCTCCTCCGGGCGCATCTTGCTTGGGCCTCTCTCCTGGAGGCCCTCAGTCAGACCCATTGTTGACATGTGGCAAGACGCTCCTCAGGGCGCGTCTTGCTTGGGCCTCTCTCCTGGAGGCGCTCAGTCAGACCGAGTGCTGACATAAGGCAAGACGCTCCTCGGGGCGCGTCTTGCTGGGGCCTCTCTCCTGGAGGCGCTCAGTCAGACCCAGTGCTGACATGTGGCAAGACGCTCCTCGGGGCGCGTCTTGCTTGGGCCTCTCTCCGGGAGGCGCTCAGTCAGAATGAGTAGTGACATGTGGCCTGACGCTCCTCGGGGCGCGTCTTGCTTGGGCCTCTCTCCTGGAGGCGCTCAGTCAGACTGAGTAGTGACATGTGGCCTGACGCTCCTCGGGGCGCGTCTTGCTTGGGCCTCTCTCCTGGAGACGCTCAGTAAGACCCAGTGGTGACATGTGGCAAGACACTCCTCGGGGCGCGTCTTGCTTGGGCCTCTCTCCTGGAGGCCCTCTGTCAGACCCAGTGTTGACATGTGTCAAGACGCTCCTCGGGGCGCAGTCTTGCTTGGGCTTCTCTCCTGGAGGCCTTCAGTCAGGCCCATTGTTGACATGTGGCAAGACGCTCCTCGGGGAGCGTCTTGCTTGGGCCTCTCTCCTGGAGGCCCTCTGTCAGACCCAGTGATGACATGTGGAAAGACGCTCCTCCGGGCGCATCATGCTTGGGCCTCTCTCCTGGAGGCCCTCAGTCAGACCCATTGTTGACATGTGGCAAGACGCTCCTCGGGGCGCGTCTTGCTTGGGCCTCTCTCCTGGAGGCGCTCAGTCAGACCCAGTGTTGACATGTGGCAAGACGCTCCTCGGGGCACGTCTTGCTTATGCCTCTCTCCTGGAGGCGCTCAGTCAGACCCAGTGGTGACACGTGGAAAGACGCTCCTCGGGGCGCGTCTTGCTTGGGCCTCTCTCCTGGAGGCGCTCAGTCAGACCCAGTGTTGACACGTGGCAAGACGCTCCTCGGGGCGCGTCTTGCTTGGGCCTCTCTCCTGAATGCCCTCTATCAGACCGAGTGTTGACATGTGGCAAGACTCTCCTCGGGGCGCGTCTTTCTTGGGCTTCTCTCATGGAGGCCCTCAGTCCGACCCAGTGTTGACATGTGTCAAGACGCTCCTCGGGGCGTGTCTTTCTTGGGCCTCTCTCCTGGAAGCGCTCAGTCAGACCCATTGTTGACATGTGGCAAGACGCTCCTCGGGGCACGTCTTGCTTGGGCCTCTCTCCTGGAGGCGCTCAGTCAGACCGAGTAGTGACATGTGGCAAGACGCTCCTCGGGGCGCGTCTTGCTGGGGCCTCTCTCCTGGAGGTGCTCAATCAGACCCAGTGGTGACACGTGGCAAGACGTTCCTCGGGGTGTGTCTTGCTTGGGCCTCTCTCCTGGAGGAGCTCAGTCAGACCCAGTGGTGACACGTGGCAAGACGCTCCTCGGGGCACATCTTGCTTGGGCCTCTCTCCTGGAGGCGCTAAGTCAGACCCAGTGTTGACACGTGGAAAGAGGCTCCTCGGGGCGCGTCTTGCTTGGGCCTCTCTCCTGGAGGCGCTCAGACAGACACAGTGTTGACATGTGGCAAGACACTCCTCGGGGCGCTTCTTGCTTGGGCCTCTCTCATGGAGGCCCTCTGTCAGACCCACTGTTGACATGTGTCAAGACGCTCCTCGGGGCGCGTCTTGCTTTGGCCTCTCTCCTGGAGGCGCTCAGTCAGACCGAGTGCTGACATGTAGCAAGAAGCTCCATGGGGTGCGTCTTGCTTGGGCTTCTCTCCTGGAGGCCCTCAGTCAGACCCATAGTTGACATGTGGCAAGACGCTCCTCGGGGTACGTCTTGCTTGGGCCTCTCTCCTGGAGGCGCTCAGTCAGACCGAGTAGTGACATGTGGTAAGACGCTCCTCGGGGCGCGTCTTGCTGGGGCTTCTCTCATGGAGGCACTCAGTCAGACACAGTGTTGACATGTGGCAAGACGCTCCTCGGGGCGCGTGTTGCTTGGACCACTCTCCTGGAGGCGCTCAGTCAGACCGAGTAGTGACATGTGGCAAGACGCTCCTCGGGGCGCGTCTTGCTTGGGCCTCTCTCCTGGAGGCGCTCAGTCAGACCCAGTGTTGACATGTTGCAAGACGCTCCTCGTGGCGTGTTTTGCTTGGGCCTCTCTCCTGGAGGCGCTCAGTCAGAACCAGAGGTGACATGTGGCAAGACGCTCCTCGGGGCGCGTTTTGCTTGGGCCTCTCTCCTGGAGGCCCTCTGTCAGACCCAGTGTTGACATGTGGCAAGACGCTCCTCTGGGCGCATCTTGCTTGGGCCTCTCTCCTGGAGGCCCTCAGTCAGACCCATTGTTGACATGTGGCAAGATGCTCCTCGGGGGGCGTCTTGCTTGGGGCTCTCTCCTGGAGGCGCTCAGTCAGACCGAGTGCTGACATAAGGCAAGACGCTCCTCGGGGCGCGTCTTGCTGGGGCTTCTCTCATGGACGCACTCAGTCAGACCCAGTGTTGACATGTGGCAAGATGCTCCTCGGGGCACGTCATGCTTGGGCCTCTCTCCTGGAGGCGCTCAGTCAGACCCAGTGTTGACATGTGGCAAGACGCTCCTCGGGGCGCGTCTTGCTTGGGCCTCTCTCCTGGAGGCCCTCAGTCAGACCCATTGTTGACATGTGGCAAGACGCTCCTCGGGGAGCGTCTTATTTGGGCCTCTCTCCTGGAGGCCCTCATTCAGACCCAGTGTTGACATGTGGCAAGACGCTCCTCTGGGCGCGTCTTGCTTGGGCCTCTCTCCTGGAGGCCCTCTGTCAGACCCAGTGTTGACATGTGTCAAGACGCTCCTCAGGGCGCAGTCTTGCTTGGGCTTCTCTCCTGGAGGCCTTCAGTCAGGCCCAGTGTTGACATGTGGCAAGACGCTCCTCGGGGCGCGTCTTGCTTGGGATTCTCTCCTGGAGGCCCTCAGTCAGACCCATTGTTGACATGTGGCAAGACGCTCCTCGGGGCACGTCTTGCTTGGGCCTCTCTCCTGGAGGCGCTCAGTCAGACCGAGTGCTGACATGTGGCAAGACGCTCCTCGGGCCGCGTGTTGCTTGGGCTTCTCTCCTGGAGGCCCTCAGTCAGACCCATTGTTGACATGCGGCAAGACGCTCCTCGGGGCGCGTCTTGCTTGGGCCTCTCTCCTGGAGGCGCTCAGTCAGACCTATTGCTGACATGTGGCAAGACGCTCCTCGGGGCGCGTCTTGCTTGGGCCTCTCTCCTGGAGGCCCTCTGTCAGACCCAGTGTTGACATGTGGCAAGACGCTCCTCCGGGCGCATCTTGCTTGGGCCTCTCTCCTGAAGGCCCTCAGTCAGACCCATTGTTGACATGTGGCAAGACGCTCCTCGGGGCGCGTCTTGCTTGGGCCTCTCTCCTGGAGGCGCTCAGTCAGACCGAGTGCTGACATGTGGCAAGACGCTCCTCGGGCCGCGTGTTGCTTGGGCTTCTCTCCTGGAGCTCCTCAGTCAGACCTATTGTTGACATGTGGCAAGACGCTCCTCGGGGTGCGTCTTGCTTGGGCCTCTCTCCTGGAGGCGCTCAGAAAGACCCAGTGTTGACATGTGGCAAGACGCTCCTCGGGGCGCGTCTTGCTTGGGCCTCTCTCCTGGAGGTGCTCAGTCAGAACCGGAGGTGACATGTGGCAAGACGCTCCTCGGGGCGCGTCTTGCTTGGGCCTCTCTCCTGGAGGCCCTCTGTCAGACCCAGTGTTGACATGTGGCAAGACGCTCCTCCGGGCGCATCTTGCTTGGGCCTCTCTCCTGGAGGCCCTCAGTCAGACCCATTGTTGACATGTGGCAAGACGCTCCTCAGGGCGCGTCTTGCTTGGGCCTCTCTCCTGGAGGCGCTCAGTCAGACCGAGTGCTGACATAAGGCAAGACGCTCCTCGGGGCGCGTCTTGCTGGGGCCTCTCTCCTGGAGGCGCTCAGTCAGACCCAGTGCTGACATGTGGCAAGACGCTCCTCGGGGCGCGTCTTGCTTGGGCCTCTCTCCGGGAGGCGCTCAGTCAGAATGAGTAGTGACATGTGGCCTGACGCTCCTCGGGGCGCGTCTTGCTTGGGCCTCTCTCCTGGAGGCGCTCAGTCAGACTGAGTAGTGACATGTGGCCTGACGCTCCTCGGGGCGCGTCTTGCTTGGGCCTCTCTCCTGGAGACGCTCAGTCAGACCCAGTGGTGACATGTGGCAAGACACTCCTCGGGGCGCGTCTTGCTTGGGCCTCTCTCCTGGAGGCCCTCTGTCAGACCCAGTGTTGACATGTGTCAAGACGCTCCTCGGGGCGCAGTCTTGCTTGGGCTTCTCTCCTGGAGGCCTTCAGTCAGGCCCATTGTTGACATGTGGCAAGACGCTCCTCGGGGAGCGTCTTGCTTGGGCCTCTCTCCTGGAGGCGCTCAGTCAGAACCAGAGGTTACATGTGGCAAGACGCTCCTCGGGGCGCGTCTTGCTTGGGCCTCTCTCCTGGAGGCCCTCTGTCAGACCCAGTGATGACATGTGGAAAGACGCTCCTCCGGGCGCATCATGCTTGGGCCTCTCTCCTGGAGGCCCTCAGTCAGACCCATTGTTGACATGTGGCAAGACGCTCCTCGGGGCGCGTCTTGCTTGGGCCTCTCTCCTGGAGGCGCTCAGTCAGACCCAGTGTTGACATGTGGCAAGACGCTCCTCGGGGCGCGTCTTGCTTATGCCTCTCTCCTGGAGGTGCTCAGTCAGACCCAGTGGTGACACGTGGAAAGACACTCCTCGGGGCGCTTCTTGCTTGGGCCTCTCTCATGGAGGCCCTCTGTCAGACCCACTGTTGACATGTGTCAAGACGCTCCTCGGGGCGCGTCTTGCTTTGGCCTCTCTCCTGGAGGCGCTCAGTCAGACCGAGTGCTGACATGTAGCAAGAAGCTCCATGGGGTGCGTCTTGCTTGGGCTTCTCTCCTGGAGGCCCTCAGTCAGACCCATAGTTGACATGTGGCAAGACGCTCCTCGGGGTACGTCTTGCTTGGGCCTCTCTCCTGGAGGCGCTCAGTCAGACCGAGTAGTGACATGTGGTAAGACGCTCCTCGGGGCGCGTCTTGCTGGGGCTTCTCTCATGGAGGCACTCAGTCAGACACAGTGTTGACATGTGGCAAGACGCTCCTCGGGGCGCGTGTTGCTTGGACCACTCTCCTGGAGGCGCTCAGTCAGACCGAGTAGTGACATGTGGCAAGACGCTCCTCGGGGCGCGTCTTGCTTGGGCCTCTCTCCTGGAGGCGCTCAGTCAGACCCAGTGTTGACATGTTGCAAGACGCTCCTCGGGGCGCGTCTTGCTTGGGCTTCTCTCCTGGAGAGCCTCAGTCAGACCCATTGTTAACATTTGGCAAGACGCTCCTCGGGGCGCTTCTTGCTTGGGCCTCTCTCCTGGAGGCGCTCAGTCAGACTGAGTGCTGACATGTGGCAAGACGCTCCTCGGGGCGCGTCTTGCTGGGGCCTCTTTCCTGGAGGCGCTCAGTCAGACCCAGTGTTGACATGTGGCAAGACGCTCCTCGGGCGTTTCTTGCTTGGGCCTCTCTCCTGGAGGCGCTCAGTCAGACCCAGAGGTGACATGTGGCAAGACGCTCCTCGGGCCTCTCTCCTGGAGGCGCTAGGTCAGACCCAGTGTTGACATGTGGCAAGATGCTCCTCGGGGCACGTCATGCTTGGGCCTCTCTCCTGGAGGCGCTCAGTCAGACCCAGAGGAGACATGTGTCAAGTCGCTCCTCGGGGCGCGTCTTGCTTGGGCTTCTCTACTGGACGCGCTCAGTCAGACCGAGTGCTGATATGTGGCAAGACGCTCCTCAGGGCGCGTCTTGCTTGGGCCATTCTCCTGGAGTCGCTCAGTCAGACCCAGTGTTCACATGTGGCAAGACGCTCCTCGGGGCGCGTCTTGCTTTGGCCTTTCTCCTGGAGGCGCTCAGTCAGACCCAGTGTTGACATGTGGCAAGACGCTCCTCGGGGCGCGTCTTGCTTGGGCCTCTCTCCTGGAGGCCCTCAGTCAGACCCATTGTTGACATGTGGCAAGACGCTCCTCGGGGCGCGTCTTATTTGGGCCTCTCTCCTGGAGGCCCTCATTCAGACCCAGTGTTGACATGTCGCAAGACGCTCCTCGGGGCGCGTCTTGCTTGGGATTTTCTCCTGGAGGCCCTCAGTCAGACCCATTGTTGACATGTGGCAAGACGCTCCTCGGGGCACGTCTTGCTTGGGCCTCTCTCCTGGAGGCGCTCAGTCAGACAGAGTAGTGACATGTGGCAAGACGCTCCTCGGGGCGCGTCTTACTTGGACCTCCCTCCTGGAGGCGCTCAGTCAGACCGAGTAGTGACATGTGGCAAGACGCTCCTCGGGGCGCGTCTTGCTTGGACCTCTCTCCTGGAGGCGCTCAGTTAAACCGAGTAGTGACATGTGGCAAGACGCTCCTCGGGGCGCGTCTTGCTGGGGCCTCTCTCCTGGAGGAGCTCAGTCAGACCCAGTGGTGACACGTGGCAAGACGCTCCTCAGGGCGCATCTTGCTTGGGCCTCTCTCCTGGAGGCGCTAAGTCAGACTCAGTGTTCACATGTGGCAAGACGCTCCTCGGGGCGCATCTTGCTTGGGCCTCTCTCCTGGAGGCGCTCAGTCAGACCCAGTGTTGACATGTGGCAAGACGCTCCTCGGGGCGCGTCTTGCTTGGGCCTCTCACCTGGAGGCGCTCAGTCAGACCGAGTGCTGACATGTGGCAAACCGCTCCTCGGGGCGCGTCTTGCTTGGGCTTCTCTCCTGGAGGCCCTCAGTCAGACCCATTGTTGACATGTGGCAAGACGCTCCTCGGGGCACGTCTTGCTTGGGCCTCTCTCCTGGAGGCGCTCAGTCAGACAGAGTAGTGACATGTGGCAAGACGCTCCTCGGGGCGCATCTTGCTGGGGCTTCTCTCATGGAGGCACTCAGTCAGACCCAGTGTTGACATGTGGCAAGACGCTCCTCGGGGCGCGTCTTGCTTGGACCTCTCTCCTGGAGGCGCTCAGTCAGACCCAGTGGTGACACGTGGAAAGACGCTCCTCGGAGCGCGTCTTGCTTGGGCCTCTCTCCTGGAGGCGCTCAGTCAGACCCAGTGTTGACACGTGGCAAGACGCTCCTCGGGGCGCGTCTTGCTTGGGCCTCTCTCCTGAATGCCCTCTGTCAGACCGAGTGTTGACATGTGGCAAGACTCTCCTCGGGGCGCGTCTTTCTTGGGCTTCTCTCATGGAGGCCCTCAGTCCGACCCAGTGTTGACATGTGTCAAGACGCTCCTCGGGGCGTGTCTTTCTTGGGCCTCTCTCCTGGAAGCGCTCAGTCAGACCCATTGTTGACATGTGGCAAGACGCTCCTCGGGGCACGTCTTGCTTGGGCCTCTCTCCTGGAGGCGCTCAGTCAGACCGAGTAGTGACATGTGGCAAGACGCTCCTCGGGGCGCGTCTTGCTGGGGCCTCTCTCCTGGAGGTGCTCAATCAGACCCAGTGGTGACACGTGGCAAGACGTTCCTCGGGGTGTGTCTTACTTGGGCCTCTCTCCTGGAGGAGCTCAGTCAGACCCAGTGGTGACACGTGGCAAGACGCTCCTCGGGGCACATCTTGCTTGGGCCTCTCTCCTGGAGGCGCTAAGTCAGACCCAGTGTTGACACGTGGAAAGAGGCTCCTCGGGGCGCGTCTTGCTTGGGCCTCTCTCCTGGAGGCGCTCAGACAGACACAGTGTTGACATGTGGCAAGACACTCCTCGGGGCGCTTCTTGCTTGGGCCTCTCTCATGGAGGCCCTCTGTCAGACCCACTGTTGACATGTGTCAAGACGCTCCTCGGGGCGCGTCTTGCTTTGGCCTCTCTCCTGGAGGCGCTCAGTCAGACCGAGTGCTGACATGTAGCAAGAAGCTCCATGGGGTGCGTCTTGCTTGGGCTTCTCTCCTGGAGGCCCTCAGTCAGACCCATAGTTGACATGTGGCAAGACGCTCCTCGGGGTACGTCTTGCTTGGGCCTCTCTCCTGGAGGCGCTCAGTCAGACCGAGTAGTGACATGTGGTAAGACGCTCCTCGGGGCGCGTCTTGCTGGGGCTTCTCTCATGGAGGCACTCAGTCAGACACAGTGTTGACATGTGGCAAGACGCTCCTCGGGGCGCGTGTTGCTTGGACCACTCTCCTGGAGGCGCTCAGTCAGACCGAGTAGTGACATGTGGCAAGACGCTCCTCGGGGCGCGTCTTGCTTGGGCCTCTCTCCTGGAGGCGCTCAGTCAGACCCAGTGTTGACATGTTGCAAGACGCTCCTCGGGGCGCGTCTTGCTTGGGCTTCTCTCCTGGAGAGCCTCAGTCAGACCCATTGTTAACATTTGGCAAGACGCTCCTCGGGGCGCTTCTTGCTTGGGCCTCTCTCCTGGAGGCGCTCAGTCAGACTGAGTGCTGACATGTGGCAAGACGCTCCTCGGGGCGCGTCTTGCTGGGGCCTCTTTCCTGGAGGCGCTCAGTCAGACCCAGTGTTGACATGTGGCAAGATGCTCCTCGGGCGTTTCTTGCTTGGGCCTCTCTCCTGGAGGCGCTCAGTCAGACCCAGAGGTGACATGTGGCAAGACGCTCCTCGGGCCTCTCTCCTGGAGGCGCTAGGTCAGACCCAGTGTTGACATGTGGCAAGATGCTCCTCGGGGAGCGTCTTGCTTGGGCCTCTCTCCTGGAGGTGCTCAGTCAGACCCAGTGTTGACATGTGGCAAGATGCTCCTCGGGGCACGTCATGCTTGGGCCTCTCTCCTGGAGGCGCTCAGTCAGACCCAGAGGAGACATGTGTCAAGTCGCTCCTCGGGGCGCGTCTTGCTTGGGCTTCTCTACTGGACGCGCTCAGTCAGACCGAGTGCTGATATGTGGCAAGACGCTCCTCAGGGCGCGTCTTGCTTGGGCCTCTCTCCTGGAGTCGCTCAGTCAGACCCAGTGTTCACATGTGGCAAGACGCTCCTCGGGGCGCGTCTTGCTTTGGCCTTTCTCCTGGAGGCGCTCAGTCAGACCCAGTGTTGACATGTGGCAAGACGCTCCTCGGGGCGCGTCTTGCTTGGGCCTCTCTCCTGGAGGCCCTCAGTCAGACCCATTGTTGACATGTGGCAAGACGCTCCTCGGGGCGCGTCTTATTTGGGCCTCTCTCCTGGAGGCCCTCATTCAGACCCAGTGTTGACATGTGGCAAGACGCTCCTCGGGGCGCGTCTTGCTTGGGATTTTCTCCTGGAGGCCCTCAGTCAGACCCATTGTTGACATGTGGCAAGACGCTCCTCGGGGCACGTCTTGCTTGGGCCTCTCTCCTGGAGGCGCTCAGTCAGACAGAGTAGTGACATGTGGCAAGACGCTCCTCGGGGCGCGTCTTACTTGGACCTCCCTCCTGGAGGCGCTCAGTCAGACCGAGTAGTGACATGTGGCAAGACGCTCCTCGGGGCGCGTCTTGCTTGGACCTCTCTCCTGGAGGCGCTCAGTTAAACCGAGTAGTGACATGTGGCAAGACGCTCCTCGGGGCGCGTCTTGCTGGGGCCTCTCTCCTGGAGGAGCTCAGTCAGACCCAGTGGTGACACGTGGCAAGACGCTCCTCAGGGCGCATCTTGCTTGGGCCTCTCTCCTGGAGGCGCTAAGTCAGACTCAGTGTTCACATGTGGCAAGACGCTCCTCGGGGCGCATCTTGCTTGGGCCTCTCTCCTGGAGGCGCTCAGTCAGACCCAGTGTTGACATGTGGCAAGACGCTCCTCGGGGCGCGTCTTGCTTGGGCCTCTCACCTGGAGGCGCTCAGTCAGACCGAGTGCTGACATGTGGCAAACCGCTCCTCGGGAAGCGTCTTGCTTGGGCTTCTCTCCTGGAGGCCCTCAGTCAGACCCATTGTTGACATGTGGCAAGACGCTCCTCGGGGCACGTCTTGCTTGGGCCTCTCTCCTAGAGGCGCTCAGTCAGACAGAGTAGTGACATGTGGCAAGACGCTCCTCGGGGCGCGTCTTGCTGGGGCTTCTCTCATGGAGGCACTCAGTCAGACCCAGTGTTGACATGTGGCAAGACGCTCCTCGGGGCGCGTCTTGCTTGGACCTCTCTCCTGGAGGCGCTAAGTCAGACCCAGTGTTGACACGTGGCAAGAAGCTCCTCGTGGCGCGTCTTGCTTGGGCCTCTCTCCTGGAGGCGCTCAGTCAGACCCAGTGTTGACATGTGGCAAGACACTCCTCGGGGCGCGTCTTGCTTGGGCCTCTCTCATGGAGGCCCTCAGTCAGACCCATTGTTGACATGTGGCAAGACGCTCCTCGGGGCGCGTATTGCTTGGGCCTCTCTCCTGGATGCCCTCTGTCAGACCCAGTGTTGACATGTGGCAAGACTCTCCTCGGGGCCCGTCTTGCTTGGGCTTCTCTCATGGAGGCCCTCAGTCAGACCCAGTGTTGACATGTGTCAAGACGCTCCTCGGGGCGTGTCTTGCTTGGGCCTCTCTCCTGGAGGCGCTCAGTCAGACCCAGTGTTGACATGTGGCAAGACGCTCCTCGGGGTGCTTCTTGCTTGGGCTTCTCTCCTGGAGGCTCAATCAAACCCAGTGTTGACACGTGGCAAGACGCTCCTCGGGGCGCGTCTTGCTTGGGCCTCTCTCCTGGAGGCGCTCAGTCAGACTGAGTAGTGACATGTGGCCTGACGCTCCTCGGGGCGCGTGTTGCTTTGGCCTCTCTCCTGGAGGCGCTCAGTCAGACCAAGTGGTGACATGTGGCAAGACGCTCCTCGGGGCGCGACTTGCTTTGGCCTCTCTCCTGGAGGCCCTCTGTCAGACCCACTGTTAACATGTGTCAAGACGCTCCTCGGGGCGCGTCTTGCTTGGGCTTCTCTCCTGGAGGCCCTCAGTCAGACCCATTGTTGACATGTGGCAAGACGCTCCTCGGGCCGCGTGTTGCTTGGGCTTCTCTCCTGGAGTTCCTCAGTCAGACCCATTGTTGACATGTGGCAAGACGCTCCTCGGGGCGCGTCTTGCTTGGGCCTCTCTCCTGGAGGCGCTCAGTCAGACTGAGTAGTGACATGTGGCCTGACGCTCCTCGGGGCGCGTCTTGCTTGGGCCTCTCTCCTGGAGACACTCAGTCAGACCCAGTGGTGACATGTGGCAAGACACTCCTCGGGGCGCGTCTTGCTTGGGCCTCTCTCCTGGAGGCCCTCTGTCAGACCCAGTGTTGACATGTGTCAAGACGCTCCTCGGGGCGCAGTCTTGCTTGGGCTTCTCTCCTGGAGGCCTTCAGTCAGGCCCATTGTTGACATGTGGCAAGACGCTCCTCGGGGAGCGTCTTGCTTGGGCCTCTCTCCTGGAGGCGCTCAGTCAGAACCAGAGGTTACATGTGGCAAGACGCTCCTCGGGGCGCGTCTTGCTTGGGCCTCTCTCCTGGTTGCCCTCTGTCAGACCCAGTGATGACATGTGGAAAGACGCTCCTCCGGGCGCATCATGCTTGGGCCTCTCTCCTGGAGGCCCTCAGTCAGACCCATTGTTGACATGTGGCAAGACGCTCCTCGGGGCGCGTCTTGCTTGGGCCTCTCTCCTGGAGGCGCTCAGTCAGACCCAGTGTTGACATGTGGCAAGACGCTCCTCGGGGCGCGTCTTGCTTATGCCTCTCTCCTGGAGGCGCTCAGTCAGACCCAGTGGTGACACGTGGAAAGACGCTCCTCGGGGCGCGTCTTGCTTGGGCCTCTCTCCTGGAGGCGCTCAGTCAGACCCAGTGTTGACACGTGGCAAGACGCTCCTCGGGGCGCGTCTTGCTTGGGCCTCTCTCCTGAATGCCCTCTGTCAGACCGAGTGTTGACATGTGGCAAGACTCTCCTCGGGGCGCGTCTTTCTTGGGCTTCTCTCATGGAGGCCCTCAGTCCGACCCAGTGTTGACATGTGTCAAGACGCTCCTCGGGGCGTGTCTTTCTTGGGCCTCTCTCCTGGAAGCGCTCAGTCAGACCCATTGTTGACATGTGGCAAGACGCTCCTCGGGGCACGTCTTGCTTGGGCCTCTCTCCTGGAGGCGCTCAGTCAGACCGAGTAGTGACATGTGGCAAGACGCTCCTCGGGGTGTGTCTTGCTTGGGCCTCTCTCCTGGAGGAGCTCAGTCAGACCCAGTGGTGACACGTGGCAAGACGCTCCTCGGGGCACATCTTGCTTGGGCCTCTCTCCTGGAGGCGCTAAGTCAGACCCAGTGTTGACACGTGGAAAGAGGCTCCTCGGGGCGCGTCTTGCTTGGGCCTCTCTCCTGGAGGCGCTCAGACAGACACAGTGTTGACATGTGGCAAGACACTCCTCGGGGCGCTTCTTGCTTGGGCCTCTCTCATGGAGGCCCTCTGTCAGACCCACTGTTGACATGTGTCAAGACGCTCCTCGGGGCGCGTCTTGCGTTGGCCTCTCTCCTGGAGGCGCTCAGTCAGACCGAGTGCTGACATGTAGCAAGAAGCTCCATGGGGTGCGTCTTGCTTGGGCTTCTCTCCTGGAGGCCCTCAGTCAGACCCATAGTTGACATGTGGCAAGACGCTCCTCGGGGTACGTCTTGCTTGGGCCTCTCTCCTGGAGGCGCTCAGTCAGACCGAGTAGTGACATGTGGTAAGACGCTCCTCGGGGCGCGTCTTGCTGGGGCTTCTCTCATGGAGGCACTCAGTCAGACACAGTGTTGACATGTGGCAAGACGCTCCTCGGGGCGCGTGTTGCTTGGACCACTCTCCTGGAGGCGCTCAGTCAGACTGAGTAGTGACATGTGGCCTGACGCTCCTCGGGCCGCGTGTTGCTTGGGCTTCTCTCCTGGAGTTCCTCAGTCAGACCCATTGTTGACATGTGGCAAGACGCTCCTCGGGGCGCGTCTTGCTTGGGCCTCTCTCCTGGAGGCGCTCAGTCAGACTGAGTAGTGACATGTGGCCTGACGCTCCTCGGGGCGCGTCTTGCTTGGGCCTCTCTCCTGGAGACACTCAGTCAGACCCAGTGGTGACATGTGGCAAGACACTCCTCGGGGCGCGTCTTGCTTGGGCCTCTCTCCTGGAGGCCCTCTGTCAGACCCAGTGTTGACATGTGTCAAGACGCTCCTCGGGGCGCAGTCTTGCTTGGGCTTCTCTCCTGGAGGCCTTCAGTCAGGCCCATTGTTGACATGTGGCAAGACGCTCCTCGGGGAGCGTCTTGCTTGGGCCTCTCTCCTGGAGGCGCTCAGTCAGAACCAGAGGTTACATGTGGCAAGACGCTCCTCGGGGCGCGTCTTGCTTGGGCCTCTCTCCTGGAGGCCCTCTGTCAGACCCAGTGATGACATGTGGAAAGACGCTCCTCCGGGCGCATCATGCTTGGGCCTCTCTCCTGGAGGCCCTCAGTCAGACCCATTGTTGACATGTGGCAAGACGCTCCTCGGGGCGCGTCTTGCTTGGGCCTCTCTCCTGGAGGCGCTCAGTCAGACCCAGTGTTGACATGTGGCAAGACGCTCCTCGGGGCGCGTCTTGCTTATGCCTCTCTCCTGGAGGCGCTCAGTCAGACCCAGTGGTGACACGTGGAAAGACGCTCCTCGGGGCGCGTCTTGCTTGGGCCTCTCTCCTGGAGGCGCTCAGTCAGACCCAGTGTTGACACGTGGCAAGACGCTCCTCGGGGCGCGTCTTGCTTGGGCCTCTCTCCTGAATGCCCTCTGTCAGACCGAGTGTTGACATGTGGCAAGACTCTCCTCGGGGCGCGTCTTTCTTGGGCTTCTCTCATGGAGGCCCTCAGTCCGACCCAGTGTTGACATGTGTCAAGACGCTCCTCGGGGCGTGTCTTTCTTGGGCCTCTCTCCTGGAAGCGCTCAGTCAGACCCATTGTTGACATGTGGCAAGACGCTCCTCGGGGCACGTCTTGCTTGGGCCTCTCTCCTGGAGGCGCTCAGTCAGACCGAGTAGTGACATGTGGCAAGACGCTCCTCGGGGTGTGTCTTGCTTGGGCCTCTCTCCTGGAGGAGCTCAGTCAGACCCAGTGGTGACACGTGGCAAGACGCTCCTCGGGGCACATCTTGCTTGGGCCTCTCTCCTGGAGGCGCTAAGTCAGACCCAGTGTTGACACGTGGAAAGAGGCTCCTCGGGGCGCGTCTTGCTTGGGCCTCTCTCCTGGAGGCGCTCAGACAGACACAGTGTTGACATGTGGCAAGACACTCCTCGGGGCGCTTCTTGCTTGGGCCTCTCTCATGGAGGCCCTCTGTCAGACCCACTGTTGACATGTGTCAAGACGCTCCTCGGGGCGCGTCTTGCGTTGGCCTCTCTCCTGGAGGCGCTCAGTCAGACCGAGTGCTGACATGTAGCAAGAAGCTCCATGGGGTGCGTCTTGCTTGGGCTTCTCTCCTGGAGGCCCTCAGTCAGACCCATTGTTGACATGTGGCAAGACGCTCCTCGGGGTACGTCTTGCTTGGGCCTCTCTCCTGGAGGCGCTCAGTCAGACCGAGTAGTGACATGTGGTAAGACGCTCCTCGGGGCGCGTCTTGCTGGGGCTTCTCTCATGGAGGCACTCAGTCAGACACAGTGTTGACATGTGGCAAGACGCTCCTCGGGGCGCGTGTTGCTTGGACCACTCTCCTGGAGGCGCTCAGTCAGACCGAGTAGTGACATGTGGCAAGACGCTCCTCGGGGCGCGTCTTGCTTGGGCCTCTCTCCTGGAGGCGCTCAGTCAGACCCAGTGTTGACATGTTGCAAGACGCTCCTCAGGGCGCGTCTTGCTTGGGCTTCTCTCCTGGAGAGCCTCAGTCAGACCCATTGTTAACATTTGGCAAGACGCTCCTCGGGGCGCTTCTTGCTTGGGCCTCTCTCCTGGAGGCGCTCAGTCAGACTGAGTGCTGACATGTGGCAAGACGCTCCTCGGGGCGCGTCTTGCTGGGGCCTCTTTCCTGGAGGCGCTCAGTCAGACCCAGTGTTGACATGTGGCAAGACGCTCCTCGGGCGTTTCTTGCTTGGGCCTCTCTCCTGGAGGCGCTCAGTCAGACCCAGAGGTGACATGTGGCAAGACGCTCCTCGGGCCTCTCTCCTGGAGGCGCTAGGTCAGACCCAGTGTTGACATGTGGCAAGACGCTCCTCGGGGAGCGTCTTGCTTGGGCCTCTCTCCTGGAGGTGCTCAGTCAGACCCAGTGTTGACATGTGGCAAGATGCTCCTCGGGGCACGTCATGCTTGGGCCTCTCTCCTGGAGGCGCTCAGTCAGACCCAGAGGAGACATGTGTCAAGTCGCTCCTCGGGGCGCGTCTTGCTTGGGCTTCTCTACTGGACGCGCTCAGTCAGACCGAGTGCTGATATGTGGCAAGACGCTCCTCAGGGCGCGTCTTGCTTGGGCCTCTCTCCTGGAGTCGCTCAGTCAGACCCAGTGTTCACATGTGGCAAGACGCTCCTCGGGGCGCGTCTTGCTTTGGCCTTTCTCCTGGAGGCGCTCAGTCAGACCCAGTGTTGACATGTGGCAAGACTCTCCTCGGGGCGCGTCTTGCTTGGGCCTCTCTCCTGGAGGCCCTCAGTCAGACCCATTGTTGACATGTGGCAAGACGCTCCTCGGGGCGCGTCTTATTTGGGCCTCTCTCCTGGAGGCCCTCATTCAGACCCAGTGTTGACATGTGGCAAGACGCTCCTCGGGGCGCGTCTTGCTTGGGATTTTCTCCTGGAGGCCCTCAGTCAGACCCATTGTTGACATGTGGCAAGACGCTCCTCGGGGCACGTCTTGCTTGGGCCTCTCTCCTGGAGGCGCTCAGTCAGACAGAGTAGTGACATGTGGCAAGACGCTCCTCGGGGCGCGTCTTACTTGGACCTCCCTCCTGGAGGCGCTCAGTCAGACCGAGTAGTGACATGTGGCAAGACGCTCCTCGGGGCGCGTCTTGCTTGGACCTCTCTCCTGGAGGCGCTCAGTTAAACCGAGTAGTGACATGTGGCAAGACGCTCCTCGGGGCGCGTCTTGCTGGGGCCTCTCTCCTGGAGGAGCTCAGTCAGACCCAGTGGTGACACGTGGCAAGACGCTCCTCAGGGCGCATCTTGCTTGGGCCTCTCTCCTGGAGGCGCTAAGTCAGACTCAGTGTTCACATGTGGCAAGACGCTCCTCGGGGCGCATCTTGCTTGGGCCTCTCTCCTGGAGGCGCTCAGTCAGACCCAGTGTTGACATGTTGCAAGACGCTCCTCGGGGCGCGTCTTGCTTGGGCCTCTCACCTGGAGGCGCTCAGTCAGACCGAGTGCTGACATGTGGCAAACCGCTCCTCGGGGCGCGTCTTGCTTGGGCTTCTCTCCTGGAGGCCCTCAGTCAGACCCATTGTTGACATGTGGCAAGACGCTCCTCGGGGCACGTCTTGCTTGGGCCTCTCTCCTGGAGGCGCTCAGTCAGACAGAGTAGTGACATGTGCCAAGACGCTCCTCGGGGCGCGTCTTGCTGGGGCTTCTCTCATGGAGGCACTCAGTCAGACCCAGTGTTGACATGTGGCAAGACGCTCCTCGGGGCGCGTCTTGCTTGGACCTCTCTCCTGGAGGCGCTAAGTCAGACCCAGTGTTGACACGTGGCAAGAAGCTCCTCGGGGCGCGTCTTGCTTGGGCCTCTCTCCTGGAGGCGCTCAGTCAGACCCAGTGTTGACATGTGGCAAGACACTCCTCGGGGCGCGTCTTGCTTGGGCCTCTCTCATGGAGGCCCTCAGTCAGACCCATTGTTGACATGTGGCAAGACGCTCCTCGGGGCGCGTATTGCTTGGGCCTCTCTCCTGGATGCCCTCTGTCAGACCCAGTGTTGACATGTGGCAAGACTCTCCTCGGGGCCCGTCTTGCTTGGGCTTCTCTCATGGAGGCCCTCAGTCAGACCCAGTGTTGACATGTGTCAAGACGCTCCTCGGGGCGTGTCTTGCTTGGGCCTCTCTCCTGGAGGCGCTCAGTCAGACCCAGTGTTGACATGTGGCAAGACGCTCCTCGGGGTGCTTCTTGCTTGGGCTTCTCTCCTGGAGGCTCAATCAAACCCAGTGTTGACACGTGGCAAGACGCTCCTCGGGGCGCGTCTTGCTTGGGCCTCTCTCCTGGAGGCGCTCAGTCAGACTGAGTAGTGACATGTGGCCTGACGCTCCTCGGGGCGCGTGTTGCTTTGGCCTCTCTCCTGGAGGCGCTCAGTCAGACCAAGTGGTGACATGTGGCAAGACGCTCCTCGGGGCGCGACTTGCTTTGGCCTCTCTCCTGGAGGCCCTCTGTCAGACCCACTGTTAACATGTGTCAAGACGCTCCTCGGGGCGCGTCTTGCTTGGGCTTCTCTCCTGGAGGCCCTCAGTCAGACCCATTGTTGACATGTGGCAAGACGCTCCTCGGGCCGCGTGTTGCTTGGGCTTCTCTCCTGGAGTTCCTCAGTCAGACCCATTGTTGACATGTGGCAAGACGCTCCTCGGGGCGCGTCTTGCTTGGGCCTCTCTCCTGGAGGCGCTCAGTCAGAACGAGTGCTGACATGTGGAAAGACGCTCCTCAGGGCGCGTCTTGCTTGGGCTTCTCTCCTGGAGGCGCTCAGAAAGACCCAGTGTTGACATGTGACAAGACGCTCCTCGGGGCGCGTCTTGCTTGGGCCTCTCTCCTGGAGGCGCTCAGTCAGACCCAGTGTTGACATGTGGCAAGACACTCCTCGGGGCGCGTCTTGCTTGGGCCTCTCTCCTGGAGGCCCTCTGTCAGACCGAGTGTTGACATGTGGCAAGACTCTCCTCGGGGCGCGTCTTGCTTGGGCTTCTCTCATGGAGGCCCTCAGTCAGACCCAGTGTTGACATGTGTCAAGACGCTCCTCGGGGCGTGTCTTGCTTGGGCCTCTCTCCTGGAGGCGCTCAGTCAGACCCAGTGTTGACATGTGGCAAGACGCTCCTCGGGGCGCGTCTTGCTTGGGCTTCTCTCCTGGAGGCCCTCAGTCAGACCCATTGTTGACATGTGGTAAGACGCTCCTCGGGGCACGTCTTGCTTGGGCCTCTCTCCTGGAGGCGCTCAAACAGACCGAGTAGTGACATGTGGCAAGACGCTCCTCGGGGCGCGTCTTGCTGGGGCTTCTCTCACTGAGGCGCTCAGTCAGACCGAGTAGTGACATGTGGCAAGACGCTCCTCGGGGCGCGTCTTGCTATGACCTCTCTCCCTGAGGCGCTCAGTCAGACCCAGTGTTGACATGTGGCAAGAAACTCCTCGGGGCGCGTCTTGCTTGGGCCTCTCTCATGGAGGCCCTCTGTCAGACCGAGTGCTGACATGTGGCAAGAAGCTCCTCGGGGCTCGTCTTGCTTGGGCTTCTCTCCTGGAGGCCCTCAGTAAGAACCATTGTTGACATGTGGCAAGACGCTCCTCGGGGCACGTCTTGCTTGGGCCTCTCTCCAGAAGTGCCTCAATCAGAACCAGTGTTTACACGTGTCAAGACGCTCCTCGGGGCGCGTCTTACTTGGGCCTCTCTCCTGGAGGTGCTCAGTCAGACTGAGTAGTGACATGTGGCCTGACGCTCCTCGGGGCGCGTGTTGCTTGGGCCTCTCTCCTGGAGGCGCTCAGTCAGACCAAGTGGTGACATGTGGCAAGACACTCCTCGGGGCGCGTCTTGCTTGGGCCTCTCTCATGGAGGCCCTCTGTCAGACCCAGTGTTGACATGTGGCAAGACACTCCTCGGGGTGTGTCTTGCTTGGGCCTCTCTCATGGAGGCCCTCTGTCAGACCCAGTGTTGACATGTGTCAAGACGCTCCTCAGGGCGCGTCTTGCTTTGGCCTCTCTCCTGGAGGCGCTCAGTCAGACCGAGTGCTGACATGTGGAAAGAAGCTCCTCGGGGCGCGTCTTGCTTGGGCTTCTCTCCTGGAGGCCCTCAGTAAGACCCATGGTTGACATGTGGCAAGACGCTCCTCGCGGCGCGTCTTGCTTGGGCCTCTCTCCAGTAGGCCCTCAATCAGACCCAGTGTTGACACGTGGCAAGACGCTCCTCGGGGCGTGTCTTGCTTGGGCCTCTCTCCTGGTTGCGCTCAGTCAGACTGAGTAGTGACATGTGGCCTGACGCTCCTCGGGGCGCGTGTTGCTTGGGCCTCTCTCCTGGAGGCGCTCAGTCAGACCAAGTGGTGACATGTGGCTAGACACTCCTTGGGGCGCGTCTTGCTTGGGCCTCTCTCCTGGAGGCCCTCTGTCAAACCCAGTGTTGACATGTGTCAAGACGCTCCTCGGGGCGCATCTTGCTTGGGCTTCTCTCCTGGGTGCCATTTAAAAACCATAAGGTCTAATGACTCCATTCCTTCTTCGTCTTCGTCTTCGTCTTCGTCTTCTTCCGCTTCTCCGGGTCCGGGTCGTGGGGGCAGCATCCCAATTAGGGAGCTCCAGGCCGTCCTCTCCCCGGCCTTGTCCACCAGCTCCTCCGGCAGGACCCCAAGGCGTTCCCGGACCAGATTGGAGATATAACCTCTCCAACGTGTCCTGGGTCGACCCGGGGGCCTTCTGCCGGCAGGACATGCCCGAAACACCTCCCCGGGGAGGCGTCCAGGAGGCATCCTGACCAGATGCCCAAACCACCTCAACTGGCTCCTTTCGATCCGGAGGAGCAGTGGTTATACTCCGAGTCCCTCCCGAATGTCCGAGCTCCTCACCCTATCTCTAAGGCTGAGCCCGGCCACCCTACGGAGGAAACTCTTCTGGAGGCCCTCTGTCAGACCCAGTGTTGACATGTGTCAAGACGCTCCGCGGGGCGTGTCTTGCTTGGGCTTCTCTCCTGGAGGCCCTCAGTCATACCCATTGTTGACATGTGGCAAGACGCTCCTCGGGGCGCGTCTTGCTTGGGCCTCTCTCCTGGAGGCGCTCAGTCAGACCGAGTGCTGACATGTGGGAAGACGCTCCTCGGCCGGGTGTTGCTTGGGCTTCTCTCCTGGAGGCCCTCATTCAGACCCATTTTTGACATGTTGCAAGACGCTCCTTTGGGCGCCCAAAGGAGCGCCTTGACACATGTCTCCTCTGGGTCTGACTGAGCGCCTCCAGGAGAGAGGCCCAAGCAAGACGTGCCCCGAGGAGCATCTTGCCACATGTCAACACTGGGTCTGACTGAGTGCCTCCATGAGAGAAGCCCCAGCAAGACGCGCCCCGAGGAGCGTCTTGCCACATGTCAACACTGGGTCTGACTGAGCACCTCCAGGAGAGAGGCCCAAGCAAGACGCGCCCCGAGGAGCGTCTTGCCAAATGTCAACACTGGGTCTGACTGAGCGCCTCCAGGAGAGAGGCTCGAGGAGCGTCTTGCCACATGTCACCTCTGGATCTGACTGAGCGCCTCCAGGAGAGAGGCCCAAGCAAGAAACGCCCGAGGAGCGTCTTGACACATGTCAACACTGGGTCTGACTGAGCGCCTCCAGGAGAGAGGCCCCAGCAAGACGCGCCCCGAGGAGCGTCTTGCCACATGTCAGCACTCGGTCTGACTGAGCGCCTCCAGGAGAGAGGCCCAAGCAAGAAGCGCCCCGAGGAGCGTCTTGCCACATGTCAACAATGGGTCTGACTGAGGCTCTCCAGGAGAGAAGCCCAAGCAAGACGCGCCCCGAGGAGCGTCTTGCCACATGTCAACACTGGGTCTGACTGAGCGCCTCCAGGAGAGAGGTCCAAGCAACACGCGCCCCGAGGAGCGTCTTGCCACATGTCAACACTGGGTCTGACTGAGTGCCTCCATGAGAGGAGCCCCAGCAAGACGCGCCCCGAGGAGCGTCTTGCCACATGTCACTACTCGGTCTGACTGAGCGCCTCCAGGAGAGAGGCCCAAGCAAGACGTGCCCCGAGGAGTGTCTTGCCACATGTCAACAATGGGTCTGACTGAGGGCTTCCAGGAGAGAAGCCCAAGCAAGAAGCGCCCCGAGGAGCGTCTTGCCACATGTCAACACTGGGTCTGACTGAGCGCCTCCAGGAGAGAGGCCCAAGCAAGACGTGCCCCGAGGAGCGTCTTGCCACATGTCAACACTGGGTCTGACTGAGGGCCTCCAGGAGAGAAGCCCAAGCAAGAAGCGCCCCGAGGAGCGTCTTGTCACATGTCACTACTCGGTCTGACTGAGCGCCTCCAGGAGAGAGGCCCAAGCAAGACGTGCCCCGAGGAGCGTCTTGCCACATGTCAACAATGGGTCTGACTGAGGGCCTCCAGGAGAGAAGCCCAAGAAAGAAGCGCCCCGAGGAGCGTCTTGCCACATGTCAACACTGGGTCTGACTGAGCGCATCCAGGAGAGAGGCCCAAGCAAGACACGCCCCGAGGAGCGTCTTGACACATGTCAACACTGGGTCTGACTGAGGGCCTCCATGTGAGAAGCCCAAGCAAGACGCGCCCCGAGGAGAGTCTTGCCACATGTCAACACTGGGTCTGACAGAGGGCATCCAGTAGAGAGGCCCAAGCAATACGCGCCCCGAGGAGCGTCTTGCCACATGTCAACAATGGGTCTGACTGAGGGCCTCCAGGAGAGAAGCCCAAGGAAGACGCGCCCCGAGGAGCTTCTTGCCACATGTCAGCACTCGGTCTGACTGAGCGCCTCCAGGAGAGAGGCCAAAGCAAGATGCGCCCCGAGGAGCGTCTTGACACATGTCAACACTGGGTCTGACAGAGGGCCTCCATGAGAGAGGCCCAAGCAAGAAGCGCCCCGAGGAGTGTCTTGCCACATGTCAACACTGGGTCTGATGAGCGCCTCCAGGAGAGAGGCCCAAGCAAGACGCGCCCCGAGGAGCGTCTTGCCACGTGTCACCACTGGGTCTGACTGAGCTCCTCCAGGAGAGAGGCCCCAGCAAGACGCGCCCCGAGGAGCGTCTTGCCACATGTCACTACTCGGTTTAACTGAGCGCCTCCAGGAGAGAGGTCCAAGCAAGACGCGCCCCGAGGAGCGTCTTGCCACATGTCACTACTCGGTCTGACTGAGCGCCTCCAGGAGGGAGGTCCAAGCAAGACGCGCCCCGAGGAGCGTCTTGCCACATGTCACTACTCTGTCTGACTGAGCGCCTCCAGGAGAGAGGCCCAAGCAAGACGTGCCCCGAGGAGCGTCTTGCCACATGTCAACAATGGGTCTGACTGAGGGCCTCCAGGAGAGAAGCCCAAGCAAGACGCTCCCCGAGGAGCGTCTTGCCACATGTCAACACTGGGTCTGAATGAGGGCCTCCAGGAGAGAGGCCCAAATAAGACGCGCCCCGAGGAGCGTCTTGCCACATGTCAACAATGGGTCTGACTGAGGGCCTCCAGGAGAGAAGCCCAAGCAAGACGCGCCCCGAGGAGCGTCTTGCCACATGTCAGCACTCGGTCTGACTGAGCACCTCCAGGAGAGAGGCCCAAGCAAGACGCGCCCCGAGGAGCGTCTTGCCACATGTCAACACTGGGTCTGACTGAGAGCCTCCAGGAGAGAGGCCCAAGCAAGACGTGCCCCGAGGAGCGTCTTGCCACATGTCAACACTGGGTCTGACTGAGGGCCTCCAGGAGAGAAGCCCAAGCAAGAAGCGCCCCGAGGAGTGTCTTGTCACATGTCACTACTCGGTCTGACTGAGCGCCTCCAGGAGAGAGGCCCAAGCAAGACGTGCCCCGAGGAGCGTCTTGCCACATGTCAACAATGGGTCTGACTGAGGGCCTCCAGGAGAGAAGCCCAAGAAAGAAGCGCCCCGAGGAGCATCTTGCCACATGTCAACACTGGGTCTGACTGAGAGCCTCCAGGAGAGAGGCCCAAGCAAGACGTGCCCCGAGGAGCGTCTTGCCACATGTCAACAATGGGTCTGACTAAGGGCCTCCAGGAGAGAAGCCCAAGCAAGACGCACCCCGAGGAGCGTCTTGCCACATGTCAACACTGGATCTGAATGAGGGCCTCCAGGAGAGAGGCCCAAATAAGACGCGCCCCGAGGAGCGTCTTGCCACATGTCAACAATGGGTCTGACTGAGGGCCTCCAGGAGAGAAGCCCAAGCAAGACGCGCCCCGAGGAGCGTCTTGCCACATGTCAGCACTCGGTCTGACTGAGCACCTCCAGGAGAGAGGCCCAAGCAAGACGCGCCCCGAGGAGCGTCTTGCCACATGTCAACACTGGGTCTGACTGAGCGCATCCAGGAGAGAGGCCCAGGCAAGACGCGCCCTGAGGAGCGTCTTGCCACATGTCAGCACTCGGTCTGACTGAGCGCCTCCAGGAGAGAGGCCCAAGCAAGACGCGCCCCGAGGAGCGACTTGACACATGTCTCCTCTGGGTCTGACTGAGCGCCTCCAGGAGAGAGGCCCAAGCATGACGTGCCCCGAGGAGCATCTTGCCACATGTCAACACTGGGTCTGACTGAGTGCCTCCATGAGAGAAGCCCCAGCAAGACGCTCCCCGAGGAGCGTCTTGCCACATGTCAACACTGGGTCTGACTGAGCACCTCCAGGAGAGAGGCCCAAGAAAGACGCGCCCCGAGGAGCGTCTTGCCACATGTCAACACTGTGTCTGACTGAGCGCCTCCAGGAGAGAGGCCCGAGGAGCGTCTTGCCACATGTCACCTCTGGGTCTGACTGAGCGCCTCCAGGAGAGAGGCCCAAGCAAGAAACGCCTGAGGAGCGTCTTGACACATGTCAACACTGGGTCTGACTGAGCGCCTCCAGGACAGAGGCCCCAGCAAGACGCGCCCCGAGGAGCGTCTTGCCACATGTCAGCACTCGGTCTGACTGAGCGCCTCCAGGAGAGAGGCCCAAGCAAGAAGCGCCCCGAGGAGCGTCTTGCCAAATGTCAACAATGGGTCTGACTGAGGCTCTCCAGGAGAGAAGCCCAAGCAAGACGCGCCCCGAGGAGCGTCTTGCCACATGTCAACACTGGGTCTGACTGAGCGCCTCCAGGAGAGAGGCCCAAGCAAGACGCGCCCCGAGGAGCGTCTTGCCACATGTCACTACTCGGTCTGACTGAGCGCCTCCAGGAGAGAGGTCCAAGCAACACGCGCCCCGAGGAGCGTCTTGCCACATGTCAACACTGGGTCTGACTGAGTGCCTCCATGAGAGAAGCCCCAGCAAGACGCGCCCCGAGGAGCGTCTTGCCACATGTCACTACTCGGTCTGACTGAGCGCCTCCAGGAGAGAGGCCCAAGCAAGACGCGCCCCGAGATCGTCTTGCCACGTGTCAACACTGGGTCTGATTGAGGGCCTTCTGGAGAGAGGCCCAAGCAAGACGCGCCCCGAGGAGCGTCTTGCCACATGTCACTACTCGGTCTGACTGAGCGCCTCCAGGAGAGAGGCCCAAGCAAGACGCGCCCTGAGGAGCGTCTTGCCACATGTGAACACTGGGTGTGACTGAGCGCCTCCAGGAGAGAGGCCCAAGCAAGACGCGCCCGGAGGAGCGTCTTGCAACATGTCAGCACTCGGTCTGACTGAGCGCCTCCAGGAGAGAGGCCCAAGCAAGACGCGCCCGGAGGAGCGTCTTGCAACATGTCAGCACTCGGTCTGACTGAGCGCCTCCAGGAGAGAGGCCCAAGCAATATGCGCCCCGAGGAGCGTCTTGCCACATGTCACCACTGGGTCTGAATGAGCGCCTCCAGGAGAGAAGCCCAAGCAAGAAGCGCCCCGAGGAGCGTCTTGCCACATGTCAACACTGGGTCTGACTGAGGGCCTCCATGAGAGAAGCCCAAGCAAGACGTGCCCTGAGGAGCGTCTTGCCACATGTCAACACTGGCTCTGACTGAGTGCCTCCATGAGAGAGGCCCCAGCAAGACGCGCCCCGAGGAGCATCTTGCCACATGTCAACACTGGGTCTGACAGAGAACCTCCAGGACAGAGGCCCAAGCAAGACGCGCCCCGAGGAGCGTCTTGTCACATGTCACTACTCGGTCTGACTCAGCGCCTCCAGGAGAGAGGCCCAAGCAAGACGTGCCCCGAGGAGCGTCTTGCCACATGTCAACAATGGGTCTGACTGAGGGCCTCCAGGAGAGAAGCCCAAGCAAGAAGCGCCCCGAGGAGCGTCTTGCCACATGTCAACACTGGGTCTGACTGAGCGCCTCCAGGAGAGAAGCCCAAGCAAGACACGCCCCGAGGAGCGTCTTGACACATGTCAACACTGGGTCCGACTGAGGGCCTCCATGAGAGAAGCCCAAGCAAGACGCGCCCCGAGGAGAGTCTTGCCACATGTACACACTGGGTCTGACAGAGGGCATCCAGGAGAGAGGCCCAAGCAATACGCGCCCCGAGGAGCGTCTTGCCACATGTCACCACTGGGTTTGACTGAGCGCCTCCAGGAGAGAGGCCCAAGCAAGAAGCGCCCCGAGGAGCGTCTTGCCACATGTCAGCACTCGGTCTGACTGAGCGCCTCCAGGAGAGATGCCCAAGCAAGACGTGCCCCGAGGAGCGTCTTGCCACATGTCAACACTGGGTCTGACTGAGCGCCTCCAGGAGGGAGGCCCAAGCAAGACGCGCCCCGAGGAGCGTCTTGCCACATGTGAACACTGGGTCTGACTGAGCGCCTCCAGGAGAGAGGCCCAAGCAAGACGTGCCCGGAGGAGCATCTTGACACGTCTCCTCTGGGTCTGACTGAGCGCCTCCAGGAGAGAGGCCCAAGCAAGACGTGCCCCGAGGAGCGTCTTGCCACATGTCAACACTGGGTCTGACTGAGTGCCTCCATGAGAGAAGCCCCAGCAAGACGCGCCCCGAGGAGCATCTTGCCACATGTCAACACTGGGTCTGACTCAGAACCTCCAGGAGAGAGGCCCAAGCAAGACGTGCCCCGAGGAGCGTCTTGCCACTTGTCAACATTGGGTCTGACTGAGTGCCTCCAGGAGAGAGGCCCAAGCAAGACGAGCCCCGAGGAGCGTCTTCTCACATGTCACTACTCGGTCTGACTGAGCGCCTCCAGGAGAGAGGCCCAAGCAAAATGTGCCCCGAGGAGCGTCTTGCCACATGTCAACATTGGGTCTGACTGAGGGCCTCCAGGAGAGAAGCCCAAGCAAGAAGCGCCCCGAGGAGCGTCTTGCCACATGTCAACACTGGTTCTGACTGAGCGCCTCCAGGAGAGAGGCCCAAGCAAGACACGCCCCGAGGAGCGTCTTGACACATGTCAACACTGGGTCTGACTGAGGGCCTCCATGAGAGAAGCCCAAGCAAGACGCGCCCCGAGGAGAGTCTTGCCACATGTCAACACTGGGTCTGACAGAGGGCATCCAGTAGAGAGTCCCAAGCAATACGCACCCCGAGGAGCGTCTTGCCACATGTCAGCAATGGGTCTGAATGAGGGCCTCCAGGAGAGAAGCCAAAGCAAGACGCGCCCCGAGGAGCTTCTTTCCACATTTCAACAATGGGTCTTACCGAGGACCTCCATGAGAGAAGCCCAAGCAAGACGCGCCCCGAGGAGTGTCTAGCCACATGTCAACACTATGTCTGACTGAGCGCCTCCAGGAGAGAGGCCCAAGCAAGATGCGCCCCGAGGAGCGTCTTGCCTTATGTTAGCACTCGGTCTGACTGAGCGCCTCCAGGAGAGAGGCCCAAGCAAGACGCGCCCCGAGGAGCGTCTTGCCACATGTCACTACTCGGTCTAACTGAGCGCCTCCAGGAGAGAGGTCCAAGCAAGACGCGCCCCGAGGAGCGTCTTACCAAATGTCACTACTCGGTCTGACTGAGCGCCTCGCCCCGAGGAGCGTCTTGCCACATGTCACTACTCGGTCTAACTGAGCGCCTCCAGGAGAGAGGTCCAAGCAAGACGCGCCCCGAGGAGCGTCTTACCAAATGTCACTACTCGGTCTGACTGAGCGCCTCCAGGAGGGAGGTCCAAGCAAGACGCGCCCCGAGGAGCGTCTTGCCATATGTCACTACTCGGTCTGACTGAGCGCCTCCAGGAGAGAGGCCCAAGCAAGACGTGCCCCGAGGAGCGTCTTGCCACATGTCAACAATGGGTCTGACTGAGGGCCTCCAGGAGAGAAGCCCAAGCAAGACACGCCCCGAGGAGCGTCTTGCCACATGTCAACACTGGGTCTAATTGAGCGCCTCCAGGAGAGAGGCCCAAGCAAGACGCGCCCCGAGGAGTGTCTAGCCACAAATCACTACTCGGTCTGACTGAGCGCCTCCAGGAGAGAGGTCCAAGCAACACGCGCCCCGAGGAGCGTCTTGCCACATGTCAACACTGGGTCTGACTGAGTGCCTCCATGAGAGAAGCCCCAGCAAGACGCGCCCCGCGGAGCTTCTTGCCACATGTCACTACTCGGTCTGACTGAGCGCCTCCAGGAGAGAGGCCCAAGCAAGATGTGCCCCGAGGAGCGTCTTGCCACATGTCAACAATGGGTCTGACTGAGGGCCTCCAGGAGAGAAGCCCAAGCAAGAAGCGCCCCGAGGAGCGTCTTGCCACATGTCAACACTGGGTCTGACTGAGCGCCTCCAGGAGAGAGGCCCAAGCAAGACACGCCCCGAGGAGCGTCTTGAAACATGTCAACACTGGGTCTGACTGAGGGCCTCCATGAGAGAAGCCCAAGCAAGACGCACCCCGAGGAGAGTCTTGCCTTATGTCAACACTGGGTCTGACAGAGGGCATCCAGGAGAGAGGCCCAAGCAATACGCGCCCCGAGGAGCGTCTTGCCACATGTCAGCAATGGGTCTGACTGAGGACCTCCAGGAGAGAAGCCAAAGCAAGACGCGCCCCGAGGAGCTTCTTTCCACATTTCAACAATGGGTTTTACTGAGGACCTCCATGAGAGAAGCCCAAGCAAGACGCGCCCCGAGGAGTGTCTAGCCACATGTCAACACTGTGTCTGACTGAGCGCCTCCAGGAGAGAGGCCCAAGCAGGATGCGCCCCGAGGAGCGTCTTGCCTTATGTTAGCACTCGGTCTGACTGAGCGCCTCCAGGAGAGAGGTCCAAGCAAGACGCGCCCCGAGGAGCGTCTTGCCAAATGTCACTACTCGGTCTGACTGAGCGCCTCCAGGAGGGAGTTCCAAGCAAGACGCGCCCCGAGGAGCGTCTTGCCACATGTCAACAGTGGGTCTGACTGAGGGCCTCCAGGAGAGAAGCCCAAGCAAGACGCGCCCAGAGGAGCGTCTTGACACATGTCTCCTCTGGGTCTGACTGAGCGCCTCCAGGAGAGAGGCCCAAGCAAGACGTGCCCCGAGGAGCGTCTTGACACATGTCAACACTGGGTCGGACTGAGGGCCTCCATGAGAGAAGCCCAAGCAAGACGCGCCCCGAGGAGAGTCTTGCCACATGTCAACACTGGGTCTGACTGAGGGCATTCAGGAGAGAGGCCCAAGCAATATGCGCCCAGAGGAGCGTCTTGCCACATGTCACCACTGGGTCTGAATGAGCGCCTCCAGGAGAGAAGCCCAAGCAAGAAGCGCACCGAGGAGCGTCTTGCCACATGTCAACACTGGGTGTGACTGAGCGCCTCCAGGAGAGAGGCCCAAGCAAGACACGCCCCGAGGAGCGTCTTGACACATGTCAACACTGGGTCTGACTGAGGGCCTCCATGAGAGAAGCCCAAGCAAGACGTGCCCTGAGGAGCGTCTTGCCACATGTCAACACTGGGTCTGACTGAGTGCCTCCATGAGAGAAGCCCCAGCAAGACGCGCCCCGAGGAGCATCTTGCCACATGTCAACACTGGGTCTCACTGAGAACCTCCAGGAGAGAGGCCCAAGCAAGACGCGCCCCGGTGAGCGTCTTGCCACATGTCAACACTGGGTCTGACTGAGCGCCTCCAGGAGAGAGGCCCAAGCAAGACGCGCCCCGAGGAGCGTCTTGTCACATGTCACTACTCGGTCTGACTGAGCGCCTCCAGGAGAGAGGCCCAAGCAAGACGTGCCCCGAGGAGCGTCTTGCCACATGTCAACAATGGGTCTGACTGAGGGCCTCCAGGAGAGAAGCCCAAGCAAGAAGCGCCCCGAGGAGCGTCTTGCCACATGTCAACACTGGGTCTGACTGAGCGCCTCCAGGAGAGAGGCCCAAGCAAGACATGCCCCGAGGAGCGTCTTGACACATGTCAACACTGGGTCCGACTGAGGGCCTCCATGAGAGAAGCCCAAGCAAGACGCGCCCCGAGGAGAGTCTTGCCACATGTACACACTGGGTCTGACAGAGGAAATCCAGGAGAGAGGCCCAAGCAATACGCGCCACGAGGAGCCTCTTGCCACATGTCACCACTGGGTCTGACTGAGCGCCTCCAGGAGAGAGGCCCAAGCAAGAAGCGCCCCGAGGAGCGTCTTGCCACATGTCAGCACTCGGTCTGACTGAGCGCCTCCAGGAGAGAGGCCCAAGCAAGACATGCCCCGAGGAGCGTCTTGCCACATGTCAACACTGGGTCTGACTGAGCGCCTCCAGGAGAGAGGCCCAAGCAAGACGCGCCCCGAGGAGCATCTTGACACGTCTCCTCTGGGTCTGACTGAGCGCCTCCAGGAGAGAGGCCCAAGCAAGACGTGCCCCGAGGAGCGTCTTGCCACATGTCAACACTGGGTCTGACTGAGTGCCTCCATGAGAGAAGCCCCAGCAAGACGCGCCCCGAGGAGCATCTTGCCACATGTCAACACTGGGTCTGACTGAGAACCTCCAGGAGAGAGGCCCAAGCAAGACGCGCCCCGAGGAGCGTCTTGCCACATGTCAACATTGGGTCTGACTGAGCGCCTCCAGGAGAGAGGCCCAAGCAAGACGAGTTCCGAGGAGCGTCTTGTCACATGTCACTACTCGGTCTGACTGAGCGCCTCCAGGAGAGAGGCCCAAGCAAGACGTGCCCCGAGGAGCGTCTTGCCACATGTCAACAATGGGTCTGACTGAGGGCCTCCAGGAGAGAAGCCCAGGCAAGAAGCGCCCCGAGGAGCGTCTTGCCACATGTCAACACTGGTTCTGACTGAGCGCCTCCAGGAGAGAGGCCCAACCAAGACGCGCCCTGAGGAGCGTCTTGCCACATGCCAACACTGTGTCTGACAGAGGGCCTCCAGGAGAGAGGCCCAAGCAAGACACGCCCCGAGGAGCGTCTTGACACATGTCAACACTGGGTCTGACTGAGGGCCTCCATGAGAGAAGCCCAAGCAAGACGCGCCCCGAGGAGAGTCTTGCCACATGTCAACACTGGGTCTGACAGAGGGCATCCAGGAGAGAGGCCCAAGCAATACGCACCCCGAGGAGCGTCTTGCCACATGTCACCACTGGGTCTGACTGAGGGCCTCCAGGAGAGAAGCCCAAGCAAGACGCGCCCCGAGGAGCTTCTTGCCACATGTCAGCACTCGGTCTGACTGAGCGCCTCCAGGAGAGAGGCCAAAGCAAGACGTGCCCCGAGGAGCGTCTTGACACATGTCAACACTGGGTCTGACAGAGGGCCTCCATCAGAGAGGCCCAAGCAAGACGCGCCCCGAGGAGTGTCTTGCCACATGTCAACACTGGGTCTGACTGAGCGCCTCCAGGAGAGAGGCCCAAGCAAGACACGCCCCGAGGAGCGTCTTGACACATGTCAAAACTGGGTCTGACTGAGGGCCTCCATGAGAGAAGTCGAAGCAAGACGCGCCCCGAGGAGAGTCTTGCCACATGTCAACACTCGGTCTGACAGAGGGCATCCAGGAGAGAGGCCCAAGAAATACGCGCCCCGAGGAGCGTCTTGCCACATGTCACCACTGGGTCTGACTGAGCGCCTCCAGGAGAGAGGCCCAAACAAGACGCGCCCTGAGGAGCGTCTTGCCTCATGCCAACACTGGGTCTGACAGAGGGCCTCCAGGAGAGAGGCCCAAGCGAGACGCGCCCCGAGGAGTGTCTTGCCACATGTCACCACTGGGTCTGACTGAGCGCCTCCAGGAGAGAGGCCCAAGCAAGACGCGCCCCGAGGAGCGTCTTGTCACATGTCAACACTGGGTCTTTCTGAGCGCCTCCAGGAGAGAAGCCCAAGCAAGACGCGCCCCGAGGAGCGTCTTTCCACATGTCAGCACTCGGTCTGACTGAGCGCCTCCAGGAGAGAGGCCAAAGCAAGACGCGCCCCGAGGAGCGTCAGGCCACATGTCAACAATGGGTATGACTGAGGGCCTCCAGGAGAGAAGCCCAAGCAAGACGCGCCCCGAGGAGCGTCAGGCCACATGTCACTACTCAGTCTGACTGAGCGCCTCCAGGAGAGAGGCCCAAGTAAGACGCGCCCCGAGGAGCGTCTTGCCACGTGTCAACACTGGGTCTGATTGAGGGCCTTCTGGAGAGAGGCCCAAGCAAGACGAGCCCCGAGGAGCGTCTTGCCACATGTCACTACTCGGTCTGACTGAGCGCCTCCAGGAGAGAGGCCCAAGCAAGACGCGCCCGGAGGAGCGTCTTGCAACATGTCAGCACTCGGTCTGACTGAGCACCTCCAGGAGAGAGGCCCAAGCAAGACGCGCCCCGAGGAGGGTCTTGACACATGTCTCCTCTGGGTCTGACTGAGCGCCTCCAGGAGAGAGGCCCAAGCAAGACGTGCCCCGAGGAGCGTCTTGCCACATGTCAACACTGGGTCTGACTGAGCACCTCCAGGAGAGAGGCCCAAGCAAGACGCGCCCCGAGGAGCTTCTTGCCACATGTCAACACTGGGTCTGACTGAGCGCCTCCAGGAGAGAGGCCCCAGGAGCGTCTTGCCACATGTCACCTCTGGGTCTGACTGAGCGCCTCCAGGAGAGAGGCGCAAGCAAGAAACGCCCGAGGAGCGTCTTGACACATGTCAACACTGGGTTTGACTGAGCGCCTCCAGGAGAGAGGCCCAAGCAAGAAGCGCCCCGAGGGGCTTCTTGCCACATGTCACTACTCGGTCTGACTGAGCGCCTCCAGGAGAGAGGTCCAAGCAACACGTGCCCCGAGGAGCGTCTTGCCACATGTCAACACTGGGTGTGACTGAGTGCCTCCATGAGAGAAGCCCAAGCAAGACGTGCCCCGAGGAGCGTCTTGCCACATGTCAACAATGGGTCTGACTGAGGGCCTCCAGGAGAGAAGCCCAAGCAAGAAGCGCCCCGAGGAGGGTCTTGACACATGTCTCCTCTGGGTCTGACTGAGCGCCTCCAGGAGAGAGGCCCAAGCAAGACGTGCCCCGATGAGCTTCTTGCCACATGTCAACACTGGGTCTGACTGAGTGCCTCCATGAGAGAAGCGCCAGCAAGACGCGCCCCGAGGAGCGTCTTGCCACATGTCAACACTGGGTCTGACTGAGCACCTCCAGGAGAGAGGCCCAAGCAAGACGCGCCCCGAGGAGCATCTTGCCACATGTCAACACTGGGTCTGACTGAGCGCCTCCAGGAGAGAGGCCCGAGGAGCGTCTTGCCACATGTCACCTCTGGGTCTGACTGAGCGCCTCCAGGAGAGAGGCGCAATCAAGAAACGCCCGAGGAGCGTCTTGACACATGTCAACACTGGGTTTGACTGAGCGCCTCCAGGAGAGAGGCCCCAGCAAGACGCGCCCCGAGGAGCGTCTTGCCACATGTCAGCACTCGGTCTGACTGAGCGCCTCCAGGAGAGAGGCCCAAGCAAGAAGCGCCCCGAGGAGCTTCTTGCCACATGTCAACAATGGGTCTGACTGAGGGCCTCCAGGAGAGAAGCCCAAGCATGACGCGCCCCGAGGAGCGTCTTGCCACATGTCAACACTGGGTCTAATTGAGCGCCTCCAGGAGAGAGGCCCAAGCAAGACGCGCCCCGAGGAGCGTCTTGCCACATATCACTACTCGGTCTGACTGAGCGCCTCCAGGAGAGAGGTCCAAGCAACACGCGCCCCGAGGAGCGTCTTGCCACATGTCAACACTGGGTCTGACTGAGTGCCTCCATGAGAGAAGCCCCAGCAAGACGCGCCCCGAGGAGCGTCTTGCCACATGTCACTACTCGGTCTGACTGAGCGCCTCCAGGAGAGAGGCCCAAGCAAGACGTGCCCCGAGGAGCGTCTTGCCACATGTCAACAATGGGTCTGACTGAGGGCCTCCAGGAGAGAAGCCCAAGCAAGAAGCGCCCCAAGGAGCGTCTTGCCACATGTCAACACTGGGTCTGACTGAGCGCCTCCAGGAGAGAGGCCCAAGCAAGACACGCCCCGAGGAGCGTCTTGACACATGTCAACACTGGGTCTGACTGAGGGCCTCCATGAGAGAAGCCCAAGCAAGATGCGCCCCGAGGAGAGTCTTGCCTTATGTCAACACTGTGTCTGACAGAGGGCATCCAGGAGAGAGGCCCAAGCAATACGCGCCCCGAGGAGCGTCTTGCCACATGTCAGCAATTGGGTCTGACTGAGGGCCTCCAGGAGAGAATCCAAAGCAAGACGCGCCCCGAGGAGCTTCTTTCCACATTTCAACAATGGGTCTTACTGAGGACCTCCATGAGAGAAGCCCAAGCAAGACGCGCCCCGAGGAGTGTCTAGCCACATGTCAACACTGTGTATGACTGAGCGCCTCCAGGAGAGAGGCCCAAGCAAGATGCGCCCCGAGGAGCGTCTTGCCTTATGTTAGCACTCGGTCTGACTGAGCACCTCCAGGAGAGAGGCCCAATCAAGACGCGCCCCGAGGAGCGTCTTGCCACATGTCACTACTCGGTCTAACTGAGCGCCTCCAGGAGAGAGGTCCAAGCAAGACGTGCCCCGAGGAGCGTCATGCCAAATGTCACTACTCGGTCTGACTGAGCGCCTCCAGGAGGGAGGTCCAAGCAAGACGCGCCCCGAGGAGCGTCTTGCCGAATGTCACTACTCGGTCTGACTGAGCGCCTCCAGGAGAGAGGCCCAAGCAAGACGTGCCCCGAGGAGCGTCTTGCCAGATGTCAACAATGGGTCTGACTGAGGGCCACCAGGAGAGAAGCCCAAGCAAGACGCGCCCCGAGGAGTGTCTTGCCACATGTCAACACTGGGTCTAATTGAGCGCCTCCAGGAGAGAGGCCCAAGCAAGACGCGCCCCGAGGAGTGTCTTGCCACATATCACTACTCGGTCTGACTGAGCGCCTCCAGGAGAGAGGTCCAAGCAACACGCGCCCCGAGGAGCGTCTTGCCACATGTCAACACTGGGTCTGACTGAGTGCCTCCATGAGAGAAGCCCCAGCAAGACGCGCCCCGAGGAGCGTCTTGCCACATGTCAGCAATTGGGTCTGACTGAGGGCCTCCAGGAGAGAATCCAAAGCAAGACGCGCCCCGAGGAGCTTCTTTCCACATTTCAACAATGGGTCTTACTGAGGACCTCCATGAGAGAAGCCCAAGCAAGACGCGCCCCGAGGAGTGTCTAGCCACATGTCAACACTGTGTATGACTGAGCGCCTCCAGGAGAGAGGCCCAAGCAAGATGCGCCCCGAGGAGCGTCTTGCCTTATGTTAGCACTCGGTCTGACTGAGCACCTCCAGGAGAGAGGCCCAATCAAGACGCGCCCCGAGGAGCGTCTTGCCACATGTCACTACTCGGTCTAACTGAGCGCCTCCAGGAGAGAGGTCCAAGCAAGACGTGCCCCGAGGAGCGTCATGCCAAATGTCACTACTCGGTCTGACTGAGCGCCTCCAGGAGGGAGGTCCAAGCAAGACGCGCCCCGAGGAGCGTCTTGCCGAATGTCACTACTCGGTCTGACTGAGCGCCTCCAGGAGAGAGGCCCAAGCAAGACGTGCCCCGAGGAGCGTCTTGCCAGATGTCAACAATGGGTCTGACTGAGGGCCACCAGGAGAGAAGCCCAAGCAAGACGCGCCCCGAGGAGTGTCTTGCCACATGTCAACACTGGGTCTAATTGAGCGCCTCCAGGAGAGAGGCCCAAGCAAGACGCGCCCCGAGGAGTGTCTTGCCACATATCACTACTCGGTCTGACTGAGCGCCTCCAGGAGAGAGGTCCAAGCAACACGCGCCCCGAGGAGCGTCTTGCCACATGTCAACACTGGGTCTGACTGAGTGCCTCCATGAGAGAAGCCCCAGCAAGACGCGCCCCGAGGAGCGTCTTGCCACATGTCACTACTCGGTCTGACTGAGCGCCTCCAGGAGAGAAGCCCAAGCAAGACGTGCCCCGAGGAGCGTCTTGCCACATGTCAACAATGGGTCTGACTGAGGGCCTCCAGGAGAGAAGCCCAAGCAAGAAGCGCCCCGAGGAGCGTCTTTCCACATGTCAACACTGGGTCTGACTGAGCGCCTCCAGGAGAGAGGCCCAAGCAAGACACGCCCAGAGGAGTGTCTTGACACATGTCAACACAGGGTCTGACTGAGGGCCTCCATGAGAGAAGCCCAAGCAAGACGCGCCCCGAGGAGAGTCTTGCCTTATGTCAACACTGGGTCTGACAGAGGGCATCCAGGAGAGAGGCCCAAGCAATACGCGCCCCGAGGAGCGTCTTGCCACATGTCAGCAATGGGTCTGACTGAGGGCCTCCAGGAGAGAAGCCAGAGCAAGACGCGCCCCGAGGAGCTTCTTTCCACATTTCAACAATGGGTCTTACTGAGGACATCCATGAGAGAAGCCCAAGCAAGACGCGCCCCGAGGAGTGTCTAGCCACATGTCAACACTGTGTCTGACTGAGCGCCTCGAGGAGAGAGGCCCAAGCAAGATGCGCCCCGAGGAGCGTCTTGCCTTATGTTAGCACTCGGTCTGACTGAGCGCCTCCAGGAGAGAGGCCCAAGCAAGACGTGCCCCGAGGAGCGTCTTGCCACATGTCACTACTCGGTCTAACTGTGCGCCTCCAGGAGAGAGGTCCAAGCAAGACGCGCCCCGAGGAGCGTCTTGCCACATGTCACTACTCGGTCTGTCTGAGCGCCTCCAGGAGAGAGGCCCAAGCAAGACGTGCCCCGAGGAGCGTCTTGACACATGTCAACACTGGGTCGGACTGAGGGCCTCCATGAGAGAAGCCCAAGCAAGACGCGCCCCGAGGAGAGTCTTGCCACATGTCAACACTGGGTCTGACTGAGGGCATTCAGGAGAGAGGCCCAAGCAATATGCGCCCCGAGGAGCGTCTTGCCACATGTCACCACTGGGTCTGAATGAGCGCCTCCAGGAGAGAAGCGCAAGCAAGAAGCGCCCCGAGGAGCGTCTTGCCACATGTCAACACTGGGTCTGACTGAGCGCCTCCAGGAGAGAGGCCAAAGCAAGACACGCCCCGAGGAGCGTCTTGACACGTGTCAACACTGGGTCTGACTGAGGGCCTCCATGAGAGAAGCCCAAGCAAGACGTGCCCTGAGGAGCGTCTTGCCACATGTCAACACTGGATCTGACTGAGAACCTCCAGGAGAGAGGCCCAAGCAAGACGCGCCCCGAGGAGCGTCTTGCCACATGTCAACACTGGGTCTGACTGAGGGCCTCCAGGAGAGAAGCCAAAGCAAGACGCGCCCCGAGGAGCTTCTTTCCACATTTCAACAATGGGTCTTACTGAGGACCTCCATGAGAGAAGCCCAAGCAAGACGCGCCCCGAGGAGTGTCTAGCCACATTTCAACACTGTGTCTGACTGAGCGCCTCCAGGAGAGAGGCCCAAGCAAGATGCGCCCCGAGGAGCGTCTTGCCTTATGTTAGCACTCGGTCTGACTGAGCGCCTCCAGGAGAGAGGCCCAAGCAAGACGCGCCCCGAGGAGCGTCTTGCCACATGTCACTACTCGGTCTAACTGTGCGCCTCCAGGAGAGAGGTCCAAGCAAGACGTGCCCCGAGGAGCGTCTTGCCAAATGTCACTACTCGGTCTGACTGAGCGCCTCCAGGAGGGAGGTCCAAGCAAGACGCGCCCCGAGGAGCGTCTTGCCACATGTCACTACTCGGTCTGACTGAGCGCCTCCAGGAGAGAGGCCCAAGCAAAACGTGCCCCGAGGAGCGTCTTGCCACATGTCAACAATGGGTCTGACTGAGGGCCTCCAGGAGAGAAGCCCAAGCAAGACGTGCCCAGAGGAGCGTCTTGACACATGTCTCCTCTGGGTCTGACTGAGCGCCTCCAGGAGAGAGGCCCAAGCAAGACGTGCCCCGAGGAGCGTCTTGCCACATGTCAACACTGGGTCGGACTGAGGGCCTCCATGAGAGAAGCCCAAGCAAGACGCGCCCCGAGGAGAGTCTTGCCACATGTCAACACTGGGTCTGACTGAGGGCATTCAGGAGAGAGGCCCAAGCAATATGCGCCCCGAGGAGCGTCTTGCCACATGTCACCACTGGGTCTGAATGAGCGCCTCCAGGAGAGAAGCCCAAGCAAGAAGCGCCCCGAGGAGTGTCTTGCCACATGTCAACACTGGGTCTGACTGAGCGCCTCCAGGAGAGAGGCCCAAGCAAGACACGCCCCGAGGAGCGTCTTGACACATGTCAACACTGGGTCTGACTGAGGGCCTCCATGAGAGAAGCCCCAGCAAGACGCGCCCCGAGGAGCATCTTGCCACATGTCAACACTGGGTCTGACTGAGAACCTCCAGGAGAGAGGCCCAAGCAAGACGCGCCCCGAGGAGCCTCTTGCCACATGTCAACACTGGGTCTGACTGAGCGCCTCCAGGAGAGAGGCCCAAGCAAGACGCGCCCCGAGGAGCGTCTTGTCACATGTCACTACTCGGTCTGACTGAGCGCCTCCAGGAGAGAGGCCCAAGCAAGACGTGCCCCGAGGAGCGTCTTGCCACATGTCAACAATGGGTCTGACTGAGGGCCTCCAGGAGAGAAGCCCAAGCAAGAAGCGCCCCGAGGAGCGTCTTGCCACATGTCAACACTGGGTCTGACTGAGCGCCTCCAGGAGAGAGGCCCAAGCAAGACACGCCCCGAGGAGCGTCTTGACACATGTCAACACTGGGTCCGACTGAGGGCCTCCATGCGAGAAGCCCAAGCAAGACGCGTCCCGAGGAGAGTCTTGCCACATGTACACACTGGGTCTGACAGAGGGCATCCAGGAGAGAGGCCCAAGCAATACGCGCCCCGAGGAGCGTCTTGCCACATGTCACCACTGGGTCTGACTGAGCGCCTCCAGGAGAGAGGCCCAAGCAAGAAGCGCCCCGAGGAGCGTCTTGCCACATGTCAGCACTCGGTCTGACTGAGCGCCTCCAGGAGAGAGGCCCAAGCAAGACGTGCCCCGAGGAGCGTCTTGCCACATGTCAACACTGGGTCTGACTGAGCGCCTCCAGGAGAGAGGCCCAAGCAAGACGCGCCCCGAGGAGCGTCTGGCCACATGTGAACACTGGGTCTGACTGAGCGCCTCCAGGAGAGAGGCCCAAGCAAGACGCGCCCGGAGGAGCGTCTTGCCACATGTCAACACTGGGTCTGACTGAGTGCCTCCATGAGAGAAGCCCCAGCAAGACGCGCCCCGAGGAGCATCTTGCCACATGTCAACACTGGGTCTGACTGAGAACCTCCAGGAGAGAGGCCCAAGCAAGACGCGCCCCGAGGAGCGTCTTGTCACATGTCAACATTGGGTCTGACTGAGCGCCTCCAGGAGAGAGGCCCAAGCAAGACGCGCCCGGAGGAGCGTCTTGCCACATGTCAGCACTCGGTCTGACTGAGCGCCTCCAGGAGAGAGGCCCAAGCAAGACGCGCCCCGAGGAGCATCTTGACACGTCTCCTCTGGGTCTGACTGAGCGCCTCCAGGAGAGAGGCCCAAGCAAGACGTGCCCCGAGGAGCGTCTTGCCACATGTCAACACTGGGTCTGACTGAGTGCCTCCATGAGAGAAGCCCCAGCAAGACGCGCCCCGAGGAGCATCTTGCCACATGTCAACACTGGGTCTGACTGAGAACCTCCAGGAGAGAGGCCCAAGCAAGACGCGCCCCGAGGAGCGTCTTGCCACATGTCAACATTGGGTCTGACTGAGCGCCTCCAGGAGAGAGGCCCAAGCAAGACGAGCCCCGAGGAGCGTCTTGTCACATGTCACTACTCGGTCTGACTGAGCGCCTCCAGGAGAGAGGCCCAAGCGAGACGTGCCCCGAGGAGCGTCTTGCCACATGTCAACAATGGGTCTGACTGAGGGCCTCCAGGAGAGAAGCCCAAGCAAGAAGCGCCCCGAGGAGCGTCTTGCCACATGTCAACACTGGGTCTGACTGAGCGCCTCCAGGAGAGAGGCCCAAGCAAGAAGCGCCCCGAGGAGCGTCTTGCCACGTGTCAACACTGGGTCTGACTGAGGGCCTCCAGGAGAGAAGCCCAAGCAAGACGCGCCCCGAGGAGCTTCTTGCCACATGTCAGCACTCGGTCTGACTGAGCGCCTCCAGGAGAGAGGCCAAAGCAAGACGCGCCCCGAGGAGCGTCTTGACACATGTCAACACTGGGTCTGACAGAGGGCCTCCATGAGAGAGGCCCAAGCAAGACGCGCCCCGAGGAGTGTCTTGCCACATGTCAACACTGGGTCTGACTGAGCGCCTCCAGGAGAGAGGCCCAAGCAAGACACGCCCCGAGGAGCGTCTTGACACATGTCAACACTGGGTCTGACTGAGGGCCTCCATGAGAGAAGCCGAAGCAAGACGCGCCCCGAGGAGAGTCTTGCCACATGTCAACACTCGGTCTGACAGAGGGCATCCAGGAGAGAGGCCCAAGCAATACACGCCCCGAGGAGCGTCTTGCCACATGCCAACACTGGGTCTGACAGAGGGCCTCCAGGAGAGAGGCCCAAGCAAGACGCGCCCCGAGGAGTGTCTTGCCACATGTCACCACTGGGTCTGACTGAGCACCTCCAGGATAGAGGCCCAAGCAAGACGCGCCCCGAGGAGCATCTTGTCACATGTCAACACTGGGTCTTTCTGAGCGCCTCCAGGAGAGAAGCCCAAGCAAGACGCGCCCCGAGGAGCGTCTTTCCACATGTCAGCACTCGGTCTGACTGAGCGCCTCCAGGAGAGAGGCCAAAGAAAGACGCGCCCCGAGGAGCGTCAGGCCACATGTCAACAATGGGTATGACTGAGGGCCTCCAGGAGAGAAGCCCAAGCAAGACGCGCCCCGAGGAGCGTCAGGCCACATGTCACTACTCAGTCTGACTGAGCGCCTCCAGGAGAGAGGCCCAAGTAAGACGCGCCCCGAGGAGCGTCTTGCCACGTGTCAACACTGGGTCTGATTGAGGGCCTTCTGGAGAGAGGCCCAAGCAAGACGCGCCCCGAGGAGCGTCTTGCCACATGTCACTACTCGGTCTGACTGAGCGCCTCCAGGAGAGAGGCCCAAGCAAGACGCGCACCGAGGAGCGTCTTGCCACATGTGAACACTGGGTCTGACTGAGCGCCTCCAGGAGAGAGGTCCAAGCAAGACGTGCCCGGAGGAGCGTCTTGCAACATGTCAGCACTCGGTCTGAATGAGCGCCTCCAGGAGAGAGGCCCAAGCAAGACGCGCCCCGAGGAGCGTCTTGTCACATGTCAACACTGGGTCTTTCTGAGCGCCTCCAGGAGAGAAGCCCAAGCAAGACGCGCCCCGAGGAGCGTCTTTCCACATGTCAGCACTCGGTCTGACTGAGCGCCTCCAGGAGAGAGGCCAAAGCAAGACGCGCCCCGAGGAGCGTCAGGCCACATGTCAACAATGGGTATGACTGAGGGCCTCCAGGAGAGAAGCCCAAGCAAGACGCGCCCCGAGGAGCGTCAGGCCACATGTCACTACTCAGTCTGACTGAGCGCCTCCAGGAGAGAGGCCCAAGTAAGACGCGCCCCGAGGAGCATCTTGCCACGTGTCAACACTGGGTCTGATTGAGGGCCTTCTGGAGAGAGGCCCAAGCAAGACGCGCCCCGAGGAGCGTCTTGCCACATGTCACTACTCGGTCTGACTGAGCGCCTCCAGGAGAGAGGCCCAAGCAAGACGCGCACCGAGGAGCGTCTTGCCACATGTGAACACTGGGTCTGACTGAGCGCCTCCAGGAGAGAGGTCCAAGCAAGACGTGCCCGGAGGAGCGTCTTGCAACATGTCAGCACTCGGTCTGAATGAGCGCCTCCAGGAGAGAGGCCCAAGCAAGACGCGCCCCGAGGAGCGTCTTGTCACATGTCAACACTGGGTCTTTCTGAGCGCCTCCAGGAGAGAAGCCCAAGCAAGACGCGCCCCGAGGAGCGTCTTTCCACATGACAGCACTCGGTCTGACTGAGCGCCTCCAGGAGAGAGGCCAAAGCAAGACGCGCCCCGAGGAGCGTCAGGCCACATGTCAACAATGGGTATGACTGAGGGTCTCCAGGAGAGAAGCCCAAGCAAGACGCGCCCCGAGGAGCGTCAGGCCACATGTCACTACTCAGTCTGACTGAGCGCCTCCAGGAGAGAGGCCCAAGTAAGACGCGCCCCGAGGAGCGTCTTGCCACGTGTCAACACTGGGTCTGATTGAGGGCCTTCTGGAGAGAGGCCCAAGCAAGACGCGCCCCGAGGAGCGTCTTGCCACATGTCACTACTCGGTCTGACTGAGCGCCTCCAGGAGAGAGGCCCAAGCAAGACGCGCCCCGAGGAGCGTCTTGCCACATGTGAACACTGGGTCTGACTGAGCGCCTCCAGGAGAGAGGCCCAAGCAAGTCGCGCCCGGAGGAGCGTCTTGCAACATGTCAGCACTCGGTCTGACTGAGCGCCTCCAGGAGAGAGGCCCAAGCAAGACGCGCCCCGAGGAGGGTCTTGACACATGTCTCCTCTGGGTCTGACTGAGCGCCTCCAGGAGAGAGGCCCAAGCAAGACGTGCCCCGACGAGCATCTTGCCACATGTCAACACTGGGTCTGACTGAGTGCCTCCATGAGAGAAGCCCCAGCAAGACGCGCCCCGAGGAGCGTTTTGCCACATGTCAACACTGGGTCTGACTGAGCACCTCCAGGAGAGACGCCCAAGCAAGACGCGCCCCGAGGAGCGTCTTGCCACATGTCAACACTGGGTCTGACTGAGCGCCTCCAGGAGAGAGGCCCCAGGAGCGTCTTGCCACATGTCACCTCTGGGTCTGACTGAGCGCCTCCAGGAGAGAGGCGCAAGCAAGAAACGCCCGAGGAGCGTCTTGACACATGTCAACACTGGGTTTGACTGAGCGCCTCCAGGAGAGAGGCCAAAGCAAGAAGCGCCCCGAGGAGCTTCTTGCCACATGTCAACAATGGGTCTGACTGAGGGCCTCCAGGAGAGAGGCCCAAGCAAGACGCGCCCCGAGGAGTGTCTTGCCACATGTCACCACTTGGTATGACTGAGCGCCTCCAGGATAGAGGCCCAAGGAAGACGCGCCCCGAGGAGCGTCTTGTCACATGTCAACACTGGGTCTTTCTGAGCGCCTCCAGGAGAGAAGCCCAAGCAAGACGCGCCCCGAGGAGCGTCTTTCCACATGTCAGCACTCGGTCTGACTGAGCGCCTCCAGGAGAGAGGCCAAAGCAAGACGCGCCCCGAGGAGCGTCAGGCCACATGTCAACAATGGGTATGACTGAAGGCCTCCAGGAGAGAAGCCCAAGCAAGACGCGCCCCGAGGAGCGTCAGGCCACATGTCACTACTCAGTCTGACTGAGCGCCTCCAGGAGAGAGGCCCAAGTAAGACGCGCCCCGAGGAGCGTCTTGCCATGTGTCAACACTGGGTCTGATTGAGGGCCTTCTGGAGAGAGGCCCAAGCAAGACGCGCCCCGAGGAGCGTCTTGCCACATGTCACTACTCGGTCTGACTGAGCGCCTCCAGGAGAGAGGCCCAAGCAAGACGCGCCCCGAGGAGCGTCTTGCCACATGTGAACACTGGGTCTGACTGAGCGCCTCCAGGAGAGAGGCCCAAGCAAGACGCGCCCGGAGGAGCGTCTTGCAACATGTCAGCACTCGGTCTGACTGAGCGCCTCCAGGAGAGAGGCCCAAGCAAGACGCGCCCCGAGGAGCGTCTTGTCACATGTCAACACTGAGTCTTTCTGAGCGCCTCCAGGAGAGAAGCCCAAGCAAGACGCGCCCCGAGGAGCGTCTTTCCACATGTCAGCACTCGGTCTGACTGAGCGCCTCCGGGAGAGAGGCCAAAGCAAGACGCGCCCCGAGGAGCGTCAGGCCACATGTCAACAATGGGTATGACTGAGGGCCTCCAGGAGAGAAGCCCAAGCAAGACGCGCCCCGAGGAGCGTCAGGCCACATGTCACTACTCAGTCTGACTGAGCGCCTCCAGGAGAGAGGCCCAAGTAAGACGCGCCCCGAGATCGTCTTGCCACGTGTCAACACTGGGTCTGATTGAGGGCCTTCTGGAGAGAGGCCCAAGCAAGACGCGCCCCGAGGAGCGTCTTGCCACATGTCACTACTCGGTCTGACTGAGCGCCTCCAGGAGAGAGGCCCAAGCAAGACGCGCCCCGAGGAGCGTCTTGCCACATGTGAACACTGGGTGTGACTGAGCGCCTCCAGGAGAGAGGCCCAAGCAAGACGCGCCCGGAGGAGCGTCTTGCAACATGTCAGCACTCGGTCTGACTGAGCGCCTCCAGGAGAGAGGCCCAAGCAAGACGCGCCCCGAGGAGGGTCTTGACACATGTCTCCTCTGGGTCTGACTGAGCGCCTCCAGGAGAGAGGCCCAAGCAAGACGTGCCCCGGCGAGCATCTTGCCACATGTCAACACTGGGTCTGACTGAGTGCCTCCATGAGAGAAGCCCCAGCAAGACGCGCCCCGAGGAGCGTTTTGCCACATGTCAACACTGGGTCTGACTGAGCACCTCCAGGAGAGAGGCCCAAGCAAGACGTGCCCCGGCGAGCGTCTTGCCACATGTCAACACTGGGTCTGACTGAGCGCCTCCAGGAGAGAGGCCCCAGGAGCGTCTTGCCACATGTCACCTCTGGGTCTGACTGAGCGCCTCCAGGAGAGAGGCGCAAGCAAGAAACGCCCGAGGAGCGTCTTGACACATGTCAACACTGGGTTTGACTGAGCGCCTCCAGGAGAGAGGCCCCAGCAAGACGCGCCCTGAGGAGCGTCTTGCCACATGCCAACACTGGGTCTGACAGAGGGCCTCCAGGAGAGAGGCCCAAGCAAGACGCGCCCCGAGGAGTGTCTTGCCACATGTCACCACTGGGTCTGACTGAGCGCCTCCAGGATAGAGGCCCAAGCAAGACGCGCCCCGAGGAGCGTCTTGTCACATGTCAACACTGGGTCTTTCTGAGCGCCTCCAGGAGAGAAGCCCAAGCAAGACGCGCCCCGAGGAGCGTCTTTCCACATGTCAGCACTCGGTCTGACTGAGCGCCTCCAGGAGAGAGGCCAAAGCAAGACGCGCCCCGAGGAGCGTCAGGCCACATGTCAACAATGGGTATGACTGAGGGCCTCCAGGAGAGAAGCCCAAGCAAGACGCGCCCCGAGGAGCGTCAGGCCACATGTCACTACTCAGTCTGACTGAGCGCCTCCAGAAGAGAGGCCCAAGTAAGACGCGCCCCGAGGAGCGTCTTGCAACATGTCAGCACTCGGTCTGACTGAGCGCCTCCAGGAGAGAGGCCCAAGCAAGACGCGCCCCGAGGAGGGTCTTGCCACATGTCAACTCTGGGTCTGACAGAGGGCATCCAGGAGAGAAGCCCAAGCAATACGCACCCCGAGGAGCGTCTTGCCACATGTCACCACTGGGTCTGACTGAGCGCCTCCAGGAGAGAGGCCCAAGCAAGAAGCGCCCCGAGGAGCGTCTTGCCACGTGTCAACACTGGGTCTGATTGAGGGCCTTCTGGAGAGAGGCCCAAGCAAGACGCGCCCCGAGGAGCGTCTTGCCACATGTCAACAATGGGTCTGACTGAGGGCCTCCAGGAGAGAAGCCCAAGCAAGACGCGCCCCGAGGAGCTTCTTGCCACATGTCAGCACACGGTCTGACTGAGCGCCTCCAGGAGAGAGGCCAAAGCAAGACGCGCCCCGAGGAGCGTCTTGACACATGTCAACTCTGGGTCTGACAGAGGGCATCCAGGAGAGAGGCCCAAGCAATACGCACCCCGAGGAGCGTCTTGCCACATGCCACCACTGGGTCTGATTGAGGGCCTTCTGGAGAGAGGCCCAAGCAAGACGCGCCCCGAGGAGCATCTTGCCACATGTCAACAATGGGTCTGACTGAGGGCCTCCAGGAGAGAAGCCCAAGCAAGACGCGCCCCGAGGAGCTTCTTGCCACATGTCAGCACACGGTCTGACTGAGCGCCTCCAGGAGAGAGGCCAAAGCAAGACGCGCCCCGAGGAGCGTCTTGACACATGTCAACACTGGGTCTGACAGAGGGCCTCCATGAGAGAGGCCCAAGCAAGACGCGCCCCGAGGAGTGTCTTGCCACATGTCAACACTGGGTCTGACTGAGCGCCTCCAGGAGAGAGGCCCAAGCAAGACGCGCCCCGAGGAGCGTCTTGTCACATGTCAACACTGGGTCTTTCTGAGCGCCTCCAGGAGAGAAGCCCAAGCAAGACGTGCCCCGAGGAGCGTCTTTCCACATGTCAGCACTCGGTCTGACTGAGCGCCTCCAGGAGAGAGGCCAAAGCAAGACGCGCCCCGAGGAGCGTCAGGCCACATGTCAACAATGGGTATGACTGAGGGCCTCCAGGAGAGAAGCCCAAGCAAGACGCGCCCCGAGGAGCGTCAGGCCACATGTCACTACTCAGTCTGACTGAGCGCCTCCAGGAGAGAGGCCCAAGTAAGACGCGCCCCGAGGAGCGTCTTGCCACGTGTCAACACTGGATCTGATTGAGGGCCTTCTGGAGAGAGGCCCAAGCAAGACGTGCCCCGAGGAGCGTCTTGCCACATGTCACTACTCGGTCTGACTGAGCGCCTCCAGGAGAGAGGCCCAAGCAAGACGCGCCCCGAGGAGGGTCTTGACACATGTCTCCTCTGGGTCTGACTGAGCGCCTCCAGGAGAGAGGCCCAAGCGAGACGTGCCCCGACAAGCATCTTGCCACATGTCAACACTGGGTCTGACTGAGTGCCTCCATGAGAGAAGCCCCAGCAAGACGCGCCCCGAGGAGCATTTTGCCACATGTCAACACTGGGTCTGACTGAGCACCTCCAGGAGAGAGGCCCAAGCAAGACGCGCCCCGAGGAACGTCTTGCCACATGTCAACACTGGGTCTGACTGAGCGCCTCACGGGGGGGGGGGGGCCCAGGAGCGTCTTGCCACATGTCACCTCTGGGTCTGACTGAGCGCCTCCAGGAGAGAGGCGCAAGCAAGAAACGCCCGAGGAGCGTCTTGCCACATGTCAGCACTCGGTCTGACTGAGCGCCTCCAGGAGAGAGGCCCAAGCAAGAAGCGCCCCGAGGAGCTTCTTGCCACATGTCAACAATGGGTCTGACTGAGGGCCTCCAGGAGAGAGGCCCAAGCAAGACGCGCCCCGAGGAGCGTCTTGCCACATGTCACTACTCGGTCTGACTGAGCGCCTCCAGGAGAGAGGTCCAAGCAACACGCGCCCCGAGGAGCGTCTTGCCACATGTCAACACTGGGTCTGACTGAGTGCCTCCATGAGAGAAGCCCAAGCAAGACGCGCCCCGAGGAGCATCTTGCCACATGTCAACAATGGGTCTGACTGAGGGCCTCCAGGAGAGAAGCCCAAGCAAGAAGCGCCCCGAGGAGCGTCTTGCCACATGTCAACACTGGGTCTGACTGAGCGCCTCCAGGAGAGAGGCCCAAGCAAGACACGACCCGAGGAGCGTCTTGACACATGTCAACACTGGGTCTGACTGAGGGCCTCCATGAGAGAAGCCCAAGCAAGACGCGCCCCGAGGAGAATCTTGCCACATGTCAACACTGGGTCTGACAGAGGGCATCCAGGAGAGAGGCCCAAGCAATACGCGCCCCGAGGAGCGTCTTGCCACATGTCACCACTGGGTCTGACTGAGCGCTTCCAGGAGAGAGGCCCAAGCAATACGCGCCCCGAGGAGCGTCTTGTCACATGTCACTACTCGGTCTGACTGAGCGCCTCCAGGAGAGAGGCCCAAGCAAGACGTGCCCCGAGGAGCGTCTTGCCACATGTCAACAATGGGTCTGACTGAGGGCCTCCAGGAGAGAAGCCCAAGCAAGAAGCGCCCCGAGGAGCGTCTTGCCACATGTCAACACTGGGTCTGACTGAGCGCCTCCAGGAGAGAGGCCCAAGCAAGACACGCCCCGAGGAGAGTCTTGCCACATGTACACACTGGGTCTGACAGAGGGCATCCAGGAGAGAGGCCCAAGCAATAAGCGCCCCGAGGAGCGTCTTGCCACATGTCACCCCTGGGTCTGACTGAGCGCCTCCAGGAGAGAGGCCCAAGCAAGACGCGCCCCGAGGAGCGTCTTGCCACATGTGAACACTGGGTGTGACTGAGCGCCTCCAGGAGAGAGGCCCAAGCAAGACGCGCCCAGAGGAGCGTCTTGCAACATGTCAGCACTCGGTCTGACTGAGCGCCTCCAGGAGAGAGGCCCAAGCAAGACGCGCCCCGAGGAGGGTCTTGACACATGTCTCCTCTGGGTCTGACTGAGCGCCTCCAGGAGAGAGGCCCAAGCAAGACGTGCCCCGGCGAGCATCTTGCCACATGTCAACACTGGGTCTGACTGAGTGCCTCCATGAGAGAAGCCCCAGCAAGACGCGCCCCGAGGAGCGTTTTGCCACATGTCAACACTGGGTCTGACTGAGCAGCTCCAGGAGAGAGGCCCAAGCAAGACGTGCCCCGGCGAGCGTCTTGCCACATGTCAACACTGGGTCTGACTGAGCGCCTCCAGGAGAGAGGCCCCAGGAGCGTCTTGCCACATGTCACCTCTGGGTCTGACTGAGCGCCTCCAGGAGAGAAGCCCAAGCAAGAAGCGCCCCGAGGAGCGTCTTGCCACATGTCAACAATGGGTCTGACTGAGGGCCTCCAGGAGAGAAGCCCAAGCAAGACGCGCCCCGAGGAGCTTCTTGCCACATGTCAGCACACGGTCTGACTGAGCGCCTCCAGGAGAGAGGCCAAAGCAAGACGCGCCCCGAGGAGCGTCTTGACACATGTCAACTCTGGGTCTGACAGAGGGCATCCAGGAGAGAGGCCCAAGCAATACGCACCCCGAGGAGCGTCTTGCCACATGCCACCACTGGGTCTGATTGAGGGCCTTCTGGAGAGAGGCCCAAGCAAGACGCGCCCCGAGGAGCATCTTGCCACATGTCAACAATGGGTCTGACTGAGGGCCTCCAGGAGAGAAGCCCAAGCAAGACGCGCCCCGAGGAGCTTCTTGCCACATGTCAGCACACGGTCTGACTGAGCGCCTCCAGGAGAGAGGCCAAAGCAAGACGCGCCCCGAGGAGCGTCTTGACACATGTCAACACTGGGTCTGACAGAGGGCCTCCATGAGAGAGGCCCAAGCAAGACGCGCCCCGAGGAGTGTCTTGCCACATGTCAACACTGGGTCTGACTGAGCGCCTCCAGGAGAGAGGCCCAAGCAAGACACGCCCCGAGGAGCGTCTTGACACATGTCAACACTGGGTCTGACTGAGGGCCTCCATGAGAGAAGCCCAAGCAATACGTGCCCCGAGGAGCGTCTTGCCACATGTCACCACTGGGTCTGACTGAGCGCCTCCAGGAGAGAGGCCCAACCAAGACGCGCCCTGAGGAGCGTCTTGCCACATGCCAACACTGGGTCTGACAGAGGGCCTCCAGGAGAGAGGCCCAAGCAAGACGCGCCCCGAGGAGTGTCTTGCCACATGTCACCACTGGGTCTGACTGAGCGCCTCCAGGATAGAGGCCCAAGCAAGACGCGCCCCGAGGAGCGTCTTGTCACATGTCAACACTGGGTCTTTCTGAGCGCCTCCAGGAGAGAAGCCCAAGCAAGACGTGCCCCGAGGAGCGTCTTTCCACATGTCAGCACTCGGTCTGACTGAGCGCCTCCAGGAGAGAGGCCAAAGCAAGACGCGCCCCGGGGAGCGTCAGGCCACATGTCAACAATGGGTATGACTGAGGGCCTCCAGGAGAGAAGCCCAAGCAAGACGCGCCCCGAGGAGCGTCAGGCCACATGTCACTACTCAGTCTGACTGAGCGCCTCCAGGAGAGAGGCCCAAGTAAGACGCGCCCCGAGGAGCGTCTTGCCACGTGTCAACACTGGGTCTGATTGAGGGCCTTCTGGAGAGAGGCCCAAGCAAGACGTGCCCCGAGGAGCGTCTTGCCACATGTCACTACTCGGTCTGACTGAGCGCCTCCAGGAGAGAGGCCCAAGCAAGACGCGCCCCGAGGAGGGTCTTGACACATGTCTCCTCTGGGTCTGACTGAGCGCCTCCAGGAGAGAGGCCCAAGCAAGACGTGCCCCGACAAGCATCTTGCCACATGTCAACACTGGGTCTGACTGAGTGCCTCCATGAGAGAAGCCCCAGCAAGACGCGCCCCGAGGAGCATTTTGCCACATGTCAACACTGGGTCTGACTGAGCACCTCCAGGAGAGAGGCCCAAGCAAGACGCGCCCCGAGGAACGTCTTGCCACATGTCAACACTGGGTCTGACTGAGCGCCTCACGGGGGGGGGGGGGCCCAGGAGCGTCTTGCCACATGTCACCTCTGGGTCTGACTGAGCGCCTCCAGGAGAGAGGCGCAAGCAAGAAACGCCCGAGGAGCGTCTTGCCACATGTCAGCACTCGGTCTGACTGAGCGCCTCCAGGAGAGAGGCCCAAGCAAGAAGCGCCCCGAGGAGCTTCTTGCCACATGTCAACAATGGGTCTGACTGAGGGCCTCCAGGAGAGAGGCCCAAGCAAGACGCGCCCCGAGGAGCGTCTTGCCACATGTCACTACTCGGTCTGACTGAGCGCCTCCAGGAGAGAGGTCCAAGCAACACGCGCCCCGAGGAGCGTCTTGCCACATGTCAACACTGGGTCTGACTGAGTGCCTCCATGAGAGAAGCCCAAGCAAGACGTGCCCCGAGGAGCGTCTTGCCACATGTCAACAATGGGTCTGACTGAGGGCCTCCAGGAGAGAAGCCCAAGCAAGAAGCGCCCCGAGGAGCGTCTTGCCACATGTCAACACTGGGTCTGACTGAGCGCCTCCAGGAGAGAGGCCCAAGCAAGACACGCCCCGAGGAGCGTCTTGACACATGTCAACACTGGGTCTGACTGAGGGCCTCCATGAGAGAAGCCCAAGCAAGACGCGCCCCGAGGAGAATCTTGCCACATGTCAACACTGGGTCTGACAGAGGGCATCCAGGAGAGAGGCCCAAGCAATACGCGCCCCGAGGAGCGTCTTGCCACATGTCACCACTGGGTCTGACTGAGCGCCTCCAGGAGAGAGGCCCAAGCAATACGCGCCCCGAGGAGCGTCTTGTCACATGTCACTACTCGGTCTGACTGAGCGCCTCCAGGAGAGAGGCCCAAGCAAGACGTGCCCCGAGGAGCGTCTTGCCACATGTCAACAATGGGTCTGACTGAGGGCCTCCAGGAGAGAAGCCCAAGCAAGAAGCGCCCCGAGGAGCGTCTTGCCACATGTCAACACTGGGTCTGACTGAGCGCCTCCAGGAGAGAGGCCCAAGCAAGACACGCCCCGAGGAGAGTCTTGCCACATGTACACACTGGGTCTGACAGAGGGCATCCAGGAGAGAGGCCCAAGCAATAAGCGCCCAGAGGAGCGTCTTGCCACATGTCACCCCTGGGTCTGACTGAGCGCCTCCAGGAGAGAGGCCCAAGCAAGAAGCGCCCCGAGGAGCGTCTTGCCACATGTCAGCACTCGGTCTGACTGAGCGCCTCCAGGAGAGAGGCCCAAGCAAGACGTGCCCCGAGGAGCGTCTTGCCACATGTCAACACTGGGTCTGACTGAGCGCCTCCAGGAGAGAGGCCCAAGCAAGACGCGCCCGGAGGAGCGTCTTGCCACATGTCAGCACTCGGTCTGACTGAGCGCCTCCAGGAGAGAGGCCCAAGCAATACGCGCCCCGAGGAGCGTCTTGCCACATGTCACCACTGGGTCTGACTGAGCGCCTCCAGGAGAGAGGCCCAAGCAAGAAGCGCCCCGAGGAGCGTCTTGCCACATGTCAGCACTCGGTCTGACTGAGCGCCTCCAGGAGAGAGGCCCAAGCAAGACGTGCCCCGAGGAGCGTCTTGCCACATGTCAACACTGGGTCTGACTGAGCGCCTCCAGGAGAGAGGCCCAAGCAAGACGCGCCCGGAGGAGCGTCTTGCCACATGTCAGCACTCGGTCTGACTGAGCGCCTCCAGGAGAGAGGCCCAAGCAAGACGCGCCCCGAGGAGCGTCTTGTCACATGTCACTACTCGGTCTGACTGAGCGCCTCCAGGATAGAGGCCCAAGCAAGACGTGCCCCGAGGAGCGTCTTGCCACATGTCAACAATGGGTCTGACTGAGGGCCTCCAGGAGAGAAGCCCAAGCAAGAAGCGCCCCGAGGAGCGTCTTGCCACATGTCAACACTGGGTCTGACTGAGCGCCTCCAGGAGAGAGGCCCAAGCAAGACACGCCCCGAGGAGCGTCTTGACACATGTCAACACTGGGTCCGACTGAGGGCCTCCATGAGAGAAGCCCAAGCAAGACGCGCCCCGAGGAGAGTCTTGCCACATGTACACACTGGGTCTGACAGAGGGCATCCAGGAGAGAGGCCCAAGCAATACGCGCCCCGAGGAGCGTCTTGCCACATGTCAGCACTCGGTCTGACTGAGCGCCTCCAGGAGAGAGGCCCAAGCAAGACGCGCCCCGAGGAGCATCTTGACACGTCTCCTCTGGGTCTGACTGAGCGCCTCAAGGAGAGAGGCCCAAGCAAGACGTGCCCCGAGGAGCGTCTTGCCACATGTCAACACTGGGTCTGACTGAGTGCCTCCATGAGAGAAGCCCCAGCAAGACGCGCCCCGAGGAGCGTCTTGCCACATGTCAACATTGGGTCTGACTGAGCGCCTCCAGGAGAGAGGCCCAAGCAAGACGAGCCCCGAGGAGCGTCTTGTCACATGTCGCTACTCGGTCTGACTGAGCGCCTCCAGGAGAGAGGCCCAAGCAAGACGTGCCCCGAGGAGAGTCTTGCCACATGTCAAAATTGGGTCTGACTGAGGGCCTCCAGGAGAGAAGCCCAAGCAAGAAGCGCCCCGAGGAGCGTCTTGCCACATGTCAACACTGGTTCTGACTGAGCGCCTCCAGGAGAGAGGCCCAAGCAAGACATGCCCCGAGGAGCGTCTTGACACATGTCAACACTGGGTCTGACTGAGGGCCTCCAGGAGAGAGGCCCAAGCAAGAAGCGCCCCGAGGAGCGTCTTGCCACATGTCAGCACTCGGTCTGACTGAGCGCCTCCAGGAGAGAGGCCCAAGCAAGACGTGCCCCGAGGAGCGTCTTGCCACATGTCAACACTGGGTCTGACTGAGCTCCTCCAGGAGAGAGGCCCAAGCAAGACGCGCCCGGAGGAGCGTCTTGCCACATGTCAGCACTCGGTCTGACTGAGCGCCTCCAGGAGAGAGGCCCAAGCAATACGCGCCCCGAGGAGCGTCTTGCCACATGTCACCACTGGGTCTGACTGAGCGCCTCCAGGAGAGAGGCCAAAGCAAGACGCGCCCCGAGGAGCGTCTTGACACATGTCAACACTGGGTCTGACAGAGGGCCTCCATGAGAGAGGCCCAAGCAAGACGCGCCCCGAGGAGTGTCTTGCCACATGTCAACACTGGGTCTGACTGAGCGCCTCCAGGAGAGAGGCCGAAGCAAGACACGCCCCGAGGAGCGTCTTGACACATGTCAACACTGGGTCTGACTGAGGGCCTCCATGAGAGAAGCCCAAGCAATACGCGCCCCGAGGAGCGTCTTGCCACATGTCAGCACTCGGTCTGACTGAGCGCCTCCAGGAGAGAGGCCAAAGCAAGACGCGCCCCGAGGAGCATCAGGCCACATGTCAACAATGGGTATGACTGAGGGCCTCCAGGAGAGAAGCCCAAGCAAGACGCGCCCCGAGGAGCGTCAGGCCACATGTCACTACTCAGTCTGACTGAGCGCCTCCAGGAGAGAGGCCCAAGTAAGACGCGCCCCGAGGAGCGTCTTGCCACGTGTCAACACTGGGTCTGATTGAGGGCCTTCTGGAGAGAGGCCCAAGCAAGACGTGCCCCGAGGAGCGTCTTGCCACATGTCACTACTCGGTCTGACTGAGCGCCTCCAGGAGAGAGGCCCAAGCAAGACGCGCCCCGAGGAGCGTCTTGCCACATGTGAACACTGGGTCTGACTGAGCGCCTCCAGGAGAGAGGCCCAAGCAAGACGCGCCCGGAGGAGCGTCCTGCCACATGTCACCACTGGGTCTGACTGAGCGCCTCCAGGAGAGAGGCCCAACCAAGACGCGCCCTGAGGAGCGTCTTGCCACATGCCAACACTGGGTCTGACAGAGGGCCTCCAGGAGAGAGGCCCAAGCAAGACGCGCCCCGAGGAGTGTCTTGCCACATGTCACCACTGGGTCTGACTGAGCGCCTCCAGGATAGAGGCCCAAGCACGACGCGCCCCGAGGAGCGTCTTGTCACATGTCAACACTGGGTCTTTCTGAGCGCCTCCAGGAGAGAAGCCCAAGCAAGACGCGCCCGGAGGAGCGTCCTGCAACATGTCAGCACTCGGTCTGACTGAGCGCCTCCAGGAGAGAGGCCCAAGCAAGACGCGCCCCGAGGAGGGTCTTGACACATGTCTCCTCTGGGTCTGACTGAGCGCCTCCAGGAGAGAGGCCCAAGCAAGACGTGCCCCGAGGAGCGTCTTGTCACATGTCAACACTGCGTCTTTCTGAGCGCCTCCAGGAGAGAAGCCCAAGCAAGACGTGCCCCGAGGAGCGTCTTTCCACATGTCAGCACTCGGTCTGACTGAGCGCCTCCAGGAGAGAGGCCAAAGCAAGACGCGCCCCGAGGAGCATCAGGCCACATGTCAACAATGGGTATGACTGAGGGCCTCCAGGAGAGAAGCCCAAGCAAGACGCGCCCCGAGGAGCGTCAGGCCACATGTCACTACTCAGTCTGACTGAGCGCCTCCAGGAGAGAGGCCAAAGCAAGACGCGCCCCGAGGAGCGTCTTGGCACATGTCAACACTGGGTCTGACAGAGGGCCTCCATGAGAGAGGCCCAAGCAAGACGCGCCCCGAGGAGTGTCTTGCCACATGTCAGCACTGGGTCTGACTGAGCGCCTCCAGGAGAGAGGCCGAAGCAAGACACGCCCCGAGGAGCGTCTTGACACATGTCAACACTGGGTCTGACTGAGGGCCTCCATGAGAGAAGCCCAAGCAATACGCGCCCCGAGGAGCGTCTTGCCACATGTCAGCACTCGGTCTGACTGAGCGCCTCGAGGAGAGAGGCCAAAGCAAGACGCGCCCCGAGGAGCATCAGGCCACATGTAAACAATGGGTATGACTGAGGGCCTCCAGGAGAGAAGCCCAAGCAAGACGCGCCCCGAGGAGCGTCAGGCCACATGTCACTACTCAGTCTGACTGAGCGCCTCCAGGAGAGAGGCCCAAGTAAGACGCGCCCCGAGGAGCGTCTTGCCACGTGTCAACACTGGGTCTGATTGAGGGCCTTCTGGAGAGAGGCCCAAGCAAGACGTGCCCCGAGGAGCGTCTTGCCACATGTCACTACTCGGTCTGACTGAGCGCCTCCAGGAGAGAGGCCCAAGCAAGACGCGCCCCGAGGAGCGTCTTGCCACATGTGAACACTGGGTCTGACTGAGCGCCTCCAGGAGAGAGGCCCAAGCAAGACGCGCCCGGAGGAGCGTCCTGCCACATGTCACCACTGGGTCTGACTGAGCGCCTCCAGGAGAGAGGCCCAAGCAAGACGCGCCCTGAGGAGCGTCTTGCCACATGCCAACACTGGGTCTGACAGAGGGCCTCCAGGAGAGAGGCCCAAGCAAGACGCGCCCCGAGGAGTGTCTTGCCACATGTCACCACTGGGTCTGACTGAGCGCCTCCAGGATAGAGGCCCAAGCACGACGCGCCCCGAGGAGCGTCTTGTCACATGTCAACACTGGGTCTTTCTGAGCGCCTCCAGGAGAGAAGCCCAAGCAAGACGCGCCCCGAGGAGCGTCTTTCCACATGTCAGCACTCGGTCTGACTGAGCGCCTCCAGGAGAGAGGCCAAAGCAAGACGCGCCCCGAGGAGCATCAGGCCACATGTCAACAATGGTTATGACTGAGGGCCTCCAGGAGAGAAGCCCAAGCAAGACGCGCCCCGAGGAGCGTCAGGCCACATGTCACTACTCAGTCTGACTGAGCGCCTCCAGGAGAGAGGCCCAAGTAAGACGCGCCCCGAGGAGCGTCTTGCCACGTGTCAACACTGGGTCTGATTGAGGGCCTTCTGGAGAGAGGCCCAAGCAAGACGTGCCCCGAGGAGCGTCTTGCCACATGTCACTACTCGGTCTGACTGAGCGCCTCCAGGAGAGAGGCCCAAGCAAGACGCGCCCCGAGGAGCGTCTTGCCACATGTGAACACTGGGTCTGACTGAGCGCCTCCAGGAGAGAGGCCCAAGCAAGACGCGCCCGGAGGAGCGTCCTGCAACATGTCAGCACTCGGTCTGACTGAGCGCCTCCAGGAGAGAGGCCCAAGCAAGACGCGCCCCGAGGAGGGTCTTGACACATGTCTCCTCTGGGTCTGACTGAGCGCCTCCAGGAGAGAGGCCCAAGCAAGACGTGCCCCGAGGAGCGTCTTGTCACATGTCAACACTGCGTCTTTCTGAGCGCCTCCAGGAGAGAAGCCCAAGCAAGACGCGCCCCGAGGAGCGTCTTTCCACATGTCAGCACTCGGTCTGACTGAGCGCCTCCAGGAGAGAGGCCAAAGCAAGACGCGCCCCGAGGAGCATCAGGCCACATGTCAACAATGGGTATGACTGAGGGCCTCCAGGAGAGAAGCCCAAGCAAGACGCGCCCCGAGGAGCGTCAGGCCACATGTCACTACTCAGTCTGACTGAGCGCCTCCAGGAGAGAGGCCCAAGTAAGACGCGCCCCGAGGAGCGTCTTGCCACGTGTCAACACTGGGTCTGATTGAGGGCCTTCTGGAGAGAGGCCCAAGCAAGACGTGCCCCGAGGAGCGTCTTGCCACATGTCACTACTCGGTCTGACTGAGCGCCTCCAGGAGAGAGGCCCAAGCAAGACGCGCCCCGAGGAGCGTCTTGCCACATGTGAACACTGGGTCTGACTGAGCGCCTCCAGGAGAGAGGCCCAAGCAAGACGCGCCCGGAGGAGCGTCCTGCCACATGTCACCACTGGGTCTGACTGAGCGCCTCCAGGAGAGAGGCCCAACCAAGACGCGCCCTGAGGAGCGTCTTGCCACATGCCAACACTGGGTCTGACAGAGGGCCTCCAGGAGAGAGGCCCAAGCAAGACGCGCCCCGAGGAGTGTCTTGCCACATGTCACCACTGGGTCTGACTGAGCGCCTCCAGGATAGAGGCCCAAGCACGACGCGCCCCGAGGAGCGTCTTGTCACATGTCAACACTGGGTCTTTCTGAGCGCCTCCAGGAGAGAAGCCCAAGCAAGACGCGCCCCGAGGAGCGTCTTTCCACATGTCAGCACTCGGTCTGACTGAGCGCCTCCAGGAGAGAGGCCAAAGCAAGACGCGCCCCGAGGAGCATCAGGCCACATGTCAACAATGGGTATGACTGAGGGCCTCCAGGAGAGAAGCCCAAGCAAGACGCGCCCCGAGGAGCGTCAGGCCACATGTCACTACTCAGTCTGACTGAGCGCCTCCAGGAGAGAGGCCCAAGTAAGACGCGCCCCGAGGAGCGTCTTGCCACGTGTCAACACTGGGTCTGATTGAGGGCCTTCTGGAGAGAGGCCCAAGCAAGACGTGCCCCGAGGAGCGTCTTGCCACATGTCACTACTCGGTCTGACTGAGCGCCTCCAGGAGAGAGGCCCAAGCAAGACGCGCCCCGAGGAGCGTCTTGCCACATGTGAACACTGGGTCTGACTGAGCGCCTCCAGGAGAGAGGCCCAAGCAAGACGCGCCCGGAGGAGCGTCCTGCAACATGTCAGCACTCGGTCTGACTGAGCGCCTCCAGGAGAGAGGCCCAAGCAAGACGCGCCCCGAGGAGGGTCTTGACACATGTCTCCTCTGGGTCTGACTGAGCGCCTCCAGGAGAGAGGCCCAAGCAAGACGTGCCCCGACGAGCATCTTGCCACATGTCAACACTGGGTCTGACTGAGTGCCTCCATGAGAGAAGCCCCAGCAAGACGCGCCCCGAGGAGCGTTTTGCCACATGTCAACACTGGGTCTGACTGAGCACCTCCAGGAGAGAGGCCCAAGCAAGACTCGCCCCGAGGAGCGTCTTGCCACATGTCAACACTGGGTCTGACTGAGCGCCTCCAGGAGAGAGGCCCCAGGAGCGTCTTGCCACATGTCACCTCTGGGTCTGACTGAGCGCCTCCAGGAGAGAGGCGCAAGCAAGAAACGCCCGAGGAGCGTCTTGACACATGTCAACACTGGGTTTGACTGAGCGCCTCCAGGAGAGAGGCCCCAGCAAGACGCGCCCCGAGGAGCGTCTTGCCACATGTCAGCACTGGGTCTGACTGAGGGCCTCCAGGAGAGAGGCCCAAGCAAGAAGCGCCCCGAGGAGCGTCTTGCCACATGTCAGCACTCGGTCTGACTGAGCGCCTCCAGGAGAGAGGCCCAAGCAAGACGTGCCCCGAGGAGCGTCTTGCCACATGTCAACACTGGGTCTGACTGAGCTCCTCCAGGAGAGAGGCCCAAGCAAGACGCGCCCGGAGGAGCGTCTTGCCACATGTCAGCACTCGGTCTGACTGAGCGCCTCCAGGAGAGAGGCCCAAGCAATACGCGCCCCGAGGAGCGTCTTGCCACATGTCACCACTGGGTCTGACTGAGCGCCTCCAGGAGAGAGGCCAAAGCAAGACGCGCCCCGAGGAGCGTCTTGACACATGTCAACACTGGGTCTGACAGAGGGCCTCCATGAGAGAGGCCCAAGCAAGACGCGCCCCGAGGAGTGTCTTGCCACATGTCAACACTGGGTCTGACTGAGCGCCTCCAGGAGAGAGGCCGAAGCAAGACACGCCCCGAGGAGCGTCTTGACACATGTCAACACTGGGTCTGACTGAGGGCCTCCATGAGAGAAGCCCAAGCAATACGCGCCCCGAGGAGCGTCTTGCCACATGTCAGCACTCGGTCTGACTGAGCGCCTCCAGGAGAGAGGCCAAAGCAAGACGCGCCCCGAGGAGCATCAGGCCACATGTCAACAATGGGTATGACTGAGGGCCTCCAGGAGAGAAGCCCAAGCAAGACGCGCCCCGAGGAGCGTCAGGCCACATGTCACTACTCAGTCTGACTGAGCGCCTCCAGGAGAGAGGCCCAAGTAAGACGCGCCCCGAGGAGCGTCTTGCCACGTGTCAACACTGGGTCTGATTGAAGGCCTTCTGGAGAGAGGCCCAAGCAAGACGTGCCCCGAGGAGCGTCTTGCCACATGTCACTACTCGGTCTGACTGAGCGCCTCCAGGAGAGAGGCCCAAGCAAGACGCGCCCCGAGGAGCGTCTTGCCACATGTGAACACTGGGTCTGACTGAGCGCCTCCAGGAGAGAGGCCCAAGCAAGACGCGCCCGGAGGAGCGTCCTGCCACATGTCACCACTGGGTCTGACTGAGCGCCTCCAGGAGAGAGGCCCAACCAAGACGCGCCCTGAGGAGCGTCTTGCCACATGCCAACACTGGGTCTGACAGAGGGCCTCCAGGAGAGAGGCCCAAGCAAGACGCGCCCCGAGGAGTGTCTTGCCACATGTCACCACTGGGTCTGACTGAGCGCCTCCAGGATAGAGGCCCAAGCACGACGCGCCCCGAGGAGCGTCTTGTCACATGTCAACACTGGGTCTTTCTGAGCGCCTCCAGGAGAGAAGCCCAAGCAAGACGCGCCCGGAGGAGCGTCCTGCAACATGTCAGCACTCGGTCTGACTGAGCGCCTCCAGGAGAGAGGCCCAAGCAAGACGCGCCCCGAGGAGGGTCTTGACACATGTCTCCTCTGGGTCTGACTGAGCGCCTCCAGGAGAGAGGCCCAAGCAAGACGTGCCCCGAGGAGCGTCTTGTCACATGTCAACACTGCGTCTTTCTGAGCGCCTCCAGGAGAGAAGCCCAAGCAAGACGTGCCCCGAGGAGCGTCTTTCCACATGTCAGCACTCGGTCTGACTGAGCGCCTCCAGGAGAGAGGCCAAAGCAAGACGCGCCCCGAGGAGCATCAGGCCACATGTCAACAATGGGTATGACTGAGGGCCTCCAGGAGAGAAGCCCAAGCAAGACGCGCCCCGAGGAGCGTCAGGCCACATGTCACTACTCAGTCTGACTGAGCGCCTCCAGGAGAGAGGCCAAAGCAAGACGCGCCCCGAGGAGCGTCTTGGCACATGTCAACACTGGGTCTGACAGAGGGCCTCCATGAGAGAGGCCCAAGCAAGACGCGCCCCGAGGAGTGTCTTGCCACATGTCAGCACTGGGTCTGACTGAGCGCCTCCAGGAGAGAGGCCGAAGCAAGACACGCCCCGAGGAGCGTCTTGACACATGTCAACACTGGGTCTGACTGAGGGCCTCCATGAGAGAAGCCCAAGCAATACGCGCCCCGAGGAGCGTCTTGCCACATGTCAGCACTCGGTCTGACTGAGCGCCTCGAGGAGAGAGGCCAAAGCAAGACGCGCCCCGAGGAGCATCAGGCCACATGTAAACAATGGGTATGACTGAGGGCCTCCAGGAGAGAAGCCCAAGCAAGACGCGCCCCGAGGAGCGTCAGGCCACATGTCACTACTCAGTCTGACTGAGCGCCTCCAGGAGAGAGGCCCAAGTAAGACGCGCCCCGAGGAGCGTCTTGCCACGTGTCAACACTGGGTCTGATTGAGGGCCTTCTGGAGAGAGGCCCAAGCAAGACGTGCCCCGAGGAGCGTCTTGCCACATGTCACTACTCGGTCTGACTGAGCGCCTCCAGGAGAGAGGCCCAAGCAAGACGCGCCCCGAGGAGCGTCTTGCCACATGTGAACACTGGGTCTGACTGAGCGCCTCCAGGAGAGAGGCCCAAGCAAGACGCGCCCGGAGGAGCGTCCTGCCACATGTCACCACTGGGTCTGACTGAGCGCCTCCAGGAGAGAGGCCCAAGCAAGACGCGCCCTGAGGAGCGTCTTGCCACATGCCAACACTGGGTCTGACAGAGGGCCTCCAGGAGAGAGGCCCAAGCAAGACGCGCCCCGAGGAGTGTCTTGCCACATGTCACCACTGGGTCTGACTGAGCGCCTCCAGGATAGAGGCCCAAGCACGACGCGCCCCGAGGAGCGTCTTGTCACATGTCAACACTGGGTCTTTCTGAGCGCCTCCAGGAGAGAAGCCCAAGCAAGACGCGCCCCGAGGAGCGTCTTTCCACATGTCAGCACTCGGTCTGACTGAGCGCCTCCAGGAGAGAGGCCAAAGCAAGACGCGCCCCGAGGAGCATCAGGCCACATGTCAACAATGGGTATGACTGAGGGCCTCCAGGAGAGAAGCCCAAGCAAGACGCGCCCCGAGGAGCGTCAGGCCACATGTCACTACTCAGTCTGACTGAGCGCCTCCAGGAGAGAGGCCCAAGTAAGACGCGCCCCGAGGAGCGTCTTGCCACGTGTCAACACTGGGTCTGATTGAGGGCCTTCTGGAGAGAGGCCCAAGCAAGACGTGCCCCGAGGAGCGTCTTGCCACATGTCACTACTCGGTCTGACTGAGCGCCTCCAGGAGAGAGGCCCAAGCAAGACGCGCCCCGAGGAGCGTCTTGCCACATGTGAACACTGGGTCTGACTGAGCGCCTCCAGGAGAGAGGCCCAAGCAAGACGCGCCCGGAGGAGCGTCCTGCAACATGTCAGCACTCGGTCTGACTGAGCGCCTCCAGGAGAGAGGCCCAAGCAAGACGCGCCCCGAGGAGGGTCTTGACACATGTCTCCTCTGGGTCTGACTGAGCGCCTCCAGGAGAGAGGCCCAAGCAAGACGTGCCCCGAGGAGCGTCTTGTCACATGTCAACACTGCGTCTTTCTGAGCGCCTCCAGGAGAGAAGCCCAAGCAAGACGCGCCCCGAGGAGCGTCTTTCCACATGTCAGCACTCGGTCTGACTGAGCGCCTCCAGGAGAGAGGCCAAAGCAAGACGCGCCCCGAGGAGCATCAGGCCACATGTCAACAATGGGTATGACTGAGGGCCTCCAGGAGAGAAGCCCAAGCAAGACGCGCCCCGAGGAGCGTCAGGCCACATGTCACTACTCAGTCTGACTGAGCGCCTCCAGGAGAGAGGCCCAAGTAAGACGCGCCCCGAGGAGCGTCTTGCCACGTGTCAACACTGGGTCTGATTGAGGGCCTTCTGGAGAGAGGCCCAAGCAAGACGTGCCCCGAGGAGCGTCTTGCCACATGTCACTACTCGGTCTGACTGAGCGCCTCCAGGAGAGAGGCCCAAGCAAGACGCGCCCCGAGGAGCGTCTTGCCACATGTGAACACTGGGTCTGACTGAGCGCCTCCAGGAGAGAGGCCCAAGCAAGACGCGCCCGGAGGAGCGTCCTGCCACATGTCACCACTGGGTCTGACTGAGCGCCTCCAGGAGAGAGGCCCAACCAAGACGCGCCCTGAGGAGCGTCTTGCCACATGCCAACACTGGGTCTGACAGAGGGCCTCCAGGAGAGAGGCCCAAGCAAGACGCGCCCCGAGGAGTGTCTTGCCACATGTCACCACTGGGTCTGACTGAGCGCCTCCAGGATAGAGGCCCAAGCACGACGCGCCCCGAGGAGCGTCTTGTCACATGTCAACACTGGGTCTTTCTGAGCGCCTCCAGGAGAGAAGCCCAAGCAAGACGCGCCCCGAGGAGCGTCTTTCCACATGTCAGCACTCGGTCTGACTGAGCGCCTCCAGGAGAGAGGCCAAAGCAAGACGCGCCCCGAGGAGCATCAGGCCACATGTCAACAATGGGTATGACTGAGGGCCTCCAGGAGAGAAGCCCAAGCAAGACGCGCCCCGAGGAGCGTCAGGCCACATGTCACTACTCAGTCTGACTGAGCGCCTCCAGGAGAGAGGCCCAAGTAAGACGCGCCCCGAGGAGCGTCTTGCCACGTGTCAACACTGGGTCTGATTGAGGGCCTTCTGGAGAGAGGCCCAAGCAAGACGTGCCCCGAGGAGCGTCTTGCCACATGTCACTACTCGGTCTGACTGAGCGCCTCCAGGAGAGAGGCCCAAGCAAGACGCGCCCCGAGGAGCGTCTTGCCACATGTGAACACTGGGTCTGACTGAGCGCCTCCAGGAGAGAGGCCCAAGCAAGACGCGCCCGGAGGAGCGTCCTGCAACATGTCAGCACTCGGTCTGACTGAGCGCCTCCAGGAGAGAGGCCCAAGCAAGACGCGCCCCGAGGAGGGTCTTGACACATGTCTCCTCTGGGTCTGACTGAGCGCCTCCAGGAGAGAGGCCCAAGCAAGACGTGCCCCGACGAGCATCTTGCCACATGTCAACACTGGGTCTGACTGAGTGCCTCCATGAGAGAAGCCCCAGCAAGACGCGCCCCGAGGAGCGTTTTGCCACATGTCAACACTGGGTCTGACTGAGCACCTCCAGGAGAGAGGCCCAAGCAAGACTCGCCCCGAGGAGCGTCTTGCCACATGTCAACACTGGGTCTGACTGAGCGCCTCCAGGAGAGAGGCCCCAGGAGCGTCTTGCCACATGTCACCTCTGGGTCTGACTGAGCGCCTCCAGGAGAGAGGCGCAAGCAAGAAACGCCCGAGGAGCGTCTTGACACATGTCAACACTGGGTTTGACTGAGCGCCTCCAGGAGAGAGGCCCCAGCAAGACGCGCCCCGAGGAGCGTCTTGCCACATGTCAGCACTCGGTCTGACTGAGTGCCTCCAGGAGAGAGGCCCAAGCAAGAAGCGCCCCGAGGAGCTTCTTGCCACATGTCAACAATGGGTCTGACTGAGGGCCTCCAGGAGAGAGGCCCAAGCAAGACGCGCCCCGAGGAGCGTCTTGCCACATGTCACTACTCGGTCTGACTGAGCGCCTCCAGGAGAGAGGCCCCAGGAGCGTCTTGCCACATGTCACCTCTGGGTCTGACTGAGCGCCTCCAGGAGAGAGGCGCAAGCAAGAAACGCCCGAGGAGCGTCTTGACACATGTCAACACTGGGTTTGACTGAGCGCCTCCAGGAGAGAGGCCCCAGCAAGACGCGCCCCGAGGAGCGTCTTGCCACATGTCAGCACTCGGTCTGACTGAGTGCCTCCAGGAGAGAGGCCCAAGCAAGAAGCGCCCCGAGGAGCTTCTTGCCACATGTCAACAATGGGTCTGACTGAGGGCCTCCAGGAGAGAGGCCCAATCAAGACGCGCCCCGAGGAGCGTCTTGCCACATGTCACTACTCGGTCTGACTGAGCGCCTCCAGGAGAGAGGTCCAAGCAACACGCGCCCCGAGGAGCGTCTTGCCACATGTCAACACTGGGTCTGACTGAGTGCCTCTATGAGAGAAGCCCAAGCAAGAAGTGCCCCGAGGAGCGTCTTGCCACATGTCAACAATGGGTCTGACTGAGGGCCTCCATGAGAGAAGCCCAAGCAAGACGCGCCCCGAGGAGCGTCTTGCCACATGTCAACACTGGGTCTGACTGAGCGCCTCCAGGAGAGAGGCCCAAGCAAGACACGCCCCGAGGAGCGTCTTGACACATGTCAACACTGGGTCTGACTGAGGGCCTCCATGAGAGAAGCCCAAGCAAGACGCGCCCCGAGGAGAATCTTGCCACATGTCAACACTGGGTCTGACAGAGGGCATCCAGGAGAGAGGCCCAAGCAATACGTGCCCCGAGGAGCGTCTTGCCACATGTCACCACTGGGTCTGACTGAGCGCCTCCAGGAGAGAGGCCCAAGCAAGACGTGCCCCGAGGAGCGTCTTGCCACATGTCAACAATGGGTCTGACTGAGGGCCTCCAGGAGAGAAGCCCAAGCAAGAAGCGCCCCGAGGAGCGTCTTGCCACATGTCAACACTGGGTCTGACTGAGTGCCTCCATGAGAGAAGCCCAAGCAAGACGTGCCCCGAGGAGCGTCTTGCCACATGTCAACAATGGGTCTGACTGAGGGCCTCCAGGAGAGAAGCCCAAGCAAGAAGCGCCCCGAGGAGCGTCTTGCCACATGTCAACACTGGGTCTGACTGAGCGCCTCCAGGAGAGAGGCCCAAGCAAGACACGCCCCGAGGAGCGTCTTGACACATGTCAACACTGGGTCTGACTGAGGGCCTCCATGAGAGAAGCCCAAGCAAGACGCGCCCCGAGGAGAATCTTGCCACATGTCAACACTGGGTCTGACAGAGAGCATCCAGGAGAGAGGCCCAAGCAATACGTGCCCCGAGGAGCGTCTTGCCACATGTCACCACTGGGTCTGACTGAGCGCCTCCAAGAGAGAGGCCCAAGCAAGACGTGCCCCGAGGAGAATCTTGCCACATGTCAACACTGGGTCTGACAGAGGGCATCCAGGAGAGAGGCCCAAGCAATACGTGCCCCGAGGAGCATCTTGCCACATGTCACCACTGGGTCTGACTGAGCGCCTCCAGGAGAGAGGCCCAAGCAAGACGTGCCCCGAGGAGCGTCTTGCCACATGTCAACAATGGGTCTGACTGAGGGCCTCCAGGAGAGAAGCCCAAGCAAGAAGCGCCCCGAGGAGCGTCTTGCCACATGTCAACACTGGGTCTGACTGAGCGCCTCCAGGAGAGAGGCCCAAGCAAGACACGCCCCGAGGAGAGTCTTGCCACATGTACACACTGGGTCTGACAGAGGGCATCCAGGAGAGAGGCCCAAGCAATACGCTCCCCGAGGAGCGTCTTGCCACATGTCAACACTGGGTCTGACTGAGCGCCTCCAGGAGAGAGGCCCAAGCAAGACGCGCCCGGAGGAGCGTCTTGCCACATGTCAGCACTCGGTCTGACTGAGCGCCTCCAGGAGAGAGGCCCAAGCAATACGCGCCCCGAGGAGCGTCTTTCCACATGTCACCACTGGGTCTGACTGAGCGCCTCCAGGAGAGAGGCCCAAGCAAGAAGCGCCCCGAGGAGCGTCTTGCCACATGTCAGCACTCGGTCTGACTGAGCGCCTCCAGGAGAGAGGCCCAAACAAGACGTGCCCCGAGGAGCGTCTTGCCACATGTCAACACTGGGTCTGACTGAGCGCCTCCAGGAGAGAGGCCCAAGCAAGACGCGCCCGGAGGAGCGTCTTGCCACATGTCAGCACTCGGTCTGACTGAGCGCCTCCAGGAGAGAGGCCCAAGCAAGACGCGCCCCGAGGAGCGTCTTGTCACATGTCACTACTCGGTCTGACTGAGCGCCTCCAGGAGAGAGGCCCAAGCAAGACGTGCCCCGAGGAGCGTCTTGCCACATGTCAACAATGGGTCTGACTGAGGGCCTCCAGGAGAGAAGCCCAAGCAAGAAGCGCCCCGAGGAGCGTCTTGCCACATGTCAACACTGGGTCTGACTGAGCGTCTCCAGGAGAGAGGCCCAAGCAAGACGCGCCCCGAGGAGAGTCTTGCCACATGTACACACTGGGTCTGACAGAGGGCATCCAGGAGAGAGGCCCAAGCAATACGCGCCCCGAGGAGCGTCTTGCCACATGTCACCACTGGGTCTGACTGAGCGCCTCCAGGAGAGAGGCCCAAGCAAGAAGCGCCCCGAGGAGCGTCTTGCCACATGTCAGCACTCGGTCTGACTGAGCGCCTCCAGGAGAGAGGCCCAAGCAAGACGTGCCCCGAGGAGCGTCTTGCCACATGTCAACACTGGGTCTGACTGAGCGCCTCCAGGAGAGAGGCCCAAGCAAGACGAGCCCCGAGGAGCGTCTTGCCACATGTGAACACTGGGTCTGACTGAGCGCCTCCAGGAGAGAGGCCCAAGCAAGACGCGCCCGGAGGAGCGTCTTGCCACATGTCAGCACTCGGTCTGACCGAGCGCCTCCAGGAGAGAGGCCCAAGCAAGACGCGCCCCGAGGAGCATCTTGACACGTCTCCTCTGGGTCTGACTGAGCGCCTCCAGGAGAGAGGCCCAAGCAAGACGTGCCCCGAGGAGCGTCTTGCCACATGTCAACACTGGGTCTGACTGAGTGCCTCCATGAGAGAAGCCCCAGCAAGACGCGCCCCGAGGAGCGTCTTGCCACATGTCAACATTGGGTCTGACTGAGCGCTTCCAGGAGAGAGGCCCAAGCAAGACGAGCCCCGAGGAGCGTCTTGTCACATGTCACTACTCGGTCTGACTGAGCGCCTCCAGGAGAGAAGCCCAAGCAAGAAGCGCCCCGAGGAGCGTCTTGCCACATGTCAACACTGGTTCTGACTGAGCGCCTCCAGGAGAGAGGCCCAAGCAAGACACGCCCCGAGGAGCGTCTTGACACATGTCAACACTGGGTCTGACTGAGGGCCTCCAGGAGAGAGGCCCAAGCAAGAAGCGCCCCGAGGAGCGTCTTGCCACATGTCAGCACTCGGTCTGACTGAGCGCCTCCAGGAGAGTGGCCCAAGCAATACGCGCCCAGAGGAGCGTCTTGCCACATGTCACCACTGGGTCTGACTGAGCGCCTCCAGGAGAGAGGCCCAAGCAAGAAGCGCCCCGAGGAGCGTCTTGCCACATGTCAGCACTCGGTCTGACTGAGCGCCTCCAGGAGAGAGGCCCAAGCAAGACGTGCCCCGAGGAGCGTCTTGCCACATGTCAACACTGGGTCTGACTGAGCGACTCCAGGAGAGAGGCCCAAGCAAGACGCGCCCGGAGGAGCGTCTTGCCACATGTCAGCACTCGATCTGACTGAGCGCCTCCAGGAGAGAGGCCCAAGCAAGACGCGCCCCGAGGAGCGTCTTGCCACATGTCAACAATGGGTCTGACTGAGGGCCTCCAGGAGAGAAGCCCAAGCAAGAAGCGCCCCGAGGAGCGTCTTGCCACATGTCAACACTGGGTCTGACTGAGCGCCTCCAGGAGAGAGGACCATGCAAGACACGCCCCGAGGAGCGTCTTGACACATGTCAACACTGGGTCCGACTGAGGGCCTCCATGAGAGAAGCCCAAGCAAGACGCGCCCCGAGGAGAGTCTTGCCACATGTACACACTGGGTCTGACAGAGGGCATCCAGGAGAGAGGCCCAAGCAATACGCGCCCCGAGGAGCGTCTTGCCACATGTCACCACTGGGTCTGACTGAGCGCCTCCAGGAGAGAGGCCCAAGCAAGAAGCGCCCCGAGGAGCGTCTTGCCACATGTCAGCACTCGGTCTGACTGAGCGCCTCCAGGAGAGAGGCCCAAGCAAGACGTGCCCCGAGGAGCGTCTTGCCACATGTGAACACTGGGTCTGACTGAGCGCCTCCAGGAGAGAGGCCCAAGCAAGACGCGCCCGGAGGAGCGTCTTGCCACATGTCAGCACTCGGTCTGACTGAGCGCCTCCAGGAGAGAGGCCCAAGCAAGACGCGCCCCGAGGAGCATCTTGACACGTCTCCTCTGGGTCTGACTGAGCGCCTCCAGGAGAGAGGCCCAAGCAAGACGTGCCCCGAGGAGCGTCTTGCCACATGTCAACACTGGGTCTGACTGAGTGCCTCCATGAGAGAAGCCCCAGCAAGACGCGCCCTGAGGAGCGTCTTGCCACATGTCAACATTGGGTCTGACTGAGCGCCTCCAGGAGAGAGGCCCAAGCAAGACGAGCCCCGAGGAGCGTCTTATCACATGTCACTACTCGGTCTGACTGAGCGCCTCCAGGAGAGAGGCCCAAGCAAGACGTGCCCCGAGGAGAGTCTTGCCACATGTCAAAATTGGGTCTGACTGAGGGCCTCCAGGAGAGAAGCCCAAGCAAGAAGCGCCCCGAGGAGCGTCTTGCCACATGTCAACACTGGTTCTGACTGAGCACCTCCAGGAGAGAGGCCCAAGCAAGACACGCCCCGAGGAGCGTCTTGACACAGGTCAACACTGGGTCTGACTGAGGGCCTCCATGAGAGAAGCCCAAGCAAGACGCGCCCCGAGGAGAGTCTTGCCACATGTCAACTCTGGGTCTGACAGAGGGCATCCAGGAGAGAGGCCCAAGCAATACGCACCCCGAGGAGCGTCTTGCCACATGTCACCACTGGGTCTGACTGAGCGCCTCCAGGAGAGAGGCCCAAGCAAGAAGCGCCCCGAGGAGCGTCTTGCCACGTGTCAACACTGGGTCTGATTGAGGGCCTTCTGGAGAGAGGCCCAAGCAAGACGCGTCCCGAGGAGCTTCTTGCCACATGTCAGCACTCGGTCTGACTGAGCGCCTCCAGGAGAGAGGCCAAAGCAAGACGCGCCCCGAGGAGCGTCTTGACACATGTCAACACTGGGTCTGACAGAGGGCCTCCATGAGAGAGGCCCAAGCAAGATGCGCCCCGAGGAGTGTCTTGCCACATGTCAACACTGGGTCTGACTGAGCGCCTCCAGGAGAGAGGCCCAAGCAAGACACGCCCCGAGGAGCGTCTTGACACATGTCAACACTGGGTCTGACTGAGGGCCTCCATGAGAGAAGCCGAAGCAAGACGCGCCCCGAGGAGAGTCTTGCCACATGTCAACTCTCGGTCTGACAGAGGGCATCCAGGAGAGAGGCCCAAGCAATACGTGCCCCAAGGAGCGTCTTGCCACATGTCACCACTGGGTCTGACTGAGCGCCTCCAGGAGAGAGGCCCAACCAAGACGCGCCCTGAGGAGCGTCTTGCCACATGCCAACACTGGGTCTGACAGAGGGCCTCCAGGAGAGAGGCCCAAGCAAGACGCGCCCCGAGGAGTGTCTTGCCACATGTCACCACTGGGTCTGACTGAGCGCCTCCAGGATAGAGGCCCAAGCAAGACGAGCCCCGAGGAGCGTCTTGTCACATGTCAACACTGGGTCTTTCTGAGCGCCTCCAGGAGAGAAGCCCAAGCAAGACGCGCCCCGAGGAGCGTCTTTCCACATGTCAGCACTCGGTCTGACTGAGCGCCTCCAGGAGAGAGGCCAAAGCAAGACGCGCCCCGAGGAGCGTCAGGCCACATGTCAACAATGGGTATGACTGAGGGCCTCCAGGAGAGAAGCCCAAGCAAGACGCGCCCCGAGGAGCGTCAGGCCACATGTCACTACTCAGTCTGACTGAGCGCCTCCAGGAGAGAGGCCCAAGTAAGACGCGCCCCGAGGAGCGTCTTGCCACGTGTCAACACTGGGTCTGATTGAGGGCCTTCTGGAGAGAGGCCCAAGCAAGACGCGCCCCGAGGAGCGTCTTGCCACATGTCACTACTCGGTCTGACTGAGCGCCTCCAGGAGAGAGGCCCAAGCAAGACGCGCCCTGAGGAGCGTCTTGCCACATGTGAACACTGGGTCTGACTGAGCGCCTCCAGGAGAGAGGCCCAAGCAAGACGCGCCCGGAGGAGCGTCATGCAACATTTCAGCACTCGGTCTGACTGAGCGCCTCCAGGAGAGAGGCCCAAGCAAGACGCGCCCCGAGGAGGGTCTTGACACATGTCTCCTCTGGGTCTGACTGAGCGCCTCCAGGAGAGAGGCCCAAGCAAGACGTGCCCCGACGAGCATCTTGCCACATGTCAACACTGGGTCTGACTGAGTGCCTCCATGAGAGAAGCCCCAGCAAGACGCGCCCCGAGGAGCGTTTTGCCACATGTCAACACTGGGTCTGACTGAGCACCTCCAGGAGAGAGCCCCAAGCAAGACGCGCCCCGAGGAGCGTCTTGCCACATGTCAACACTGGGTCTGACTGAGCGCCTCCAGGAGAGAGGCCCCAGGAGCGTCTTGCCACATGTCACCTCTGGGTCTGACTGAGCGCCTCCAGGAGAGAGGCGCAAGCAAGAAACGCCCGAGGAGCGTCTTGACACATGTCAACACTGGGTTTGACTGAGCGCCTCCAGGAGAGAGGCCCCAGCAAGACGCGCCCCGAGGAGCGTCTTGCCACATGTCAGCACTCGGTCTGACTGAGCGCCTCCAGGAGAGAGGCCCAAGCAAGACGCGCCCCGAGGAGGGTCTTGACACATGTCTCCTCTGGGTCTGACTGAGCGCCTCCAGGAGAGAGCCCCAAGCAAGACATGCCCCGACGAGCATCTTGCCACATGTCAACACTGGGTCTGACTGAGTGCCTCCATGAGAGAAGCCCCAGCAAGACGCGCCCCGAGGAGCGTCTTGCCACATGTCACTACTCGGTCTGACTGAGCGCCTCCAGGAGAGAGGTCCAAGCAACACGCGCCCCGAGGAGCGTCTTGACACATGTCAACACTGGGTCTGACAGAGGGCCTCCATGAGAGAGGCCCAAGCAAGACGCGCCCCGAGGAGTGTCTTGCCACATGTCAACACTGGGTCTGACTGAGCGCCTCCAGGAGAGAGGCCCAAGCAAGACACGCCCCGAGGAGCGTCTTGACACATGTCAACACTGGGTCTGACTGAGGGCCTCCATGAGAGAAGCCGAAGCAAGACGCGCCCCGAGGAGAGTCTTGCCACATGTCAACACTCGGTCTGACAGAGGGCATCCAGGAGAGAGGCCCAAGCAATACGCGCCCCGAGGAGCGTCTTGCCACATGTCACCACTGGGTCTGACTGAGCGCCTCCAGGAGAGAGGCCCAACCAAGATGCGCCCTGAGGAGCGTCTTGCCACATGCCAACACTGGGTCTGACAGAGGGCCTCCAGGAGAGAGGCCCAAGCAAGACGCGCCCCGAGGAGTGTCTTGCCACATGTCACCACTGGGTCTGACTGAGCGCCTCCAGGATAGAGGCCCAAGCAAGACGCGCCCCGAGGAGCGTCTTGTAACATGTCAACACTGGGTCTTTCTGAGCGCCTCCAGGAGAGAAGCCCAAGCAAGACGCGCCCCGAGGAGCATCTTTCCACATGTCAGCACTCGGTCTGACTGAGCGCCTCCAGGAGAGAGGCCAAAGCAAGACGCGCCCCGAGGAGCGTCAGGCCACATGTCAACAATGGGTATGACTGAGGGCCTCCAGGAGAGAAGCCCAAGCAAGACGTGCCCCGAGGAGCGTCAGGCCACATGTCACTACTCAGTCTGACTGAGCGCCTCCAGGAGAGAGGCCCAAGTAAGACGTTTCCCGAGGAGCGTCTTGCCACGTGTCAACACTGGGTCTGATTGAGGGCCTTCTGGAGAGAGGCCCAAGCAAGACGCGCCCCGAGGAGCGTCTTGCCACATGTCACTACGCGGTCTGACTGAGCGCCTCCAGGAGAGAGGCCCAAGCAAGACGCGCCCCGAGGAGCGTCTTGCCACATGTGAACACTGGGTCTGACTGAGCGCCTCCAGGAGAGAGGCCCAAGCAAGACGCGCCCCGAGGAGGGTCTTGACACATGTCTCCTCTGGGTCTGACTGAGCGCCTCCAGGAGAGAGGCGCAAGCAAGAAATGCCTGAGGAGCGTCTTGACACATGTCAACACTGGGTTTGACTGAGCGCCTCCAGGAGAGAGGCCCCAGCAAGACGCGCCCCGACGAGCATCTTGCCACATGTCAACACTGGGTCTGACTGAGTGCCTCCATGAGAGAAGCCCCAGCAAGACGCGCCCCGAGGAGCTTTTTTGCCACATGTCAACACTGGGTCTGACTGAGCACCTCCAGGAGAGAGGCCCAAGCAAGACGCGCCCCGAGGAGCGTCTTGCCACATGTCAACACTGGGTCTGACTGAGCGCCTCCAGGAGAGAGGCCCCAGGAGCGTCTTGCCACATGTCACCTCTGGGTCTGACTGAGCGCCTCCAGGAGAGAGGCGCAAGCAAGAAACGCCCGAGGAGCGTCTTGACACATGTCAACACTGGGTTTGACTGAGCGCCTCCAGGAGAGAGGCCCCAGCAAGACGCGCCCCGAGGAGCGTCTTGCCACATGTCAGCACTCGGTCTGACTGAGCGCCTCCAGGAGAGAGGCCCAAGAAAGAAGCGCCCCGAGGAGCTTCTTGCCACATGTCAACAATGGGTCTGACTGAGGGCCTCCAGGAGAGAGGCCCAAGCAAGACGCGCCCCGAGGAGCGTCTTGCCACATGTCAATACTCGGTCTGACTGAGCGCCTCCAGGAGAGAGGTCCAAGCAACACGCGCCCCGAGGAGCGTCTTGCCATATGTCAACAATGGGTCTGACAGAGGGCCTCCAGGAGAGAGGCCCAAGCAAGACGCGCCCCGAGGAGTGTCTTGCCACATGTCACCACTGGGTCTGACTGAGCGCCTCCAGGATAGAGGCCCAAGCAAGACGCGCCCCGAGGAGCGTCTTGTCACATGTCAACACTGGGTCTTTCTGAGCGCCTCCAGGAGAGAAGCCCAAGCAAGACGCGCCCCGAGGAGCGTCTTTCCACATGTCAGCACTCGGTCTGACTGAGCGCCTCCAGGAGAGAGGCCAAAGCAAGACGCGCCCCGAGGAGCATCAGGACACATGTCAACAATGGGTATGACTGAGGGCCTCCAGGAGAGAAGCCCAAGCAAGACGCGCCCCGAGGAGCGTCAGGCCACATGTCACTACTCAGTCTGACTGAGCGCCTCCAGGAGAGAGGCCCAAGTAAGACGCGCCCCGAGGAGCGTCTTGCCACGTGTCAACACTGGGTCTGATTGAGGGCCTTCTGGAGAGAGGCCCAAGCAAGACGTGCCCCGAGGAGCGTCTTGCCACATGTCACTACTCGGTCTGACTGAGCGCCTCCAGGAGAGAGGCCCAAGCAAGACGCGCCCCGAGGAGCGTCTTGCCACATGTGAACACTGGGTCTGACTGAGCGCCTCCAGGAGAGAGGCCCAAGCAAGACGCGCCCGGAGGAGCGTCCTGCAACATGTCAGCACTCGGTCTGACTGAGCGCCTCCAGGAGAGAGGCCCAAGCAAGACGCGCCCCGAGGAGGGTCTTGACACATGTCTCCTCTGGGTCTGACTGAGCGCCTCCAGGAGAGAGGCCCAAGCAAGACGTGCCCCGACGAGCATCTTGCCAAATGTCAACACTGGGTCTGACTGAGTGCCTCCATGAGAGAAGCCCCAGCAAGACGCGCCCCGAGGAGCGTTTTGCCACATGTCAACACTGGGTCTGACTGAGCACCTCCAGGAGAGAGGCCCAAGCAAGACTCGCCCCGAGGAGCGTCTTGCCACATGTCAACACTGGGTCTGACTGAGCGCCTCCAGGAGAGAGGCCCCAGGAGCGTCTTGCCACATGTCACCTCTGGGTCTGACTGAGCGCCTCCAGGAGAGAGGCGCAAGCAAGAAACGCCCGAGGAGCGTCTTGACACATGTCAACACTGGGTTTGACTGAGCGCCTCCAGGAGAGAGGCCCCAGCAAGACGCGCCCCGAGGAGCGTCTTGCCACATGTCAGCACTCGGTCTGACTGAGCGCCTCCAGGAGAGAGGCCCAAGTAAGAAGCGCCCCAAGGAGCTTCTTGCCACATGTCAACAATGGGTCTGACTGAGGGCCTCCAGGAGAGAGGCCCAAGCAAGACGCGCCCCGAGGAGCGTCTTGCCACATGTCACTACTCGGTCTGACTGAGCGCCTCCAGGAGAGAGGTCCAAGCAACACGCGCCCCGAGGAGCGTCTTGCCACATGTCAACACTGGGTCTGACTGAGTGCCTCTATGAGAGAAGCCCAAGCAAGACGTGCCCCGAGGAGCGTCTTGCCACATGTCAACAATGGGTCTGACTGAGGGCCTCCAGGAGAGAAGCCCAAGCAAGAAGCGCCCCGAGGAGCGTCTTGCCACATGTCAACACTGGGTCTGACTGAGCGCCTCCAGGAGAGAGGCCCAAGCAAGACACGCCCCGAGGAGCGTCTTGACACATGTCAACACTGGGTCTGACTGAGGGCCTCCATGAGAGAAGCCCAAGCAAGACGCGCCCCGAGGAGAATCTTGCCACATGTCAACACTGGGTCTGACAGAGGGCATCCAGGAGAGAGGCCCAAGCAATACGTGCCCCGAGGAGCGTCTTGCCACATGTCACCACTGGGTCTGACTGAGCGCCTCCAGGAGAGAGGCCCAAGCAAGACGTGCCCCGAGGAGCGTCTTGCCACATGTCAACAATGGGTCTGACTGAGGGCCTCCAGGAGAGAAGCCCAAGCAAGAAGCGCCCCGAGGAGCGTCTTGCCACATGTCAACACTGGGTCTGACTGAGTGCCTCCATGAGAGAAGCCCAAGCAAGACGTGCCCCGAGGAGCGTCTTGCCACATGTCAACAATGGGTCTGACTGAGGGCCTCCAGGAGAGAAGCCCAAGCAAGAAGCGCCCCGAGGAGCGTCTTGCCACATGTCAACACTGGGTCTGACTGAGCGCCTCCAGGAGAGAGGCCCAAGCAAGACACGCCCCGAGGAGCGTCTTGACACATGTCAACACTGGGTCTGACTGAGGGCCTCCATGAGAGAAGCCCAAGCAAGACGCGCCCCGAGGAGAATCTTGCCACATGTCAACACTGGGTCTGACAGAGAGCATCCAGGAGAGAGGCCCAAGCAATACGTGCCCCGAGGAGCGTCTTGCCACATGTCACCACTGGGTCTGACTGAGCGCCTCCAGGAGAGAGGCCCAAGCAAGACGTGCCCCGAGGAGAATCTTGCCACATGTCAACACTGGGTCTGACAGAGGGCATCCAGGAGAGAGGCCCAAGCAATACGTGCCCCGAGGAGCGTCTTGCCACATGTCACCACTGGGTCTGACTGAGCGCCTCCAGGAGAGAGGCCCAAGCAAGACGCGCCCCGAGGAGCTTTTTTGCCACATGTCAACACTGGGTCTGACTGAGCACCTCCAGGAGAGAGGCCCAAGCAAGACGCGCCCCGAGGAGCGTCTTGCCACATGTCAACACTGGGTCTGACTGAGCGCCTCCAGGAGAGAGGCCCCAGGAGCGTCTTGCCACATGTCACCTCTGGGTCTGACTGAGCGCCTCCAGGAGAGAGGCGCAAGCAAGAAACGCCCGAGGAGCGTCTTGACACATGTCAACACTGGGTTTGACTGAGCGCCTCCAGGAGAGAGGCCCCAGCAAGACGCGCCCCGAGGAGCGTCTTGCCACATGTCAGCACTCGGTCTGACTGAGCGCCTCCAGGAGAGAGGCCCAAGAAAGAAGCGCCCCGAGGAGCTTCTTGCCACATGTCAACAATGGGTCTGACTGAGGGCCTCCAGGAGAGAGGCCCAAGCAAGACGCGCCCCGAGGAGCGTCTTGCCACATGTCAATACTCGGTCTGACTGAGCGCCTCCAGGAGAGAGGTCCAAGCAACACGCGCCCCGAGGAGCGTCTTGCCATATGTCAACAATGGGTCTGACAGAGGGCCTCCAGGAGAGAGGCCCAAGCAAGACGCGCCCCGAGGAGTGTCTTGCCACATGTCACCACTGGGTCTGACTGAGCGCCTCCAGGATAGAGGCCCAAGCAAGACGCGCCCCGAGGAGCGTCTTGTCACATGTCAACACTGGGTCTTTCTGAGCGCCTCCAGGAGAGAAGCCCAAGCAAGACGCGCCCCGAGGAGCGTCTTTCCACATGTCAGCACTCGGTCTGACTGAGCGCCTCCAGGAGAGAGGCCAAAGCAAGACGCGCCCCGAGGAGCATCAGGACACATGTCAACAATGGGTATGACTGAGGGCCTCCAGGAGAGAAGCCCAAGCAAGACGCGCCCCGAGGAGCGTCAGGCCACATGTCACTACTCAGTCTGACTGAGCGCCTCCAGGAGAGAGGCCCAAGTAAGACGCGCCCCGAGGAGCGTCTTGCCACGTGTCAACACTGGGTCTGATTGAGGGCCTTCTGGAGAGAGGCCCAAGCAAGACGTGCCCCGAGGAGCGTCTTGCCACATGTCACTACTCGGTCTGACTGAGCGCCTCCAGGAGAGAGGCCCAAGCAAGACGCGCCCCGAGGAGCGTCTTGCCACATGTGAACACTGGGTCTGACTGAGCGCCTCCAGGAGAGAGGCCCAAGCAAGACGCGCCCGGAGGAGCGTCCTGCAACATGTCAGCACTCGGTCTGACTGAGCGCCTCCAGGAGAGAGGCCCAAGCAAGACGCGCCCCGAGGAGGGTCTTGACACATGTCTCCTCTGGGTCTGACTGAGCGCCTCCAGGAGAGAGGCCCAAGCAAGACGTGCCCCGACGAGCATCTTGCCAAATGTCAACACTGGGTCTGACTGAGTGCCTCCATGAGAGAAGCCCCAGCAAGACGCGCCCCGAGGAGCGTCTTGCCACATGTCAACACTGGGTCTGACTGAGTGCCTCCATGAGAGAAGCCCCAGCAAGACGCGCCCTGAGGAGCGTCTTGCCACATGTCAACATTGGGTCTGACTGAGCGCCTCCAGGAGAGAGGCCCAAGCAAGACGAGCCCCGAGGAGCGTCTTATCACATGTCACTACTCGGTCTGACTGAGCGCCTCCAGGAGAGAGGCCCAAGCAAGACGTGCCCCGAGGAGAGTCTTGCCACATGTCAAAATTGGGTCTGACTGAGGGCCTCCAGGAGAGAAGCCCAAGCAAGAAGCGCCCCGAGGAGCGTCTTGCCACATGTCAACACTGGTTCTGACTGAGCACCTCCAGGAGAGAGGCCCAAGCAAGACACGCCCCGAGGAGCGTCTTGACACAGGTCAACACTGGGTCTGACTGAGGGCCTCCATGAGAGAAGCCCAAGCAAGACGCGCCCCGAGGAGAGTCTTGCCACATGTCAACTCTGGGTCTGACAGAGGGCATCCAGGAGAGAGGCCCAAGCAATACGCACCCCGAGGAGCGTCTTGCCACATGTCACCACTGGGTCTGACTGAGCGCCTCCAGGAGAGAGGCCCAAGCAAGAAGCGCCCCGAGGAGCGTCTTGCCACGTGTCAACACTGGGTCTGATTGAGGGCCTTCTGGAGAGAGGCCCAAGCAAGACGCGTCCCGAGGAGCTTCTTGCCACATGTCAGCACTCGGTCTGACTGAGCGCCTCCAGGAGAGAGGCCAAAGCAAGACGCGCCCCGAGGAGCGTCTTGACACATGTCAACACTGGGTCTGACAGAGGGCCTCCATGAGAGAGGCCCAAGCAAGATGCGCCCCGAGGAGTGTCTTGCCACATGTCAACACTGGGTCTGACTGAGCGCCTCCAGGAGAGAGGCCCAAGCAAGACACGCCCCGAGGAGCGTCTTGACACATGTCAACACTGGGTCTGACTGAGGGCCTCCATGAGAGAAGCCGAAGCAAGACGCGCCCCGAGGAGAGTCTTGCCACATGTCAACTCTCGGTCTGACAGAGGGCATCCAGGAGAGAGGCCCAAGCAATACGCGCCCCAAGGAGCGTCTTGCCACATGTCACCACTGGGTCTGACTGAGCGCCTCCAGGAGAGAGGCCCAACCAAGACGCGCCCTGAGGAGCGTCTTGCCACATGCCAACACTGGGTCTGACAGAGGGCCTCCAGGAGAGAGGCCCAAGCAAGACGCGCCCCGAGGAGTGTCTTGCCACATGTCACCACTGGGTCTGACTGAGCGCCTCCAGGATAGAGGCCCAAGCAAGACGAGCCCCGAGGAGCGTCTTGTCACATGTCAACACTGGGTCTTTCTGAGCGCCTCCAGGAGAGAAGCCCAAGCAAGACGCGCCCCGAGGAGCGTCTTTCCACATGTCAGCACTCGGTCTGACTGAGCGCCTCCAGGAGAGAGGCCAAAGCAAGACGCGCCCCGAGGAGCGTCAGGCCACATGTCAACAATGGGTATGACTGAGGGCCTCCAGGAGAGAAGCCCAAGCAAGACGCGCCCCGAGGAGCGTCAGGCCACATGTCACTACTCAGTCTGACTGAGCGCCTCCAGGAGAGAGGCCCAAGTAAGACGCGCCCCGAGGAGCGTCTTGCCACGTGTCAACACTGGGTCTGATTGAGGGCCTTCTGGAGAGAGGCCCAAGCAAGACGCGCCCCGAGGAGCGTCTTGCCACATGTCACTACTCGGTCTGACTGAGCGCCTCCAGGAGAGAGGCCCAAGCAAGACGCGCCCTGAGGAGCGTCTTGCCACATGTGAACACTGGGTCTGACTGAGCGCCTCCAGGAGAGAGGCCCAAGCAAGACGCGCCCGGAGGAGCGTCATGCAACATTTCAGCACTCGGTCTGACTGAGCGCCTCCAGGAGAGAGGCCCAAGCAAGACGCGCCCCGAGGAGGGTCTTGACACATGTCTCCTCTGGGTCTGACTGAGCGCCTCCAGGAGAGAGGCCCAAGCAAGACGTGCCCCGACGAGCATCTTGCCACATGTCAACACTGGGTCTGACTGAGTGCCTCCATGAGAGAAGCCCCAGCAAGACGCGCCCCGAGGAGCGTTTTGCCACATGTCAACACTGGGTCTGACTGAGCACCTCCAGGAGAGAGCCCCAAGCAAGACGCGCCCCGAGGAGCGTCTTGCCACATGTCAACACTGGGTCTGACTGAGCGCCTCCAGGAGAGAGGCCCCAGGAGCGTCTTGCCACATGTCACCTCTGGGTCTGACTGAGCGCCTCCAGGAGAGAGGCGCAAGCAAGAAACGCCCGAGGAGCGTCTTGACACATGTCAACACTGGGTTTGACTGAGCGCCTCCAGGAGAGAGGCCCCAGCAAGACGCGCCCCGAGGAGCGTCTTGCCACATGTCAGCACTCGGTCTGACTGAGCGCCTCCAGGAGAGAGGCCCAAGCAAGACGCGCCCCGAGGAGGGTCTTGACACATGTCTCCTCTGGGTCTGACTGAGCGCCTCCAGGAGAGAGGCCCAAGCAAGACATGCCCCGACGAGCATCTTGCCACATGTCAACACTGGGTCTGACTGAGTGCCTCCATGAGAGAAGCCCCAGCAAGACGCGCCCCGAGGAGCGTCTTGCCACATGTCACTACTCGGTCTGACTGAGCGCCTCCAGGAGAGAGGTCCAAGCAACACGCGCCCCGAGGAGCGTCTTGACACATGTCAACACTGGGTCTGACAGAGGGCCTCCATGAGAGAGGCCCAAGCAAGACGCGCCCCGAGGAGTGTCTTGCCACATGTCAACACTGGGTCTGACTGAGCGCCTCCAGGAGAGAGGCCCAAGCAAGACACGCCCCGAGGAGCGTCTTGACACATGTCAACACTGGGTCTGACTGAGGGCCTCCATGAGAGAAGCCGAAGCAAGACGCGCCCCGAGGAGAGTCTTGCCACATGTCAACACTCGGTCTGACAGAGGGCATCCAGGAGAGAGGCCCAAGCAATACGCGCCCCGAGGAGCGTCTTGCCACATGTCACCACTGGGTCTGACTGAGCGCCTCCAGGAGAGAGGCCCAACCAAGATGCGCCCTGAGGAGCGTCTTGCCACATGCCAACACTGGGTCTGACAGAGGGCCTCCAGGAGAGAGGCCCAAGCAAGACGCGCCCCGAGGAGTGTCTTGCCACATGTCACCACTGGGTCTGACTGAGCGCCTCCAGGATAGAGGCCCAAGCAAGACGCGCCCCGAGGAGCGTCTTGTAACATGTCAACACTGGGTCTTTCTGAGCGCCTCCAGGAGAGAAGCCCAAGCAAGACGCGCCCCGAGGAGCATCTTTCCACATGTCAGCACTCGGTCTGACTGAGCGCCTCCAGGAGAGAGGCCAAAGCAAGACGCGCCCCGAGGAGCGTCAGGCCACATGTCAACAATGGGTATGACTGAGGGCCTCCAGGAGAGAAGCCCAAGCAAGACGTGCCCCGAGGAGCGTCAGGCCACATGTCACTACTCAGTCTGACTGAGCGCCTCCAGGAGAGAGGCCCAAGTAAGACGTTTCCCGAGGAGCGTCTTGCCACGTGTCAACACTGGGTCTGATTGAGGGCCTTCTGGAGAGAGGCCCAAGCAAGACGCGCCCCGAGGAGCGTCTTGCCACATGTCACTACGCGGTCTGACTGAGCGCCTCCAGGAGAGAGGCCCAAGCAAGACGCGCCCCGAGGAGCGTCTTGCCACATGTGAACACTGGGTCTGACTGAGCGCCTCCAGGAGAGAGGCCCAAGCAAGACGCGCCCCGAGGAGGGTCTTGACACATGTCTCCTCTGGGTCTGACTGAGCGCCTCCAGGAGAGAGGCGCAAGCAAGAAATGCCTGAGGAGCGTCTTGACACATGTCAACACTGGGTTTGACTGAGCGCCTCCAGGAGAGAGGCCCCAGCAAGACGCGCCCCGACGAGCATCTTGCCACATGTCAACACTGGGTCTGACTGAGTGCCTCCATGAGAGAAGCCCCAGCAAGACGCGCCCCGAGGAGCTTTTTTGCCACATGTCAACACTGGGTCTGACTGAGCACCTCCAGGAGAGAGGCCCAAGCAAGACGCGCCCCGAGGAGCGTCTTGCCACATGTCAACACTGGGTCTGACTGAGCGCCTCCAGGAGAGAGGCCCCAGGAGCGTCTTGCCACATGTCACCTCTGGGTCTGACTGAGCGCCTCCAGGAGAGAGGCGCAAGCAAGAAACGCCCGAGGAGCGTCTTGACACATGTCAACACTGGGTTTGACTGAGCGCCTCCAGGAGAGAGGCCCCAGCAAGACGCGCCCCGAGGAGCGTCTTGCCACATGTCAGCACTCGGTCTGACTGAGCGCCTCCAGGAGAGAGGCCCAAGAAAGAAGCGCCCCGAGGAGCTTCTTGCCACATGTCAACAATGGGTCTGACTGAGGGCCTCCAGGAGAGAGGCCCAAGCAAGACGCGCCCCGAGGAGCGTCTTGCCACATGTCAATACTCGGTCTGACTGAGCGCCTCCAGGAGAGAGGTCCAAGCAACACGCGCCCCGAGGAGCGTCTTGCCATATGTCAACAATGGGTCTGACAGAGGGCCTCCAGGAGAGAGGCCCAAGCAAGACGCGCCCCGAGGAGTGTCTTGCCACATGTCACCACTGGGTCTGACTGAGCGCCTCCAGGATAGAGGCCCAAGCAAGACGCGCCCCGAGGAGCGTCTTGTCACATGTCAACACTGGGTCTTTCTGAGTGCCTCCAGGAGAGAAGCCCAAGCAAGACGCGCCCCGAGGAGCGTCTTTCCACATGTCAGCACTCGGTCTGACTGAGCGCCTCCAGGAGAGAGGCCAAAGCAAGACGCGCCCCGAGGAGCATCAGGACACATGTCAACAATGGGTATGACTGAGGGCCTCCAGGAGAGAAGCCCAAGCAAGACGCGCCCCGAGGAGCGTCAGGCCACATGTCACTACTCAGTCTGACTGAGCGCCTCCAGGAGAGAGGCCCAAGTAAGACGCGCCCCGAGGAGCGTCTTGCCACGTGTCAACACTGGGTCTGATTGAGGGCCTTCTGGAGAGAGGCCCAAGCAAGACGTGCCCCGAGGAGCGTCTTGCCACATGTCACTACTCGGTCTGACTGAGCGCCTCCAGGAGAGAGGCCCAAGCAAGACGCGCCCCGAGGAGCGTCTTGCCACATGTGAACACTGGGTCTGACTGAGCGCCTCCAGGAGAGAGGCCCAAGCAAGACGCGCCCGGAGGAGCGTCCTGCAACATGTCAGCACTCGGTCTGACTGAGCGCCTCCAGGAGAGAGGCCCAAGCAAGACGTGCCCCGAGGAGGGTCTTGACACATGTCTCCTCTGGGTCTGACTGAGCGCCTCCAGGAGAGAGGCCCAAGCAAGACGTGCCCCGACGAGCATCTTGCCAAATGTCAACACTGGGTCTGACTGAGTGCCTCCATGAGAGAAGCCCCAGCAAGACGCGCCCCGAGGAGCGTTTTGCCACATGTCAACACTGGGTCTGACTGAGCACCTCCAGGAGAGAGGCCCAAGCAAGACTCGCCCCGAGGAGCGTCTTGCCACATGTCAACACTGGGTCTGACTGAGCGCCTCCAGGAGAGAGGCCCCAGGAGCGTCTTGCCACATGTCACCTCTGGGTCTGACTGAGCGCCTCCAGGAGAGAGGCGCAAGCAAGAAACGCCCGAGGAGCGTCTTGACACATGTCAACACTGGGTTTGACTGAGCGCCTCCAGGAGAGAGGCCCCAGCAAGACGCGCCCCGAGGAGCGTCTTGCCACATGTCAGCACTCGGTCTGACTGAGCGCCTCCAGGAGAGAGGCCCAAGTAAGAAGCGCCCCAAGGAGCTTCTTGCCACATGTCAACAATGGGTCTGACTGAGGGCCTCCAGGAGAGAGGCCCAAGCAAGACGCGCCCCGAGGAGCGTCTTGCCACATGTCACTACTCGGTCTGACTGAGCGCCTCCAGGAGAGAGGTCCAAGCAACACGCGCCCCGAGGAGCGTCTTGCCACATGTCAACACTGGGTCTGACTGAGTGCCTCTATGAGAGAAGCCCAAGCAAGACGTGCCCCGAGGAGCGTCTTGCCACATGTCAACAATGGGTCTGACTGAGGGCCTCCAGGAGAGAAGCCCAAGCAAGAAGCGCCCCGAGGAGCGTCTTGCCACATGTCAACACTGGGTCTGACTGAGCGCCTCCAGGAGAGAGGCCCAAGCAAGACACGCCCCGAGGAGCGTCTTGACACATGTCAACACTGGGTCTGACTGAGGGCCTCCATGAGAGAAGCCCAAGCAAGACGCGCCCCGAGGAGAATCTTGCCACATGTCAACACTGGGTCTGACAGAGGGCATCCAGGAGAGAGGCCCAAGCAATACGTGCCCCGAGGAGCGTCTTGCCACATGTCACCACTGGGTCTGACTGAGCGCCTCCAGGAGAGAGGCCCAAGCAAGACGTGCCCCGAGGAGCGTCTTGCCACATGTCAACAATGGGTCTGACTGAGGGCCTCCAGGAGAGAAGCCCAAGCAAGAAGCGCCCCGAGGAGCGTCTTGCCACATGTCAACACTGGGTCTGACTGAGTGCCTCCATGAGAGAAGCCCAAGCAAGACGTGCCCCGAGGAGCGTCTTGCCACATGTCAACAATGGGTCTGACTGAGGGCCTCCAGGAGAGAAGCCCAAGCAAGAAGCGCCCCGAGGAGCGTCTTGCCACATGTCAACACTGGGTCTGACTGAGCGCCTCCAGGAGAGAGGCCCAAGCAAGACACGCCCCGAGGAGCGTCTTGACACATGTCAACACTGGGTCTGACTGAGGGCCTCCATGAGAGAAGCCCAAGCAAGACGCGCCCCGAGGAGAATCTTGCCACATGTCAACACTGGGTCTGACAGAGAGCATCCAGGAGAGAGGCCCAAGCAATACGTGCCCCGAGGAGCGTCTTGCCACATGTCACCACTGGGTCTGACTGAGCGCCTCCAGGAGAGAGGCCCAAGCAAGACGTGCCCCGAGGAGAATCTTGCCACATGTCAACACTGGGTCTGACAGAGGGCATCCAGGAGAGAGGCCCAAGCAATACGTGCCCCGAGGAGCGTCTTGCCACATGTCACCACTGGGTCTGACTGAGCGCCTCCAGGAGAGAGGCCCAAGCAAGACGCGCCCCGAGGAGCTTTTTTGCCACATGTCAACACTGGGTCTGACTGAGCACCTCCAGGAGAGAGGCCCAAGCAAGACGCGCCCCGAGGAGCGTCTTGCCACATGTCAACACTGGGTCTGACTGAGCGCCTCCAGGAGAGAGGCCCCAGGAGCGTCTTGCCACATGTCACCTCTGGGTCTGACTGAGCGCCTCCAGGAGAGAGGCGCAAGCAAGAAACGCCCGAGGAGCGTCTTGACACATGTCAACACTGGGTTTGACTGAGCGCCTCCAGGAGAGAGGCCCCAGCAAGACGCGCCCCGAGGAGCGTCTTGCCACATGTCAGCACTCGGTCTGACTGAGCGCCTCCAGGAGAGAGGCCCAAGAAAGAAGCGCCCCGAGGAGCTTCTTGCCACATGTCAACAATGGGTCTGACTGAGGGCCTCCAGGAGAGAGGCCCAAGCAAGACGCGCCCCGAGGAGCGTCTTGCCACATGTCAATACTCGGTCTGACTGAGCGCCTCCAGGAGAGAGGTCCAAGCAACACGCGCCCCGAGGAGCGTCTTGCCATATGTCAACAATGGGTCTGACAGAGGGCCTCCAGGAGAGAGGCCCAAGCAAGACGCGCCCCGAGGAGTGTCTTGCCACATGTCACCACTGGGTCTGACTGAGCGCCTCCAGGATAGAGGCCCAAGCAAGACGCGCCCCGAGGAGCGTCTTGTCACATGTCAACACTGGGTCTTTCTGAGCGCCTCCAGGAGAGAAGCCCAAGCAAGACGCGCCCCGAGGAGCGTCTTTCCACATGTCAGCACTCGGTCTGACTGAGCGCCTCCAGGAGAGAGGCCAAAGCAAGACGCGCCCCGAGGAGCATCAGGACACATGTCAACAATGGGTATGACTGAGGGCCTCCAGGAGAGAAGCCCAAGCAAGACGCGCCCCGAGGAGCGTCAGGCCACATGTCACTACTCAGTCTGACTGAGCGCCTCCAGGAGAGAGGCCCAAGTAAGACGCGCCCCGAGGAGCGTCTTGCCACGTGTCAACACTGGGTCTGATTGAGGGCCTTCTGGAGAGAGGCCCAAGCAAGACGTGCCCCGAGGAGCGTCTTGCCACATGTCACTACTCGGTCTGACTGAGCGCCTCCAGGAGAGAGGCCCAAGCAAGACGCGCCCCGAGGAGCGTCTTGCCACATGTGAACACTGGGTCTGACTGAGCGCCTCCAGGAGAGAGGCCCAAGCAAGACGCGCCCGGAGGAGCGTCCTGCAACATGTCAGCACTCGGTCTGACTGAGCGCCTCCAGGAGAGAGGCCCAAGCAAGACGCGCCCCGAGGAGGGTCTTGACACATGTCTCCTCTGGGTCTGACTGAGCGCCTCCAGGAGAGAGGCCCAAGCAAGACGTGCCCCGACGAGCATCTTGCCAAATGTCAACACTGGGTCTGACTGAGTGCCTCCATGAGAGAAGCCCCAGCAAGACGCGCCCCGAGGAGCGTTTTGCCACATGTCAACACTGGGTCTGACTGAGCACCTCCAGGAGAGAGGCCCAAGCAAGACTCGCCCCGAGGAGCGTCTTGCCACATGTCAACACTGGGTCTGACTGAGCGCCTCCAGGAGAGAGGCCCCAGGAGCGTCTTGCCACATGTCACCTCTGGGTCTGACTGAGCGCCTCCAGGAGAGAGGCGCAAGCAAGAAACGCCCGAGGAGCGTCTTGACACATGTCAACACTGGGTTTGACTGAGCGCCTCCAGGAGAGAGGCCCCAGCAAGACGCGCCCCGAGGAGCGTCTTGCCACATGTCAGCACTCGGTCTGACTGAGCGCCTCCAGGAGAGAGGCCCAAGTAAGAAGCGCCCCAAGGAGCTTCTTGCCACATGTCAACAATGGGTCTGACTGAGGGCCTCCAGGAGAGAGGCCCAAGCAAGACGCGCCCCGAGGAGCGTCTTGCCACATGTCACTACTCGGTCTGACTGAGCGCCTCCAGGAGAGAGGTCCAAGCAACACGCGCCCCGAGGAGCGTCTTGCCACATGTCAACACTGGGTCTGACTGAGTGCCTCTATGAGAGAAGCCCAAGCAAGACGTGCCCCGAGGAGCGTCTTGCCACATGTCAACAATGGGTCTGACTGAGGGCCTCCAGGAGAGAAGCCCAAGCAAGAAGCGCCCCGAGGAGCGTCTTGCCACATGTCAACACTGGGTCTGACTGAGCGCCTCCAGGAGAGAGGCCCAAGCAAGACACGCCCCGAGGAGCGTCTTGACACATGTCAACACTGGGTCTGACTGAGGGCCTCCATGAGAGAAGCCCAAGCAAGACGCGCCCCGAGGAGAATCTTGCCACATGTCAACACTGGGTCTGACAGAGGGCATCCAGGAGAGAGGCCCAAGCAATACGTGCCCCGAGGAGCGTCTTGCCACATGTCACCACTGGGTCTGACTGAGCGCCTCCAGGAGAGAGGCCCAAGCAAGACGTGCCCCGAGGAGCGTCTTGCCACATGTCAACAATGGGTCTGACTGAGGGCCTCCAGGAGAGAAGCCCAAGCAAGAAGCGCCCCGAGGAGCGTCTTGCCACATGTCAACACTGGGTCTGACTGAGTGCCTCCATGAGAGAAGTCCAAGCAAGACGTGCCCCGAGGAGCGTCTTGCCACATGTCAACAATGGGTCTGACTGAGGGCCTCCAGGAGAGAAGCCCAAGCAAGAAGCGCCCCGAGGAGCGTCTTGCCACATGTCAACACTGGGTCTGACTGAGCGCCTCCAGGAGAGAGGCCCAAGCAAGACACGCCCCGAGGAGCGTCTTGACACATGTCAACACTGGGTCTGACTGAGGGCCTCCATGAGAGAAGCCCAAGCAAGACGCGCCCCGAGGAGAATCTTGCCACATGTCAACACTGGGTCTGACAGAGAGCATCCAGGAGAGAGGCCCAAGCAATACGTGCCCCGAGGAGCGTCTTGCCACATGTCACCACTGGGTCTGACTGAGCGCCTCCAGGAGAGAGGCCCAAGCAAGACGTGCCCCGAGGAGAATCTTGCCACATGTCAACACTGGGTCTGACAGAGGGCATCCAGGAGAGAGGCCCAAGCAATACGTGCCCCGAGGAGAGTCTTGCCACATGTCACCACTGGGTCTGACTGAGCGCCTCCAGGAGAGAGGCCCAAGCAAGACGTGCCCCGAGGAGCGTCTTGCCACATGTCAACAATGGGTCTGACTGAGGGCCTCCAGGAGAGAAGCCCAAGCAAGAAGCGCCCCGAGGAGCGTCTTGCCACATGTCAACACTGGGTCTGACTGAGTGCCTCCAGGAGAGAGGCCCAAGCAAGACACGCCCCGAGGAGAGTCTTGCCACATGTACACACTGGGTCTGACAGAGGGCATCCAGGAGAGAGGCCCAAGCAATACGCCCCCCGAGGAGCGTCTTGCCACATGTCACCACTGGGTCTGACTGAGCGCCTCCAGGAGAGAGGCCCAAGCAAGAAGCGCCCCGAGGAGCGTCTTGCCACATGTCAGCACTCGGTCTGACTGAGCGCCTCCAGGAGAGAGGCCCAAGCAAGACGTGCCCCGAGGAGCTTCTTGCCACATGTCAACACTGGGTCTGACTGAGCGCCTCCAGGAGAGAGGCCCAAGCAAGACGCGCCCGGAGGAGCGTCTTGCCACATGTCAGCACTCGGTCTGACTGAGCGCCTCCAGGAGAGAGGCCCAAGCAATACGCGCCCCGAGGAGCGTCTTGCCACATGTCACCACTGGGTCTGACTGAGCGCCTCCATGAGAGAGGCCCAAGCAAGAAGCGCCCCGAGGAGCGTCTTGCCACATGTCAGCACTCGGTCTGACTGAGCGCCTCCAGGAGAGAGGCCCAAACAAGACGTGCCCCGAGGAGCGTCTTGCCACATGTCAACACTGGGACTGACTGAGCGCCTCCAGGAGAGAGGCCCAAGCAAGACGCGCCCGGAGGAGCGTCTTGCCACATGTCAGCACTCGGTCTGACTGAGCGCCTCCAGGAGAGAGGCCCAAGCAAGACGCGCCCCGAGGAGTGTCTTGTCACATGTCACTACTCGGTCTGACTGAGCGCCTCCAGGAGAGAGGCCCAAGCAAGACGTGCCCCGAGGAGCGTCTTGCCACATGTCAACAATGGGTCTGACTGAGGGCCTCCAGGAGAGAAGCCCAAGCAAGAAGCGCCCCGAGGAGCGTCTTGCCACATGTCAACACTGGGTCTGACTGAGCGCCTCCAGGAGAGAGGCCCAAGCAAGACACGCCCCGAGGAGCGTCTTGACACTTGTCAACACTTGGTCCGACTGAGGGCCTCAATGAGAGAAGCCCAAGCAAGACGCGCCCCGAGGAGAGTCTTGCCACATGTACACACTGGGTCTGACAGAGGGCATCCAGGAGAGAGGCCCAAGCAATACGCGCCCCGAGGAGCGTCTTGCCACATGTCACCACTGGGTCTGACTGAGCGCCTCCAGGAGAGAGGCCCAAGCAAGAAGCGCCCCGAGGAGCGTCTTGCCACATGTCAGCACTCGGTCTGACTGAGCGCCTCCAGGAGAGAGGCCCAAGCAAGACGTGCCCCGAGGAGCGTCTTGCCACATGTCAACACTGGGTCTGACTGAGCGCCTCCAGGAGAGAGGCCCAAGCAAGACGAGCCCCGAGGAGCGTCTTGCCACATGTGAACACTGGGTCTGACTGAGCGCCTCCAGGAGAGAGGCCCAAGCAAGACGCGCCCGGAGGAGCGTCTTGCCACATGTCAGCACTCGGTCTGACCGAGCGCCTCCAGGAGAGAGGCCCAAGCAAGACGCGCCCCGAGGAGCATCTTGACACGTCTCCTCTGGGTCTGACTGAGCGCCTCCAGGAGAGAGGCCCAAGCAAGACGTGCCCCGAGGAGCGTCTTGCCACATGTCAACACTGGGTCTGACTGAGTGCCTCCATGAGAGAAGCCCCAGCAAGACGCGCCCCGAGGAGCGTCTTGCCACATGTCAACATTGGGTCTGACTGAGCGCTTCCAGGAGAGAGGCCCAAGCAAGACGAGCCCCGAGGAGCGTCTTGTCACATGTCACTACTCGGTCTGACTGAGCGCCTCCAGGAGAGAAGCCCAAGCAAGAAGCGCCCCGAGGAGCGTCTTGCCACATGTCAACACTGGTTCTGACTGAGCGCCTCCAGGAGAGAGGCCCAAGCAAGACACGCCCCGAGGAGCGTCTTGACACATGTCAACACTGGGTCTGACTGAGGGCCTCCAGGAGAGAGGCCCAAGCAAGAAGCGCCCCGAGGAGCGTCTTGCCACATGTCAGCACTGGGTCTGACTGAGCGCCTCCAGGAGAGAGGCCCAAGCAATACACGCCCCGAGGAGCGTCTTGCCACATGTCACCACTGGGTCTGACTGAGCGCCTCCAGGAGAGAGGCCCAAGCAAGAAGCGCCCCGAGGAGCGTCTTGCCACATGTCAGCACTCGGTCTGACTGAGCGCCTCCAGGAGAGAGGCCCAAGCAAGACGTGCCCCGAGGAGCGTCTTGCCACATGTCAACACTGGGTCTGACTGAGCGCCTCCAGGAGAGAGGCCCAAGCAAGACGCGCCCGGAGGAGCGTCTTGCCACATGTCAGCACTCGGTCTGACTGAGCGCCTCCAGGAGAGAGGCCCAAGCAAGACGCGCCCCGAGGAGCGTCTTGTCACATGTCACTACTCGGTCTGACTGAGCGCCTCCAGGAGAGAGGCCCAAGCAAGACGTGCCCCGAGGAGCGTCTTGCCACATGTCAACAATGGGTCTGACTGAGGGCCTCCAGGAGAGAAGCCCAAGCAAGAAGCGCCCCGAGGAGCGTCTTGCCACATGTCAACACTGGGTCTGACTGAGCGCCTCCAGGAGAGAGGCCCATGCAAGACACGCCCCGAGGAGCGTCTTGACACATGTCAACACTGGGTCCGACTGAGGGCCTCCATGAGAGAAGCCCAAGCAAGACGCGCCCCGAGGAGAGTCTTGCCACATGTACACACTGGGTCTGACAGAGGGCATCCAGGAGAGAGGCCCAAGCAATACGCGCCCCGAGGAGCGTCTTGCCACATGTCACCACTGGGTCTGACTGAGCGCCTCCAGGAGAGAGGCCCAAGCAAGAAGCGCCCCGAGGAGCGTCTTGCCACATGTCAGCACTCGGTCTGACTGAGCGCCTCCAGGAGAGAGGCCCAAGCAAGACGTGCCCCGAGGAGCGTCTTGCCACATGTGAACACTGGGTCTGACTGAGCGCCTCCAGGAGAGAGGCCCAAGCAAGACGCGCCCGGAGGAGCGTCTTGCCACATGTCAGCACTCGGTCTGACTGAGCGCCTCCAGGAGAGAGGCCCAAGCAAGACGCGCCCCGAGGAGCATCTTGACACGTCTCCTCTGGGTCTGACTGAGCGCCTCCAGGAGAGAGGCCCAAGCAAGACGTGCCCCGAGGAGCGTCTTGCCACATGTCAACACTGGGTCTGACTGAGTGCCTCCATGAGAGAAGCCCCAGCAAGAAGCGCCCTGAGGAGCGTCTTGCCACATGTCAACATTGGGTCTGACTGAGCGCCTCCAGGAGAGAGGCCCAAGCAAGACGAGCCCCGAGGAGCGTCTTATCACATGTCACTACTCGGTCTGACTGAGCGCCTCCAGGAGAGAGGCCCAAGCAAGACGTGCCCCGAGGAGAGTCTTGCCACATGTCAAAATTGGGTCTGACTGAGGGCCTCCAGGAGAGAAGCCCAAGCAAGAAGCACCCCGAGGAGCGTCTTGCCACATGTCAACACTGGTTCTGACTGAGCGCCTCCAGGAGAGAGGCCCAAGCAAGACACGCCCCGAGGAGCGTCTTGACACATGTCAACACTGGGTCTGACTGAGGGCCTCCATGAGAGAAGCCCCAGCAAGAAGCGCCCTGAGGAGCGTCTTGCCACATGTCAACATTGGGTCTGACTGAGCGCCTCCAGGAGAGAGGCCCAAGCAAGACGAGCCCCGAGGAGCGTCTTATCACATGTCACTACTCGGTCTGACTGAGCGCCTCCAGGAGAGAGGCCCAAGCAAGACGTGCCCCGAGGAGAGTCTTGCCACATGTCAAAATTGGGTCTGACTGAGGGCCTCCAGGAGAGAAGCCCAAGCAAGAAGCACCCCGAGGAGCGTCTTGCCACATGTCAACACTGGTTCTGACTGAGCGCCTCCAGGAGAGAGGCCCAAGCAAGACACGCCCCGAGGAGCGTCTTGACACATGTCAACACTGGGTCTGACTGAGGGCCTCCATGAGAGAAGCCCAAGCAAGACGCGCCCCGAGGAGAGTCTTGCCACATGTCAACTCTGGGTCTGACAGAGGGCATCCAGGAGAGAGGCCCAAGCAATACGCACCCCGAGGAGCGTCTTGCCACATGTCACCACTGGGTCTGACTGAGCGCCTCCAGGAGAGAGGCCCAAGCAAGAAGCGCCCCGAGGAGCGTCTCGCCACGTGTCAACACTGGGTCTGATTGAGGGCCTTCTGGAGAGAGGCCCAAGCAAGACGCGTCCCGAGGAGCGTCTTGCCACATGTCAACAATGGGTCTGACTGAGGGCCTCCAGGAGAGAAGCCCAAGCAAGACGCGCCCCGAGGAGCTTCTTGCCACATGTCAGCACTCGGTCTGACTGAGCGCCTCCAGGAGAGAGGCCAAAGCAAGACGCGCCCCGAGGAGCGTCTTGACACATGTCAACACTGGGTCTGACAGAGGGCCTCCATGAGAGAGGCCCAAGCAAGATGCGCCCCGAGGAGTGTCTTGCCACATGTCAACACTGGGTCTGACTGAGCGCCTCCAGGAGAGAGGCCCAAGCAAGACACGCCCCGAGGAGCGTCTTGACACATGTCAACACTGGGTCTGACTGAGGGCCTCCATGAGAGAAGCCGAAGCAAGACGCGCCCCGAGGAGAGTCAAGCCACATGTCAACTCTCGGTCTGACAGAGGGCATCCAGGAGAGAGGCCCAAGCAATACGCGCCCCAAGGAGCGTCTTGCCACATGTCACCACTGGGTCTGACTGAGCGCCTCCAGGAGAGAGGCCCAACCAAGACGCGCCCTGAGGAGCGTCTTGCCACATGCCAACACTGGGTCTGACAGAGGGCCTCCAGGAGAGAGGCCCAAGCAAGACGCGCCCCGAGGAGTGTCTTGCCACATGTCACCACTGGGTCTGACTGAGCGCCTCCAGGATAGAGGCCCAAGCAAGACGAGCCCCGAGGAGCGTCTTGTCACATGTCAACACTGGGTCTTTCTGAGCGCCTCCAGGAGAGAAGCCCAAGCAAGACGCGCCACGAGGAGCGTCTTTCCACATGTCAGCACTCGGTCTGACTGAGCGCCTCCAGGAGAGAGGCCAAAGCAAGACGCGCCCCGAGGAGCGTCAGGCCACATGTCAACAATGGGTATGACTGAGGGCCTCCAGGAGAGAAGCCCAAGCAAGATGCGCCCCGAGGAGCGTCAGGCCACATGTCACTACTCAGTCTGACTGAGCGCCTCCAGGAGAGAGGCCCAAGTAAGACGCGCCCCGAGGAGCGTCTTGCCACGTGTCAACACTGGGTCTGATTAAGGGCCTTCTGGAGAGAGGCCCAAGCAAGACGCGCCCCGAGGAGCGTCTTGCCACATGTCACTACTCGGTCTGACTGAGCGCCTCCAGGAGAGAGGCCCAAGCAAGACGCGCCCCGAGGAGCGTCTTGCCACATGTGAACACTGGGTCTGACTGAGCGCCTCCAGGAGAGAGGCCCAAGCAAGACGCGCCCGGAGGAGCGTCATGCAACATTTCAGCACTCGGTCTGACTGAGCGCCTCCAGGAGAGAGGCCCAAGCAAGACGCGCCCCGAGGAGGGTCTTGACACATGTCTCCTCTGGGTCTGACTGAGCGCCTCCAGGAGAGAGGCCCAAGCAAGACGTGCCCCGACGAGCATCTTGCCACATGTCAACACTGGATCTGACTGAGTGCCTCCATGAGAGAAGCCCCAGCAAGACGCGCCCCGAGGAGCGTTTTGCCACATGTCAACACTGGGTCTGACTGAGCACCTCCAGGAGAGAGCCCCAAGCAAGACGCGCCCCGAGGAGCGTCTTGCCACATGTCAACACTGGGTCTGACTGAGCGCCTCCAGGAGAGAGGCCCCAGGAGCGTCTTGCCACATGTCACCTCTGGGTCTGACTGAGCGCCTCCAGGAGAGAGGCGCAAGCAAGAAACGCCCGAGGAGCGTCTTGACACATGTCAACACTGGGTTTGACTGAGCGCCTCCAGGAGAGAGGCCCCAGCAAGACGCGCCCCGAGGAGCGTCTTGCCACATATCAGCACTCGGTCTGACTGAGCGCCTCCAGGAGAGAGGCCCAAGCAAGACGCGCCCCGAGGAGGGTCTTGACACATGTCTCCTCTGGGTCTGACTGAGCGCCTCCAGGAGAGAGGCCCAAGCAAGACGTGCCCCGACGAGCATCTTGCCACATGTCAACACTGGGTCTGACTGAGTGCCTCCATGAGAGAAGCCCCAGCAAGACGCGCCCCGAGGAGCGTCTTGCCACATGTCACTACTCGGTCTGACTGAGCGCCTCCAGGAGAGAGGTCCAAGCAACACGCGCCCCGAGGAGCGTCTTGACACATGTCAACACTGGGGCTGACAGAGGGCCTCCATGAGAGAGGCCCAAGCAAGACGCGCCCCGAGGAGTGTCTTGCCACATGTCAACACTGGGTCTGACTGAGCGCCTCCAGGAGAGAGGCCCAAGCAAGACACGCCCCGAGGAGCGTCTTGACACATGTCAACACTGGGTCTGACTGAGGGCCTCCATGAGAGAAGCCGAAGCAAGACGCGCCCCGAGGAGAGTCTTGCCACATGTCAACACTCGGTCTGACAGAGGGCATCCAGGAGAGAGGCCCAAGCAATACGCGCCCCGAGGAGCGTCTTGCCACATGTCACCACTGGGTCTGACTGAGCGCCTCCAGGAGAGAGGCCCAACCAAGATGCGCCCTGAGGAGCGTCTTGCCACCTGCCAACACTGGGTCTGACAGAGGGCCTCCAGGAGAGAGGCCCAAGCAAGACGCGCCCCGAGGAGTGTCTTGCCACATGTCACCACTGGGTCTGACTGAGCGCCTCCAGGATAGAGGCCCAAGCAAGACGCGCCCCGAGGAGCGTCTTGTCACATGTCAACACTGGGTCTTTCTGAGCGCCTCCAGGAGAGAAGCCCAAGCAAGACGCGCCCCGAGGAGCGTCTTTCCACATGTCAGCACTCGGTCTGACTGAGCGCCTCCAGGAGAGAGGCCAAAGCAAGACGCGCCCCGAGGAGCGTCAGGCCACATGTCAACAATGGGTATGACTGAGGGCCTCCAGGAGAGAAGCCCAAGCAAGACGTGCCCCGAGGAGCGTCAGGCCACATGTCACTACTCAGTCTGACTGAGCGCCTCCAGGAGAGAGGCCCAAGTAAGACGTTTCCCGAGGAGCGTCTTGCCACGTGTCAACACTGGGTCTGATTGAGGGCCTTCTGGAGAGAGGCCCAAGCAAGACGCGCCCCGAGGAGCGTCTTGCCACATGTCACTACTCGGTCTGACTGAGCGACTCCAGGAGAGAGGCCCAAGCAAGACGCGCCCCGAGGAGCGTCTTGCCACATGTGAACACTGGGTCTGACTGAGCGCCTCCAGGAGAGAGGCCCAAGCAAGACGCGCCCGGAGGAGCGTCTTGCAACATGTCAGCACTCGGTCTGAATGAGCGCCTCCAGGAGAGAGGCCCAAGCAAGACGCGCCCCGAGGAGGGTCTTGACACATGTCTCCTCTGGGTCTGACTGAGCGCCTCCAGGAGAGAGGCGCAAGCAAGAAACGCCTGAGGAGCGTCTTGACACATGTCAACACTGGGTTTGACTGAGCGCCTCCAGGAGAGAGGCCCCAGCAAGACGCGCCCCGACGAGCATCTTGCCACATATCAACACTGGGTCTGACTGAGTGCCTCCATGAGAGAAGCCCCAGCAAGACGCGCCCCGAGGAGCGTTTTGCCACATGTCAACACTGGGTCTGACTGAGCACCTCCAGGAGAGAGGCCCAAGCAAGACGCGCCCCGAGGAGCGTCTTGCCACATGTCAACACTGGGTCTAACTGAGCGCCTCCAGGAGAGAGGCCCCAGGAGCGTCTTGCCACATGTCACCTCTGGGTCTGACTGAGCGCCTCCAGGAGAGAGGCGCAAGCAAGAAACGCCCGAGGAGCGTCTTGACACATGTCAACACTGGGTTTGACTGAGCGCCTCCAGGAGAGAGGCCCCAGCAAGACGCGCCCCGAGGAGCGTCTTGCCACATGTCAGCACTCGGTCTGACTGAGCGCCTCCAGGAGAGAGGCCCAAGCAAGAAGCGCCCCGAGGAGCTTCTTGCCACATGTCAACAATGGGTCTGACTGAGGGCCTCCAGGAGAGAGGCCCAAGCAAGACGCGCCCCGAGGAGCGTCTTGCCACATGTCAATACTCGGTCTGACTGAGCGCCTCCAGGAGAGAGGTCCAAGCAACACGCGCCCCGAGGAGCGTCTTGCCATATGTCAACAATGGGTCTGACAGAGGGCATCCAGGAGAGAAGCCAAAGCATGACGCGCCCCGAGGAGCTTCTTTCCACATGTAAACAATGGGTCTTACTGAGCGCCTCCAGGAGAGAGGCCCAAGCAAGACGCGCCCCGATGATCGTCTTGCCACGTGTCAACACTGGGTCTGACTTAGCGCCTCCAGGAGAGAGGCCCAAGCAAGATGCGCCCCGAGGAGCGTCTTGCCACGTGTCACCACTGGGTCTGACTGAGCTCCTCCAGGAGAGAGGCCCAAGCAAGACGCGCCCAGAGGAGCGTCTTGCCTTATGTCAGCACTCGGTCTGACTGAGCGCCTCCAGGAGAGAGGCCCAAGCAAGACGCGCCCCGAGGAGCGTCTTGCCTTATGTCAGCACTCGGTCTGCCTGAGCGCCTCCAGGAGAGAGGCCCAAGCAAGACGCGCCCCGAGGAGCGTCTTGCCACATGTCACTACTCGGTCTAACTGAGCGCCTCCAGGAGAGAGGTCCAAGCAAGACGCGCCCCGAGGAGCGACTTGCCAAATGTCACTACTCGGTCTGACTGAGCGCCTCCAGGAGGGAGGTCCAAGCAAGACGCGCCCCGAGGAGCGTCTTGACACATGTCACTACTCGGTCTGACTGAGCGCCTCCAGGAGAGAGGCCCAAGCAAGACGTGCCCCGAGGAGCGTCTTGCCACATGTCAACAATGGGTCTGACTGAGGGCCTCCAGGAGAGAAGCCCAAGCAAGACGCGCCCAGAGGAGCGTCTTGACACATGTCTCCTCTGCTGCTGCCGAGTGCTGTTGTACGAAGACAACCATTATAACGAGCACAGCACAACGCTTGCCGCACGCGAAGACAACATGCAGGAGACAACGCTACCACCTGTCGTGAGAACAACGGATTCGAGTGACAACGATCGCGACTATGACGAGCACATTACAACACCCTCTGTGCACGAAGACCAGGTGCAGGAGACAAAGCTACCACCTGTCGTGAGAAACAAGAGTTTGGTTAACAATGATCATCGTCGTGTCCCATTGTAAACGGGCGCGCCATTGCACACATCGTACATGTGTGTTAACCCACCTGTATGCGACAGACTTTGTGTGTTGCATGACATCGAGATGTATTGACGTCTGTGTCAATACAGGACTCTCCATAAGCCGGGAGCTGGACGCTAACGACCCTTGCATGCGCCACACAAAAGGTATCGTACATGTGTTAACCCACCTGTATGCGACAGACTTTGTGTGTTTCATGACATCGAGATGTATTGACGTCTGTGTCAATACAGGACTCTACAAGCTGGGAGCTGGACGCTAACGACCTGTGCATGCGCCACACAAAAGGTAACTCGACTAACTACAAAACGCATATTGTGATGTAGAAAGTTGGCTCGACTGTTTGAATCAGCTGCAGCTGCGGTTTACTCACGAAGTGAATCGCACACTTGTTAGAAGTACATTCGGAGCACTTAAAAAATACATCGCTCTCATCGAGTTCCGTCTCAGCGTTCACCGGCTGATGGGCAAGAGCGTGACATGGGATCGCCAGGAACTTACTTAAGGACTATCATCTCATTTGGCATTTACTCACAGACCCAAGAAACCAGTTCCGAAAAATGGTTGAGAATTATAACTTGTCTAATAGCAACTGGAAGATATGTTGCGTCATAAGCCTCTGATGGTTCACAAGGTGCACGAACCACTCGAAATCCTAATGCTGTATTTGTAGTACATACACTAAGTCTTCTCTGTTGATGTCAGACTAGAGTTTTATTAGAGTTTTACTTTGCAACAATGGGATTCGAGCAATTGATGTGTATATTTTTAATAGTGCACAATGCTACTATTCCTAGGCTGAATGAATGACATGGCTCTTATGTATCATTATGTATCATTTCCATTAAGTACTAATTTAAATAAAGTCCCTCTGTCCTCAGTGCTAGGTTGTGGGTTTAATACACATTATTATGATCAACCTGTTGAATAGTATAATAACAATATTCCTGTAAAAGTCATTTAGTAATGAACAACCTCAGTTCTGTGAAAGAACATCATGTCTCTGATGTGTACACTGCAGGCCTGACCGGGGTTTGCACGCAAGGGCCTGTGTGTGTGTGTGTGTGTGTGTGTGTGTGTGTGTGTGTGTGTGTGTGTGTGTGTGTGTGTGTGTGTGTGTGTGTGTGTGTGTGAAACAAATAAAGATAAATATAGCTAGTGCGGCCACGAGCGGTCGTGCAGGGTAGAGGCTGCGCAAAAACGCCTCTAAAACAAGCGCGTGCCCACGCCCGATCTGTGGAAGCACGTAGAACTAGCAAACGTACTAGCAGAAATCAACGATCGCACACGGGTCATTGAGTGTGTACAGGGTTCGTCTGCGTGTGTGGCATTGGGCAATCTAGCGGCAACCGAGTGGCCTGAAGGCAGAACCGGCCAACCCGTCGCCCTCACCATCGTTGCGTTTCGAGATGAACTATTGCTAAAGATGATCGTCCTCGTCAACCACGGCGCTACCAGAGTTACCACGACATGCGCCTTAAAAGTGTTCTCGTTTGGGTCAGCGCCACCAGAATTGAATCGGCAAGTCAGCGGATATTACACAACTCGTAACGAAGACCCTCTCCGCGACCTCGCGGCCAGTGTGCGCAGTGTACAGCAAATGACAAACGATGTTGCGAGCGATATATCGGAAAAACTTTGCACTGACGCGACGTTCGCCACTGCAGGTTGTGTGAGTCTCGCGCAAAGTGCCATATCAAACGTGCGCAAGCTAGTGACAAGCAACTTCACCAGATCCGTAGATTCTGCATACGCTCGGATACGAACGAAGGTATCGAGAGATAACACCGACACGAGTTGCGCGACGGCGCTGGCTGCAGTCGCTACAACACAGGATTTATTAATCAACGTAATTGTGATCGTAATGGCGTATCGAGTGTGCACCAGAAACTACAACCAGTACTACAGAAAACTGGCATGAGGGTCGCGGTCTAACGTTATGTTGGTGTCTCGCATTGACCGTCGACGGCCGTTTGCCAGCGGCTGAAAATGGCACAGATGACGAAATGGAAACGCCGACCGTCGATAGTGCACTTGCAAGTTCCAACTGCACCTTCTCAGGAGACAGACCACAGAGTCATATTAGCGGAGGGTAGATAGAAAATGCGCAAACCGCCGCAACCGCCCATATACATACTATACGAGTTCAACATAGAGTGGAGTAAGAAGTTACTACCGATTGTATTTCCAACGTGTAAGCAGCTGGTGTGTGACGCTTTACTTGAGTATCACAGAGGTTGCGATGTCCTGTGTTCCACGAGCGCATGAAAACAAGTGAACAAACTTCAACGGACCGTACTGTTGGGGTATGAGCGAGCTGTAAAATCAATACACGCTAGACACGCGGACTTTGCCGCGTTACTGGACACGCATATCGCCACAACAAAACCGGGTCAAGTGTTCGGGGCGTCACCGCGCTCGACTATACACGTCTTGGCCTACCACGAGTACATGAGCCCACAGATCCTAAGCGAGGTCGAAGCCGTTGTGTCTACCCAATGCAAATTCAGCACAGCCGTGCGCGCTAAGACAAGTCCCTCTAGACTGCTGGAAACTTTGGAAACGTGGAAGGCTGGCGTGTACGCGCTTTCTACACATCTCAACGGTATGATCGCGATAGTCTCGGCCGCACAACATCTAATGGTCATGTGTTCGGATGGTCTGATCAGGTCTGACATGACCGGTTGTCAATCGCCGTCGAGCGTGCACTCACACACGGATATCCTGGCGTACAGTAAAGCGACGGCGACCTCTACGCTCAAGTTGATCGCCGATGTTTCGAAGGGCAATCGAGTGTGTTGGCTGACGAAAGCTATGGTGACCGACGGTCGCGTCGACTACAATGTGCCTCATTGCGACTGGATATGTGGCGTATGTGATCCTTTGCAAATCGACAACACCACCGCGGTCGAGTGCGAAGTCACGGTCGGCGGTGTGTTGTCCTTACTGTGCCCCATACAATGTGAAGGTCCGTGTCACGGACCGGTGTGTTACGACCCGACTAACGAAACGTACCAGGTGATAACATTGCATCTGCCCATTACAGCGGAGCGAACGTTTCGCCACACTCCGAAACCAAGGTTAATAGCTGTAGCGCACGCCCTTTCGGACCTCGGTGCACGCGAAACACTGGCGTACACTCACAACATCACGCTCGAGACAGCTCAAGTGTTATGCAAAACAAAGGACGTGTTCAAATCAATAGAGAATATACGGTCTTTAGCGTATGCGTATATAAAGAAGGTCGATGACATTTACAGACCCGGCGGCGTGGGCACCACAGTAGAACAACAAGGTGCTCTCAAGCGCACACAGATACTGGCCGCATTATCACTCGCGATGTCTATCCTGACATGCCCGTTTCTGATTTCTATGTATATTAAATTATGACAAGAGCTACGGTGGTTACGATTACACTCTGACCACGTGCCTTAGTTTCTGCTAGTGACCTATAAATACATTTGACCACTTGCTCTCACTGCCATTAAAGCGGCTGTACCCACACGTACAACACCCAAGAAAAAAAATGATCTCGCTGTCTGTACTGGGTGTACTCTCAGTAGTCGCAGTTGCTCAGGCCATGGTGGTACGCTCACATAACGCCTCTGAGATACGTCCCATCACACCACCTCCTAGACTACTCGCAAAGGAGTATTCAACACCCCCTTTGTACGAAGACAACCATTATAATGAGCACAGCACAACGCTTGCCGCACGCAAAGACAACATGCAGGAGACAACGCTACCACCTGTCGTGAGAACAACGGATTCGAGTGACAGCGATCGCGACTATGACGAGCACATTACAACACCCTCTGTGCACGAAGACCAGGTGCAGGAGACAAAGCTACCACCTGTCGTGAGAAACAAGAGTTTGGTTAACAATGATCATCGTCGTGTCCCATTGTAAACGGGCGCGCCATTGCACACATCGTACATGTGTGTTAACCCACCTGTATGCGACAGACTTTGTGTGTTGCATGACATCGAGATGTATTGACGTCTGTGTCAATACAGGACTCTCCATAAGCCGGGAGCTGGACGCTAACGACCCGTGCATGTGCCACACAAAAGGTATCGTACATGTGTTAACCCACCTGTATGCGACAGACTTTGTGTGTTGCATGACATCGAGATGTATTGACGTCTGTGTCAATACAGGACTCTCTAAGCTGGGAGCTGGACGCTAACGACCCGTGCATGCGCCACACAAAAGGTAACTCGACTAACTACAAAACGAATATTGTGATGTAGAAAGTTGGCTCGACTGTTTGAATCAGCTGCAGCTGCGGTTTACTCACGAAGTGAATCGCACGCTTGTTAGAAGTACATTCGGAGCACTTAAAAAATACATCGCTCTAATCGAGTTCCGTCTCAGCATTCACCGGCTGATGGGCAAGAGCGTGACATGGGATCGCCAGGAACTTACTTAAGGACTATCATCTCATTTGGCATTTACTCACGGACCCAAGAAACCAGTTCCGAAAAATGGTCGAGAATTATAACTTGTCTAATAGCAACTGGAAGATATGTTTCGTCATAAGCCTCTGATGGTTCACAAGGTGCACGGTCCACTCGAAATCCTAATGCTGTATTTGTAGTACATACACTAAGTCTTCTCTGTTGATGTCAGACTAGAGTTTTATTAGAGTTTTACTTTGCAACAATGGGATTCGAGCAATTGATGTGTATATTTTTAATACTGCACAATGCTACTATTCCTAGACTGAATGTATGACATGGCTCTTATGTATCATTATGTATCGTTTCCATTAAGTACTAATTTAAATAAAGTCCCTCTGTCCTCAGTGCTAGGTTGTGGGTTTAATACACATTATTATGATCAACCTGTTGAATAGTATAATCACAATATTCCTGTAAAAGTCATTTAGTAATGAACAACCTCAGTTCTGTGAAAGAACATCATGTCTCTGATGTGTACACTGCAGGCCTGACCGGGGTTTGCACGCAAGGGCCTGTGTGTGTGTGTGTGTGTGTGTGTGTGTGTGTGTGTGTGTGTGTGTATGTGTGTGTGAAACAAATAAAGATAAATATAGCTAGTGCGGCCACGAGCGGTCGTGCAGGGTAGAGGCTGCGCGAAAACGCCTCTAAAACAAGCGCGTGCCCACGCCCGATCCGTGGAAGCACGTAGAACTAGCAAACATACTAGCAGAAATCAACGATCGCACACGGGTCATTGAGTGTGTACAGGGTACAGGGTTCGTCTGCGTGTGTGGCATTGGGCAATCTAGCGGCAACCGAGTGGCCTGAAGGCGGAACCGGCCAACCCGTCGCCCTCACCATCGTTGCGCTTCGAGATGAACTATTGCTAAAGATTATCGTCCTCATCAACCACAGCACTACCAGAGTAGCTCGTAACGAAGACCCTCTCTGCGACCTCGCGGCCAGTGTGCGCAGTGTAGAGCAAATGACAAACGATGTTGACGAGCACATTACAACACCCTCTGTGCATGAAGACCAGGTGCAGGAGACAACGCTACCACCTGTCGTGAGAAACAAGAGTTTGGTTAACAATGATCATCGTCGTGTCCCATTGTAAACGGGCGCGCCATTGCACACATCGTACATGTGTGTTAACCCACCTGTATGCGACAGACTTTGTGTGTTGCATGACATCGAGATGTATTGACGTCTGTGTCAATACAGGACTCTCTAAGCTGGGAGCTGGACGCTAACTACCTGTGCATGCGCCACACAAAAGGTAACTCGACTAACTACAAAACGAATATTGTGATGTAGAAAGTTGGCTCGACTGTTTGAATCAGCTGCAGCTGCGGTTTACTCACGAAGTGAATCGCACGCTTGTTAGAAGTACATTCGGAGCACTTAAAAAATACATCGCTCTCATCGAGTTCCGTCTCAGCGTTCACCGGCTGATGGGCAAGAGCGTGACATGGGATCGCCAGGAACTTACTTAAGGACTATCATCTCATTTGGCATTTACTCACGGACCCAAGAAACCAGTTCCGAAAAATGGTCGAGAATTATAACTTGTCTAATAGCAACTGGAAGATATGTTTCGTCATAAGCCTCTGATGGTTCACAAGGTGCACGGTCCACTCGAAATCCTAATGCTGTATTTGTAGTACATACACTAAGTCTTCTCTGTTGATGTCAGACTAGAGTTTTATTAGTTTTACTTTGCAACAATGGGATTCGAGCAATTGATGTGTATATTTTTAATACTGCACAATGCTACTATTCCTAGGCTGAATGTATGACATGGCTCTAATGTATCATTATGTATCGTTTCCATTAAGTACTAATTTAAATAAAGTCCCTCTGTCCTCGGTGCTAGGTTGTGGGTTTAATACACATTATTATGATCAACCTGTTGAATAGTATAATAACAATATTCCTGTAAATTATAACTTGTCTAATAGCAACTGGAAGATATGTTGCGTCATAAGCCTCTGATGGTTCACAAGGTGCACGGTCCACTCGAAATCCTAATGCTGTATTTGTAGTACATACACTAAGTCTTCTCTGTTGATGTCAGACTAGAGTTTTATTAGAGTTTTACTTTGCAACAATGGGATTTGAGCAATTGATGTGTACATTTTTAATAGTGCACAATGCTACTATTCCTAGGCTGAATGTATGACATGGCTCTTATGTATCATTATGTATCGTTTCCATTAAGTACAAATTTAAATAAAGTCCCTCTGTCCTCAGTGCTAGGTTGTGGGTCGCTCCTCGGGGCGCGTCTTGCTTGGGCTTCTCTCCTGGAGGCCCTCAGTCAGACCCATTGTTGACATGTGGCAAGACACTCCTCGGGGCGCGTCTTGCTTGGGCTTCTCTCCTGGAGGCGCTCAGACAGACTCAGTGTTGACATGTGACAAGACGCTCCTCGGGGCGCGTCTTGCTTGGGCCTCTCTCCTGGAGGCGCTCAGACAGACCCAGTGTTGACATGTGGAAAGACGCTCCTCCGGGCGCATCTTGCTTGGGCCTCTCTCCTGGAGGCCCTCAGTCAGACCCATTGTTGACATGTGGCAAGACGCTCCTCGGGGCGCGTCTTGCTTGGGCCTCTCTCCTGGAGGCGCTCAGTCAGACCGAGTGCTGACATAAGGCAAGACGCTCCTCGGGGCGCGTCTTGCTGGGGCCTCTCTCCTGGAGGCGCTCAGTCAGACCCAGTGCTGACATGTGGCAAGACGCTCCTCGGGGCGCGTCTTGCTTGGGCCTCTCTCCTGGAGGCGCTCAGTCAGACCCAGTGTTGACACGTGGCAAGACGCTCCTCGGGGCGCGTCTTGCTTGGGCCTCTCTCCTGGAGGCGCTCAGTCAGACCCAGTGGTGACACGTGGAAAGACGCTCCTCGGGGCACGTCTTGCTTGGGCCTCTCTCCTGGAGGCGCTCAGTCAGACCCAGTGTTGACACGTGGCAAGACGCTCCTCGGGGCGCATCTTGCTTGGGCCTCTCTCCTGGAGGCGCTCAGTCAGACCCAGTGTTGGCATGTGGCAAGACACTCCTCGGGGCGCGTCTTGGTTGGGCCTCTCTCCTGGAGGCGCTCATTCAGACCCAGTGGTGACATGTGACAAGACGCTCCTCGGGGCGCGTATTGCTTGGGCCTCTCTCCTGAATGCCCTCTGTCAGACCGAGTGTTGACATGTGGCAAGACTCTCCTCGGGGCGCGTCTTGCTTGGGCTTCTCTCATGGAGGCCCTCAGTCCGACCCAGTGTTGACATGTGTCAAGACGCTCCTCGGGGCGTGTCTTGCTTGGGCCTCTCTCCTGGAGGCGCTCAGTCAGACCCAGTGTTGACATTTGGCAAGACGCTCCTCTGGGCGCGTCTTGCTTGGGCTTCTCTCCTGGAGGCCCTCAGTCAGACCCATTGTTGACATGTGGCAAGACGCTCCTCGGGGCACGTCTTGCTTGGACCTCTCTCCTGGAGGCACTCAGTTAGACGGAGTAGTGACATGCGGCAAGACGCTCCGCGGGGCGCGTCTTGCTTGGGCCTCTCTCCTGGAGGCGCTCAGTCAGACCGAGTGCTGACATAAGGCAAGACGCTCCTCGGGGCGCGTCTTGCTGGGGCCTCTCTCCTGGAGGTGCTCAATCAGACCCAGTGGTGACACGTGGAAAGACGCTCCTCGGGGCGCATCTTGCTTGGGCGTCTTTCCTGGAGGCGCTGAGTCAAGCCCAGTGTTGCCACGTGGCAAGACGCTCCTCGGGGCGCGTCTTGCTTGGGCCTCTCTCATGGAGGCGCTCAGTCAGACACAGTGTTGACATGTGGCAAGACACTGCTCGGGGCGCGTCTTGCTTTGGCTTCTCTCCTGGAGGCCCTCAGTCAGACCCATTGTTGACATGTGGCAAGACGCTCCTCGGGGCGCGTATTGCTTGGGCCTCTCTCCTGGATGCCCTCTGTCAGACCCAGTGTTGACATGTGTCAAGACGCTCCTCGGGCGTTTCTTGCTTGCGCCTCTCTCATGGAGGCGCTCAGTCAGACCCAGAGGTGACATGTGGCAAGACGCTCCTCGGGCCTCTCTCCTGGAGGCGCTCAGTCAGACCCAGTGTTGACATGTGGCGAGATGCTCCTCGGGGCACGTCTTGCTGGGGCCTCTCTCCTGGAGGCGCTCAGTCAGACCGAGTGCTGACATGTGGCAAGACGCTCCTCGGGGCGCATCTGGCTTGGGCTTCTCTCCTGGAGGCCCTCAGTCAGACCCAGTGTTGACATGTGGCACGACGCTCCTCGGGGCGCGTCTTATTTGGGCCTCTCTCCTGGAGGCCCTCAGTCAGACCCAGTGTTGACATGTGGCAAGACGCTCCTCGGGGCGCGTCTTGCTTGGGCTTCTCTGCTGGAGGCCCTCAGTCAGACCCATTGTTGACAATTGGCAAGACGCTCCTCGGGGCACGTTTTGCTTGGGCCTCTCTCCTGGAGGCGCTCAGTCAGACCGAGTAGTGACATGTGGCAAGACGCTCCTCGGGGCGCGTCTTGCTTGGGCCTCTCTCCAGAAGGCCCTCTATCAGACCCAGTGTTGACACGTGGCAAGACGCTCCTCGGGGCGCGTCTTACTTGGGCCTCTCTCCTGGAGGCGCTCAGTCAGACTGAGAAGTGACATGTGGCCTGACGCTCCTCGGGGCGCGTGTTGCTTGGGCCTCTCTCCTGGAGGCGCTCAGTCAGACCCAGTGGCTACATGTGGCAAGACACTCCTCGGGGCGCATCTTGCTTGGGCCTCTCTCCTGGAGGCCCTCTGTCAGACCCAGTGTTGGCATGTGGCAAGACGCTCATCAGGGCGCGTCTTGGTTGGGCCTCTCTCCTGGAGGCGCTCAGTCAGACCCAGTGGTGACATGTGGCAAGACACTCCTCGGGCCGCGTATTGCTTGGGCCTCTCTCCTGGATGCCCTCTGTCAGACCGAGTGTTGACATGTGGCAAGACTCTCCTCGGGGCGCGTCTTGCTTGGGCTTACCTCATGGAGGCCCTCGGTCAGACCCAGTGTTGACATGTGTCAAGACGCTCCTCGGGGCGTGTCTTGCTTGGGCCTCTCTCCTGGAGGCGCTCAGTCAGACCCAGTGTTGACATGTGGCAAGATGCTCCTCGGGGCGCGTCTTGCTTGGGCTTCTCTCCTGGAGGCCCTCAGTCAGACCCATTGTTGACATGTGGCAAGACGCTCCTCGGGGCACGTCTTGCTTGGGACTCTCTCCTGGAGGCGCTCAAACAGACTGAGTAGTGACATGTGGCAAGACGCTCCTCGGGGCGCGTCTTGCTGGGGCTTCTCTCATGGAGGCACTCAGTCAGACCCAGTGTTGACATGTGGCAAGATGCTCCTCGGGGTGCGTCTTGCTTGGACCTCTCTCCCTGAGGCGCTCAGTCAGACCGAGTAGTGACATGTGGCAAGACGCTCCTCGGGGCGCGTCTTGCTTGGACCTCTCTCCCTGAGGTGCTCAGTCAGACCCAGTGTTGACATTTGGCAAGACACTCCTCGGGGCGCGTCTTGCTTGGGCCTCTCTCCTGGAGGCGCTCAGTCAGAACCAGAGGTGACATGTGGCAAGACGCTCCTCGGGGCGCGTCTTGCTTGGGCCTCTCTCCTGGAGGCCCTCTGTCAGACCCAGTGTTGACATGTGGCAAGACGCTCCTCCGGGCGCATCTTGCTTGGGCCTCTCTCCTGGAGGCCCTCAGTCAGACCCATTGTTGACATGTGGCAAGACGCTCCTCGGGGCGCGTCTTGCTTGGGCCTCTCTCCTGGAGGCGCTCAGTCAGACCGAGTGCTGACATAAGGCAAGACGCTCCTCGGGGCGCGTCTTGCTGGGGCCTCTCTCCTGGAGGCGCTCAGTCAGACCCAGTGTTGACATGTGGCAAGACGCTCCTCGGGACGCGTCTTGCTTGGGCCTCTCTCCTGGAGGCGCTCAGTCAGACTGAGTAGTGACATGTGGGATGACGCTCCTCGGGGCACGTCTTGCTTGGGCCTCTCTCCTGGAGGCACTCAGTCAGACCCAGTGGTGACATGTGGCAAGACACTCCTCGGGGCGCGTCTTGCTTGGGCCTCTCTCGTGGAGGCCTTCTGTCAGACCCAGTGTTGACATGTGTCAAGACGCTCCTCGAGGCGCGTCTTGCTTGGGCTTCTCTCCTGGAGGCCTTCAGTCAGACCCATTGTTGACATGTGGCAAAACGCTCCTCGCTGCGCGTCTTGCTTGGGCTTCCCTCCTGGAGGCGCTCAGACAGACCCAGTGTTGACAAGTGACAAGACGCTCCTCGGGGCGTGTCTTGCTTGGGCCTCTCTCCTGGAGGCCCTCTGTCAGACCCAGTGTTGACATGTGGCAAGACGCTCCTCCGGGCGCATCTTGCTTGGGCCTCTCTCCTGGAGGCCCTCAGTCAGACCCATTGTTGACATGTGGCAAGACGCTCCTCGGGGCGCGTCTTGCTTGGGCTTCTCTCCTGGAGGCGCTCAGTCAGACCCAGTGTTGACAAGTGGCAAGACGCTCCTCGGGGCGCGTCTTGCTTGGGCCTCTCTCCTGGAGGCGCTCAGTCAGACCCAGTGTTAACATGTGGCAAGACGCTCCTCGGGGTGCGTCTTGCTTGGGCCTCTCTCCTGGAGGCTCTCAGTCAGACCCAGTGGTGACACGTGGAAAGACGCTCCTCGGGGCGCGTCTTGCTTGGGCCTCTCTCCTGGAGGCGCTCAGTCAGACCCAGTGTTGACACGTGGCAAGACGCTCCTCTGGGCGCGTATTGCTTGGGCCTCTCTCCTGAATGCCCTCTGTCAGACCGAGTGTTGACGTGTGGCAAGACTCTCCTCGGGGCGCGTCTTGCTTGTGCTTCTCTCATGGAGGCCCTCAGTCCGACCCAGTGTTGACATGTGTCAAGACGCTCCTCGGGGCGTGTCTTGCTTGGGCCTCTCTCCTGGAGGCCCTCAGTCAGACCCATTGTTGACATGTGGCAAGACGCTCCTCGGGGCACGTCTTGCTTGGGCCTCTCTCCTGGAGGCGCTCAGTCAGACCGAGTAGTGACATGTTGCAAGACGCTCCTCGGGGCGCGTCTTGCTTGGGCCTCTCTCCTGGAGGAGCTCAGTCAGACCCAGTGGTGACATGTGGCAAGACGCTCCTCGGGGCGCATCTTGCTTGGGCCTCTCTCCTGGAGGCGCTAAGTCAGACCCAGTGTTGACACGTGGCAAGACGCGCCTCGGGGCGCGTCTTGCTTGGACCTCTTTCCTGGAGGCGCTCAGTCAGACCGAGTAGTGACATGTGGCAAGACGCTCCTCGGGGCGCGTCTTGCTTGGGCCTCTCTCCTGGAGGCGCTCATTTAGACCCAGTGTTGACATGTGGCAAGACGCTCCTCGGGGCGCGTCTTGCTTGCGCCTCTCTCCTGGAGGCGCTCAGTCAGACCCAGAGGTGACATGTGGCAAGACGCTCTTCGGGCCTCTCTCCTGGAGGCGCTCACTCAGACCCAGTGTTGACATGTGGCAAGACGCTCCTCGGGGCGCGTCTTGCTTGGGCCTCTCTCCTGGAGGTGCTCAGTCAGACCCAGTGTTGACATGTGGCAAGACGCTCCTCGGGGCGCGTCTTGCTGGGGCTTCTCTCATGGAGGCACTCAGTCAGACCCAGTGTTGACATGTGGCAAGATGCTCCTCGGGGCACGTCTTGCTTGGGCCTCTCTCCTGGAGGCGCTCAGTCAGACCCAGAGGAGACATGTGTCAAGACGCTCCTCGGGGCGTGTCTTGCTTGGGCCTCTCTCCTGGAGGCGCTCAGTCAAACCGAGTGCTGACATGTGGCAAGATGCTCCTCCGGGTGCGTCTTGCTTGGGCCTCTCTCCTGGAGGCGCTCAGTCAGACCCAGTGTTCACATGTGGCAAGACGCTCCTCGGGGCGCGTCTTGCTTGGGCCTCTCTCCTGGAGGCGCTCAGTCAGACCCAGTGTTGACATGTGGCAAGACGCTCCTCGGGGCACGTCTTGCTTGGGCCTCTCTCCTGGAGGCGCTCAGTCAAACCGAGTGCTGACATGTGGCAAGACGCTCCTCGGGGCGCATCTTGCTTGGGCTTCTCTCCTGGAGGCCCTCAGTCAGACCCAGTGTTGACATGTGGCAAGACGCTCCTCGGGGCGCTTCTTATTTGGGCCTCTCTCCTGGGGGCCCTCAGTCAGACCCAGTTTTGACATGTGGCAAGACGCTCCTCGGGGCACATCTTGCTTGGGCTTCTCTCCTGGAGGCCCTCAGTCAGACCCATTGTTGACATGTGGCAAGATGCTCCTCGGGGCACGTCTTGCTTGGGCCTCTCTCCTGGAGGCGCTCAGTCAGACCGAGTAGTGACATGTGGCAAGACGCTCCTCGGGGCGCGTCTTGCTTGGACCTCCCTCCTGGAGGCGCTCAGTCAGACCGAGTAGTGACATGTGGCAAGACGCTCCTCGGGGCGTGTCTTGCTTGGACCTCTCTCCTGGATGCGCTCAGTTAGACCGAGTAGTGACATGTGGCAAGACGCTCCTCGGGGCGGGTCTTGCTTGGGCCTCTCTCCTGGAGGCGCTCAGTCAGACCGAGTGCTGACATAAGGCAAGATGCTCCTCGCGGCGCGTCTTGCTGGGGCCTCTCTCCTGGAGGTGCTCAATCACACCCAGTGGTGACACGTGGCAAGACGCTCCTCGGGGCGCGTCTTGCTTGGGCCTCTCTCCTGGAGGAGCTCAGTCAGACCCAGTGGTGACACGTGGCAAGACGCTCCTCGGGGCGCATCTTGCTTGGGCCTCTCTCCTGGAGGCGCTAAGTCAGACCCAGTGTTGACACGTGGCAAGGCGCTCCTCGGGGCGCGTCTTGCTTGGGCCTCTCTCCTGGAGGCGCTCAGTCAGACCCAGTGTTGACATGTGGCAAGACACTCCTCGGGGCGCATCTTCCTTGGGCTTCTCTCCTGGAGGCCCTTAGTCAGACCCATTGTTGACATGTGGCAAGACGCTCCTCGGGGCGCGTATTGCTTGGGCCTCTCTCCTGTATGCCCTCTGTCAGACCCAGTGTTGACATGTGGCAAGACTCTCCTCGGGGCGCGTCTTGCTTGGGCTTCTCACATGGAGGCCCTCAGTCAGACCCAGTGTTAACATGTGTCAAGACGCTCCTCGGGGCGTGTCTTGCTTGGGCCTCTCTCCTGGAGGCGCTCAGTCAGACCCAGTGTTGACATGTGGCAAGACGCTCCTCGGGGCGCTTCTTGCTTGGGCTTCTCTCCTGGAGGCCCTCAGTCAGACCCATTGTTGACATGTGGCTAGACGCTCCTCGGGGCACGTCTTGCTTGGGCCTCTCTCCGGGAGGCGCTCAGTCAGACCGAGTAGTGACATGTGACAAGACGCTCCTCGGGGCGCGTCTTGCTGGGGCTTCTCTCATGGAGGCACTCAGTCAGACCCAGTGTTGACATGTGGCAAGACGCTCCTCGGGGCGAGTGTTGCTTGGACCTCTCTCCTGGAGGCGCTCAGTCAGACCCAGTGTTGACATGTGACAAGACGGTCCTCGGGGCGCGTCTTGCTTGGGCCTCTCTCCTGGAGGCGCTCAGTCAGACCCAGAGGTGACATGTGTCAAGACGCTCCTCGGGCCTCTCTCCTGGAGGCGCTCAGTCAGACCCAGTGTTGACATGTGGCAAGACGCTCCTCGGGGCGCGTCTTGCTTGGGCCTCTCTCCTGGAGGTGCGTAGTCAGACCCAGTGTTGACATGTGGCAAGACGCTCCTCGGGGCGCGTCTTGCTTGGGCCTCTCTCATGGAGGCACTCAGTCAGACCCAGTGTTGACATGTGGAAAGACGCTCCTCGGGGAACGTCTTGCTTGGGCCTCTCTCCTGGAGGCGCGCAGTCAGACCCAGAGGAGAAATGTGTCAAGACGCTCCTCGGGGCGCGTCTTGCTTGGGCCTCTCTCCTGGAGGCGCTCAGTCAGACCGAGTGCTGACATGTGGCAAGACTTTCCTCGGGGCGCGTCTTGCTTGGGCCTCTCTCCTGGAGGCGCTCAGTCAGACCCAGTGTTGACATGTGGCAAGTCGCTCCTCTGGGCGCGTCTTGTTCGGGCCTCTCTCCTGGAGGCGCTCAGTCAGACCCAGTGTTCACATGTGGCAAGACGCTCCTCGGGGCGCGTCTTGCTTGGGCCTCTCTCCTGGAGGCGCTCAGTCAGACCCAGTGTTGACATGTGGCAAGACGCTCCTCGGGGTGCGTCTTGCTTGGGCCTCTCTCCTGGAGGCGCTCAGTCAGACCCAGTGTTGACATGTGGCAAGACGCTCCTCGGGGCACGTCTTGCTTGGGCCCCTCTCCTGGAGGCGCTCAGTCAAACCGAGTGCTGACATGTGGCAAGACGCTCCTCGGGGCGCATCTTGCTTGGGCTTCTCTCCTGGAGGCCCTCAGTCAGACCCAGTGTTGACATGTGGCAAGACGCTCCTCGGGGCGCTTCTTATTTGGGCCTCTCTCCTGGGGGCCCTCAGTCAGACCCAGTTTTGACATGTGGCAAGACGCTCCTCGGGGCACATCTTGCTTGGGCTTCTCTCCTGGAGGCCCTCAGTCAGACCCATTGTTGACATGTGGCAAGATGCTCCTCGGGGCACGTCTTGCTTGGGCCTCTCTCCTGGAGGCGCTCAGTCAGACCGAGTAGTGACATGTGGCAAGACGCTCCTCGGGGCGCGTCTTGCTTGGACCTCCCTCCTGGAGGCGCTCAGTCAGACCGAGTAGTGACATGTGGCAAGACGCTCCTCGGGGCGTGTCTTGCTTGGACCTCTTCTACTGGATGCGCTCAGTTAGACCGAGTAGTTACATGTGGCAAGACGCTCCTCGGGGCGGGTCTTGCTTGGGCCTCTCTCCTGGAGGCGCTCAGTCAGACCGAGTGCTGACATAAGGCAAGATGCTCCTCGCGGCGCGTCTTGCTGGGGCCTCTCTCCTGGAGGTGCTCAATCACACCCAGTGGTGACACGTGGCAAGACGCTCCTCGGGGCGCGTCTTGCTTGGGCCTCTCTCCTGGAGGAGCTCAGTCAGACCCAGTGGTGACACGTGGCAAGACGCTCCTCGGGGCGCATCTTGCTTGGGCCTCCTCCTGGAGGCGCTAAGTCAGACCCAGTGTTGACACGTGGCAAGGCGCTCCTCGGGGCGCGTCTTGCTTGGGCCTCTCTCCTGGAGGCGCTCAGTCAGACCCAGTGTTGACATGTGGCAAGACTCTCCTCGGGGCGCGTCTTGCTTGGGCCTCTCTCATGGAGGCCCTCTGTCAGACCCAGTGTTGACATGTGTCAAGACGCTCCTCGGGGCGCATCTTGCTTTGGCCTCTCTCCTGGAGGCGCTCAGTCAGACCGAGTGCTGACATGTGGCAAGAAGCTCCTCGGGGCGCATCTTCCTTGGGCTTCTCTCCTGGAGGCCCTTAGTCAGACCCATTGTTGACATGTGGCAAGACGCTCCTCGGGGCGCGTATTGCTTGGGCCTCTCTCCTGTATGCCCTCTGTCAGACCCAGTGTTGACATGTGGCAAGACTCTCCTCGGGGCGCGTCTTGCTTGGGCTTCTCACATGGAGGCCCTCAGTCAGACCCAGTGTTAACATGTGTCAAGACGCTCCTCGGGGCGTGTCTTGCTTGGGCCTCTCTCCTGGAGGCGCTCAGTCAGACCCAGTGTTGACATGTGGCAAGACGCTCCTCGGGGCGCTTCTTGCTTGGGCTTCTCTCCTGGAGGCCCTCAGTCAGACCCATTGTTGACATGTGGCTAGACGCTCCTCGGGGCACGTCTTGCTTGGGCCTCTCTCCGGGAGGCGCTCAGTCAGACCGAGTAGTGACATGTGACAAGACGCTCCTCGGGGCGCGTCTTGCTGGGGCTTCTCTCATGGAGGCACTCAGTCAGACCCAGTGTTGACATGTGGCAAGACGCTCCTCGGGGCGAGTGTTGCTTGGACCTCTCTCCTGGAGGCGCTCAGTCAGACCCAGAGGTGACATGTGTCAAGACGCTCCTCGGGCCTCTCTCCTGGAGGCGCTCAGTCAGACCCAGTGTTGACATGTGGCAAGACGCTCCTCGGGGCGCGTCTTGCTTGGGCCTCTCTCCTGGAGGTGCGTAGTCAGACCCAGTGTTGACATGTGGCAAGACGCTCCTCGGGGCGCGTCTTGCTTGGGCCTCTCTCATGGAGGCACTCAGTCAGACCCAGTGTTGACATGTGGAAAGACGCTCCTCGGGGAACGTCTTGCTTGGGCCTCTCTCCTGGAGGCGCGCAGTCAGACCCAGAGGAGAAATGTGTCAAGACGCTCCTCGGGGCGCGTCTTGCTTGGGCCTCTCTCCTGGAGGCGCTCAGTCAGACCGAGTGCTGACATGTGGCAAGACTTTCCTCGGGGCGCGTCTTGCTTGGGCCTCTCTCCTGGAGGCGCTCAGTCAGACCCAGTGTTGACATGTGGCAAGTCGCTCCTCTGGGCGCGTCTTGTTCGGGCCTCTCTCCTGGAGGCGCTCAGTCAGACCCAGTGTTCACATGTGGCAAGACGCTCCTCGGGGCGCGTCTTGCTCGGGCCTCTCTCCTGGAGGCGCTCAGTCAGACCCAGTGTTGACATGTGGCAAGACGCTCCTCGGGGTGCGTCTTGCTTGGGCCTCTCTCCTGGAGGCGCTCAGTCAGACCGAGTGCTGACATGTGGAAAGACGCTCCTCGGGGCGCATCTTGCTTGGGCTTCTCTCCTGGAGGCCCTCAGTCAGACCCAGTGTTGACATGTGGCAAGACGCTCCTCGGGGCGCGTCTTATTTGGGCCTCTCTCCTGGGGGCCCTCAGTCAGACCCAGTGTTGACATGTGGCAAGACGCTCCTCGGGGCGCGTCTTGCTTGGGCTTCTCTCCTGGAGGCCCTCAGTCAGACCCATTGTTGACATGTGGCAAGACGCTCCTCGGGGCACGTCTTGCTTGGGCCTCTCTCCTGGAGGCGCTCAGTCAGACCGAGTAGTGACATGTGGCAAGACGCTCCTCGGGGCGCGTCTTGCTTGGACCTCCCTCCTGGAGGCGCTCAGTCAGACCGAGTAGTGACATGTGGCAAGACGCTCCTCGGGGCGTGTCTTGCTTGGACCTCTCTCCTGGATGCGCTCAGTTAGACCGAGTAGTGACATGTGGCAAGACGCTCCTCGGGGCGGGTCTTGCTTGGGCCTCTCTCCTGGAGGCGCTCAGTCAGACCGAGTGCTGACATAAGGCAAGATGCTCCTCGCGGCGCGTCTTGCTGGGGCCTCTCTCCTGGAGGTGCTCAATCACACCCAGTGGTGACACGTGGCAAGACGCTCCTCGGGGCGCGTCTTGCTTGGGCCTCTCTCCTGGAGGAGCTCAGTCAGACCCAGTGGTGACACGTGGCAAGACGCTCCTCGGGGCGTATCTTGCTTGGGCCTCTCTCCTGGAGGCGCTAAGTCAGACCCAGTGTTGACACGTGGCAAGGCGCTCCTCGGGGCGCGTCTTGCTTGGGCCTCTCTCCTGGAGGCGCTCAGTCAGACCCAGTGTTGACATGTGGCAAGACACTCCTCGGGGCGCGTCTTGCTTGGGCCTCTCTCATGGAGGCCCTCTGTCAGACCCAGTGTTGACATGTGTCAAGACGCTCCTCGGGGCGCATCTTGCTTTGGCCTCTCTCCTGGAGGCGCTCAGTCAGACCGAGTGCTGACATGTGGCAAGAAGCTCCTCGGGGCGCATCTTCCTTGGGCTTCTCTCCTGGAGGCCCTCAGTCAGACCCAGTGTTGACATGTGGCAAGACTCTCCTCGGGGCGCGTCTTGCTTGGGCTTCTCACATGGAGGCCCTCAGTCAGACCCAGTGTTAACATGTGTCAAGACGCTCCTCGGGGCGTGTCTTGCTTGGGCCTCTCTCCTGGAGGCGCTCAGTCAGACCCAGTGTTGACATGTGGCTAGACGCTCCTCGGGGCACGTCTTGCTTGGGCCTCTCTCCGGGAGGCGCTCAGTCAGACCGAGTAGTGACATGTGACAAGACGCTCCTTGGGGCGCGTCTTGCTGGGGCTTCTCTCATGGAGGCACTCAGTCAGACCCAGTGTTGACATGTGGCAAGACGCTCCTCGGGGCGAGTGTTGCTTGGACCTCTCTCCTGGAGGCGCTCAGTCAGACCCAGTGTTGACATGTGACAAGACGGTCCTCGGGGCGCGTCTTGCTTGGGCCTCTCTCCTGGAGGCGCTCAGTCAGACCCAGAGGTGACATGTGTCAAGACGCTCCTCGGGCCTCTCTCCTGGAGGCGCTCAGTCAGACCCAGTGTTGACATGTGGCAAGACGCTCCTCGGGGCGCGTCTTGCTTGGGCCTCTCTCCTGGAGGTGCGTAGTCAGACCCAGTGTTGACATGTGGCAAGACGCTCCTCGGGGCGCGTCTTGCTTGGGCCTCTCTCATGGAGGCACTCAGTCAGACCCAGTGTTGACATGTGGAAAGACGCTCCTCGGGGAACGTCTTGCTTGGGCCTCTCTCCTGGAGGCGCGCAGTCAGACCCAGAGGAGAAATGTGTCAAGACGCTCCTCGGGGCGCGTCTTGCTTGGGCCTCTCTCCTGGAGGCGCTCAGTCAGACCGAGTGCTGACATGTGGCAAGACTTTCCTCGGGGCGCGTCCTGCTTGGGCCTCTCTCCTGGAGGCGCTCAGTCAGACCCAGTGTTGACATGTGGCAAGTCGCTCCTCTGGGCGCGTCTTGTTCGGGCCTCTCTCCTGGAGGCGCTAAGTCAGACCCAGTGTTGACACGTGGCAAGACGATCATCGGGGCGCGTCTTGCTTGGGCATCTCTCCTGGAGGCGCTCAGTCAGACCCAGAGGAGACGTGTCAAGACGCTCCTCGGGGCGCGTCTTGCTTGGGCCTCTCTCCTGGAGGCGCTCAGTCAGACCCAGTGTTCACATGTGGCAAGACGCTCCTCGGGGCGCGTCTTGCTTGGGCCTCTCTCCTGGAGGCGCTCAGTCAGACCCAGTGTTGACATGTGGCAAGACGCTCCTCGGGGTGCGTCTTGCTTGGGCCTCTCTCCTGGAGGCGCTCAGTCAGACCGAGTGCTGACATGTGGAAAGACGCTCCTCGGGGCGCATCTTGCTTGGGCTTCTCTCCTGGAGGCCCTCAGTCAGACCCAGTGTTGACATGTGGCAAGACGCTCCTCGGGGCGCGTCTTATTTGGGCCTCTCTCCTGGGGTCCCTCAGTCAGACCCAGTGTTGACATGTGGCAAGACGCTCCTCGGGGCGCGTCTTGCTTGGGCTTCTCTCCTGGAGGCCCTCAGTCAGACCCATTGTTGACATGTGGCAAGACGCTCCTCGGGGCACGTCTTGCTTGGGCCTCTCTCCTGGAGGCGCTCAGTCAGACCGAGTAGTGACATGTGGCAAGACGCTCCTCGGGGTGCGTCTTGCTTGGACCTCCCTCCTGGAGGCGCTCAGTCAGACCGAGTAGTGACATGTGGCAAGACGCTCCTCGGGGCGTGTCTTGCTTGGACCTCTCTCCTGGAGGCGCTCAGTTAGACCGAGTAGTGACATGTGGCAAGACGCTCCTCGGGGCGGGTCTTGCTTGGGCCTCTCTCCTTTAGGCGCTCAGTCAGACCGAGTGCTGACATAAGGCAAGACGCTCCTCGGGGCGGGTCTTGCTGGGGCCTCTCTCCTGGAGGCCCTCAGTCAGACCCATTGTTGACATGTGGCAAGACGCTCCTCGGTGCACGTCTTGCTTGGGCCTCTCTCCTGGAGGCGCTCAGTCAGACCGAGTGCTGACATAAGGCAAGACGCTCCTCGGGTCGCGTCTTGCTGGGGCCTCTCTCCTGGAGGTGCTCAATCAGACACAGTGGTGACACGTGGCAAGACGCTCCTCGGGGCGCGTCTTTCTTGGGCCTCTCTCCTGGAGGAGCTCAGTCAGACCCAGTGGTGACACGTGGCAAGACGCTCCTCGGGGCGCATCCTGCTTGGGCCTCTCTCCTGGAGGCGCTGAGTCAGACCCAGTGTTGACACGTGGCAAGACGCTCCTCGGGGCGTGTCTTGCTTGGGCCTCTCTCCTGGAGGCGCTCCGTCAGACCCAGTGTTGACATGTGGCATGACACTCCTCGGGGCGCGTCTTGCTTGGGCCTCTCTCCTGGAGGCGCTCAGTCAGACCGAGTGCTGACATGTGGCAAGAAGCTCCTCGGGGCGCGTCTTGCTTGGGCTTCTCTCCTGGAGGCCCTCAGTCAGACCCATTGTTGACATGTGGCAAGACGCTCCTCGGGGCGCGTCTTGCTTGGGCCTCTCTCCAGAAGGCCCTCAATCAGACCCAGTGTTGACACGTGGCAAGACGCTCCTCGGGGCGCTTCTTGCTTGGGCCTCTCTCCTGGAGGCGCTCAGTCAGACCCAGTGGTGACACGTGGCAAGACGCTCCTCGGGGCGCGTATTGCTTGGGCCTCTCTCCTGGGTGCCCTCTGTCAGACCCAGTGTTGACATGTGGCAAGACTCTCCTCGGGGCGCGTCTTGCTTGGGCTTCTCTCATGGAGGCCCTCAGTCAGACCCAGTGTTGACATGTGTCAAGACGCTCCTAGGGGCGTGTCTTGCTTGGGCCTCTCTCCTGGAGGCGCTCAGTCAGACCCAGTGTTGACATGTGGCAAGACGCTCCTCGGGGCGCTTCTTGCTTGGGCTTCTCTCCTGGAGGCCCTCAGTCAGACCCATTGTTGACATGTGGCAAGACGCTCCTCGGGGCACGTCTTGTTTGGGCCTCTCTCCTGGAGGCGCTCAGTCAGACCGAGTAGTGACATGTGACAAGACTCTCCTCGGGGCGCGTCTTGCTTGGGCCTCTCTCCTGGAGGTTCTTAGTCAGACCCAGTGTTGACATGTGGCAAGATGCTCCTCGGGGCGCGTCTTGCTGGGGCTTCTCTCATGGAGGCACTCAGTCAGACCCAGTGTTGACATGTGGCAAGACGCTCCACGGGGCACGTCTTGCTTGGGCCTCTCTCCTGGAGGCGCTCAGTCAGACCCAGAGGAGACATGTGTCAAGATGCTCCTCGGGGCGCGTCTTGCTTGGGCCTCTCTCCTGGAGGCGCTCAGTCAGACCGAGTGCTGACATGTGGCAAGACGCTCCTCCGGGCGCGTCTTCCTTGGGCCTCACTCCTGGAGGCCCTCAGTCAGACCCAGTGTTGACACGTGGCAAGACGCTCCTCGGGGCGCGTCTTGCTTGGGCCTCTCTCCTGGAGGCGCTCAGTCAGACCGAGTAGTGACATGTGGTAAGACGCTCCTCGGGGCGCGTCTTGCTGGGGCTTCTCTCATGGAGGCACTCAGTCAGACCCAGTGTTGACATGTGGCAAGACGCTCCTCGGGGCGCGTGTTGCTTGGACCTCTTTCCTGGAGGCGCTCAGTCAGACCGAGTAGTGACATGTGGCAAGACGCTCCTCGGGGCGCGTCTTGCTTGGGCCTCTCTCCTGGAGGCGCTCAATTAGACCCAGTGTTGACATGTGGCAAGACGCTCCTCGGGGCGCGTCTTGCTTGCGCCTCTCTCCTGGAGGCGCTCAGTCAGACCCAGAGGTGACATGTGGCAAGACGCTCTTCGGGCCTCTCTCCTGGAGGCGCTCACTCAGACCCAGTGTTGACATGTGGCAAGACGCTCCTCGGGGCGCGTCTTGCTTGGGCTTCTCTCATGGAGGCACTCAGTCAGACCCAGTGTTGACATGTGGCAAGATTCTCCTCGGGGCACGTCTTGCTTGGGCCTCTCTCCTGGAGGCGCTCAGTCAGACCCAGAGGAGACATGTGTCAAGACGCTCCTCGGGGCGTGTCTTGCTTGGGCCTCTCTCCTGGAGGCGCTCAGTCAAACCGAGTGCTGACATGTGGCAAGACGCTCCTCCGGGTGCGTCTTGCTTGGGCCTCTCTCCTGGAGGCGCTCAGTCAGACCCAGTGTTCACATGTGGCAAGACGCTCCTCGGGGCGCATCTTGCTTGGGCCTCTCTCCTGGAGGCGCTCAGTCAGACCCAGTGTTGACATGTGGCAAGACGCTCCTCGGGGCACGTCTTGCTTGGGCCTCTCTCCTGGAGGCGCTCAGTCAAACCGAGTGCTGACATGTGGCAAGACGCTCCTCGGGGCGCATCTTGCTTGGGCTTCTCTCCTGGAGGCCCTCAGTCAGACCCAGTGTTGACATGTGGCAAGACGCTCCTCGGGGCGCGTCTTATTTGGGACTCTCTCCTGGGGGCCCTCAGTCAGACCCAGTGTTGACATGTGGCAAGACGCTCCTCAGGGCGCATCTTGCTTGGGCTTCTCTCCTGGAGGCCCTCAGTCAGACCCATTGTTGACATGTGGCAAGACGCTCCTCGGGGCACGTCTTGCTTGGGCCTCTCTCCTGGAGGCGCTCAGTCAGACCGAGTAGTGACATGTGGCAAGACGCTCCTCGGGGCGCGTCTTGCTTGGACCTCCCTCCTGGAGGCGCTCAGTCAGACCGAGTAGTGACATGTGGCAAGACGCTCCTCGGGGCATGTCTTGCTTGGACCTCTCTCCTGGATGCGCTCAGTTAGACCGAGTAGTGACATGTGGCAAGACGCTCCTCGGGGCGGGTCTTGCTTGGGCCTCTCTCCTGGAGGCGCTCAGTCAGACCGAGTGCTGACATAAGGCAAGATGCTCCTCGCGGCGCGTCTTGCTGGGGCCTCTCTCCTGGAGGTGCTCAATCACACCCAGTGGTGACACGTGGCAAGACGCTCCTCGGGGCGCGTCTTGCTTGGGCCTCTCTCCTGGAGGCGCTCAGTCAGACCGAGTGCTGACATGTGGCAAGACGCTCCTCGGGGCGCTTCTTGCTTGGGCCTCTCTCCTGGAGGCGCTCAGTCAGACCCAGTGGTGACATGTGGCAAGACGCTCCTCGGGGAGCGTATTGCTTGGGCCTCTCTCCTGGATGCCCTCTGTCAGACCCAGTGTTGACATGTGGCAAGACTCTCCTCGGGGCGCGTCTTGCTTGGGCTTCTCTCATGGAGGCCCTCAGTCAGACCCAGTGTTGACATGTGTCAAGACGCTCCTCGGGGCATGTCTTGCTTGGGCCTCTCTCCTGGAGGCGCTCAGTCAGACCCAGTGTTGACATGTGGCAAGACGCTCCTCGGGGTGCTTCTTGCTTGGGCTTCTCTCCTGGAGGCCCTCAGTCAGACCCATTGTTGACATGTGGCAAGACGCTCCTCGGGGCACGTCTTGCTTGGGCCTCTCTCCTGGAGGCGCTCAGTCAGACCGAGTAGTGACATGTGACAAGACGCTCCTCGGGGCGCGTCTTGCTTGGGCCTCTCTCCTGGAGGCGCTCAGTCAGACCCAGTGTTGACATGTGTCAAGACGCTCCTCGGGGCGCGTCTTGCTTGGGCCTCTTTCCTGGAGGTTCTCAGTCAGACACAGTGTTGACATGTGGCAAGATGCTCCTCGGGGCACGTCTTGCTGGGGCTTCTCTCATGGAGGCACTCAGTCAGACCCAGTGTTGACATGTGGCAAGACGCTCCTCGGGGCACGTCTTGCTTGGGCCTCTCTCCTGGAGGCGCTCAGTCAGATCCAGAGGAGACATGTGTCAAGATGCTCCTCGGGGCGCGTCTTGCTTGGGCCTCTCTCCTGGAGGCGCTCAGTCAGACCGAACGCTGACATGTGGCAAGACGCTCCTCCGGGCGCGTCTTGCTTGGGCCTCTCTCCTGGAGGCGCTCAGTCAGACCCAGTGTTCACATGTGGCAAGACGCTCCTCAGGGCGCGTCTTGCTTGGGCCTCTCTCCTGGGGAGGCGATCAGTCAGACCCAGTGTTGACATGTGTCAAGACGCTCCTCGGGTGTTTCTTGCTTGGGCCTCTCTCCTGGGGAGGCGATCAGTCAGACCCAGTGTTGACATGTGTCAAGACGCTCCTCGGGTGTTTCTTGCTTGGGCCTCTCTCCTGGAGGAGCTCACTCAGACCCAGTGTTGACATGTGGAAAGACGCTCCTCGGGGCGCGTCTTGCTTGGACCTCCCTCCTGGAGGCGCTCAGTCAGACCGAGTAGTGACATGTGGCAAGACGCTCCTCGGGGCATGTCTTGCTTGGACCTCTCTCCTGGATGCGCTCAGTTAGACCGAGTAGTGACATGTGGCAAGACGCTCCTCGGGGCGGGTCTTGCTTGGGCCTCTCTCCTGGAGGCGCTCAGTCAGACCGAGTGCTGACATAAGGCAAGATGCTCCTCGCGGCGCGTCTTGCTGGGGCCTCTCTCCTGGAGGTGCTCAATCACACCCAGTGGTGACACGTGGCAAGACGCTCCTCGGGGCGCGTCTTGCTTGGGCCTCTCTCCTGGAGGAGCTCAGTCAGACCCAGTGGTGACACGTGGCAAGACGCTCCTCGGGGCGCATCTTGCTTGGGCCTCTCTCCTGGAGGCGCTAAGTCAGACCCAGTGTTGACACGTGGCAAGGCGCTCCTCGGGGCGCGTCTTGCTTGGGCCTCTCTCCTGGAGGCGCTCAGTCAGACCCAGTGTTGACATGTGGCAAGACACTCCTCGGGGCGCGTCTTGCTTGGGCCTCTCTCATGGAGGCCCTCTGTCAGACCCAGTGTTGACATGTGTCAAGACGCTCCTCGGGGCGCATCTTGCTTTGGCCTCTCTCCTGGAGGCGCTCAGTCAGACCGAGTGCTGACATGTGGCAAGAAGCTCCTCGGGGCGCATCTTCCTTGGGCTTCTCTCCTGGAGGCCCTCAGTCAGGTCCATTGTTGACATGTGGCAAGACGCTCCTCGGGGCGCGTCTTGCTTGGGCCTCTCTCCTGGAGGCGCTCAGTCAGACCGAGTGCTGACATGTGGAAAGACGCTCCTCGGGGCGCATCTTGCTTGGGCTTCTCTCCTGGAGGCCCTCAGTCAGACCCAGTGTTGACATGTGGCAAGACGCTCCTCGGGGCGCGTCTTATTTGGGCCTCTCTCCTGGGGGCCCTCAGTCAGACCCAGTGTTGACATGTGGCAAGACGCTCCTCGGGGCGCGTCTTGCTTGGGCTTCTCTCCTGGAGGCCCTCAGTCAGACCCATTGTTGACATGTGGCAAGACGCTCCTCGGGGCACGTCTTGCTTGGGCCTCTCTCCTGGAGGCGCTCAGTCAGACCGAGTAGTGACATGTGGCAAGACGCTCCTCGGGGCGTGTCTTGCTTGGACCTCTCTCCTGGAGGCGCTCAGTTAGACCGAGTAGTGACATGTGGCAAGACGCTCCTCGGGGCGGGTCTTGCTTGGGCCTCTCTCCTTTAGGCGCTCAGTCAGACCGAGTGCTGACATAAGGCAAGACCCTCCTCGGGGCGGGTCTTGCTGGGGCCTCTCTCCTGGAGGCCCTCAGTCAGACCCATTGTTGACATGTGGCAAGACGCTCCTCGGGGCACGTCTTGCTTGGGCCTCTCTCCTGGAGGTGCTCAGTCAGACCGAGTGCTGACATAAGGCAAGACGCTCCTCGGGTCGCGTCTTGCTGGGGCCTCTCTCCTGGAGGTGCTCAATCAGACCCAGTGGTGACACGTGGCAAGACGCTCCTCGGGGCGCGTCTCTCTTGGGCCTCTCTCCTGGAGGAGCTCAGTCAGACCCAGTGGTGACACGTGGCAAGACGCTCCTCGGGGCGCATCTTGCTTGGGCCTCTCTCCTGGAGGCGCTAAGTCAGACCCAGTGTTGACACGTGGCAAGACGCTCCTCGGGGCGCGTCTTGCTTGGGCCTCTCTCCTGGAGGCGCCCGTCAGACCCAGTGTTGACATGTGGCATGACACTCCTCGGGGCGCGTCTTGCTTGGGCCTCTCTCCTGGAGGCGCTCAGTCAGACCGAGTGCTGACATGTGGCAAGAAGCTCCTCGGGGCGCGTCTTGCTTGGGCTTCTCTCCTGGAGGCCCTCAGTCAGACCCATTGTTGACATGTGGCAAGACGCTCCTCGGGGCGGGTCTTGCTTGGGCCTCTCTCCTTTAGGCGCTCAGTCAGACCGAGTGCTGACATAAGGCAAGACGCTCCTCGGGGCGGGTCTTGCTGGGGCCTCTCTCCTGGAGGCCCTCAGTCAGACCCATTGTTGACATGTGGCAAGACGCTCCTCGGGGCACGTCTTGCTTGGGCCTCTCTCCTGGAGGCGCTCAGTCAGACCGAGTGCTGACATAAGGCAAGACGCTCCTCGGGTCGCGTCTTGCTGGGGCCTCTCTCCTGGAGGTGCTCAATCAGACCCAGTGGTGACACGTGGCAAGACGCTCCTCGGGGCGCGTCTCTCTTGGGGCTCTCTCCTGGAGGAGCTCAGTCAGACCCAGTGGTGACACGTGGCAAGACGCTCCTCGGGGCGCATCTTGCTTGGGCCTCTCTCCTGGAGGCGCTAAGTCAGACCCAGTGTTGACACGTGGCAAGACGCTCCTCGGGGCGCGTCTTGCTTGGGCCTCTCTCCTGGAGGCGCCCGTCAGACCCAGTGTTGACATGTGGCATGACACTCCTCGGGGCGCGTCTTGCTTGGGCCTCTCTCCTGGAGGCGCTCAGTCAGACCGAGTGCTGACATGTGGCAAGAAGCTCCTCGGGGCGCGTCTTGCTTGGGCTTCTCTCCTGGAGGCCCTCAGTCAGACCCATTGTTGACATGTGGCAAGACGCTCCTCGGGGCGCGTCTTGCTTGGGCCTCTCTCCAGAAGGCCCTCAATCAGACCCAGTGTTGACACGTGGCAAGACGCTCCTCGGGGCGCTTCTTGCTTGGGCCTCTCTCCTGGAGGCGCTCAGTCAGACCCAGTGGTGACATGTGGCAAGACGCTCCTCGGGGCGCGTATTGCTTGGGCCTCTCTCCTGGATGCCCTCTGTCAGACCCAGTGTTGACATGTTGCAAGACTCTCCTCGGGGCGCGTCTTGCTTGGGCTTCTCTCATGGAGGCCCTCAGTCAGACCCAGTGTTGACATGTGTCAAGACGCTCCTAGGGGCACGTCTTGCTTGGGCCTCTCTCCTGGAGGCGCTCAGTCAGACCCAGTGTTGACATGTGGCGAGACGCTCCTCGGGGCGCTTCTTGCTTGGGCTTCTCTCCTGGAGGCCCTCAGTCAGACCCATTGTTGACATGTGGCAAGACGCTCCTCGGGGCACGTCTTGCTTGGGCCTCTCTCCTGGAGGCGCTCAGTCAGACCGAGTAGTGACATGTGACAAGACTCTCCTCGGGGCGCGTCTTGCTTGGGCCTCTCTCCTGGAGGCGCTCAGTCAGACCCAGTGTTGACATGTGGCAAGACATTCCTCGGGGCGCGTCTTGCTTGGGCCTCTCTCCTGGAGGTTCTTAGTCAGACCCAGTGTTGACATGTGGCAAGATGCTCCTCGGGGCGCGTCTTGCTGGGGCTTCTCTCATGGAGGCACTCAGTCAGACCCAGTGTTGACATGTGGCTAGACGCTCCATGGGGCACGTCTTGCTTGGGCCTCTCTCCTGGAGGCGCTCAGTCAGACCCACAGGAGACATGTGTCAAGATGCTCCTCGGGGCGCGTCTTGCTTGGGCCTCTCTCCTGGAGGCGCTCAGTCAGACCGAGTGCTGACATGTGGCAAGACGCTCCTCCGGGCGCGTCTTCCTTGGGCCTCACTCCTGGAGGCCCTCAGTCAGACCCAGTGTTCACATGTGGCAAGACGCTCCTCGGGGCACGTCTTGCTTGGGCCTCTCTCCTGGAGGCGCTCAGTCAGACCGAGTGCTGACATGTGGCAAGACGCTCCTCGGGGCGCTTCTTGCTTGGGCCTCTCTCCTGGAGGCGCTCAGTCAGACCCAGTGGTGACATGTGGCAAGACGCTCCTCGGGGAGCGTATTGCTTGGGCCTCTCTCCTGGATGCCCTCTGTCAGACCCAGTGTTCACATGTGGCAAGACTCTCCTCGGGGCGCGTCTTGCTTGGGCTTCTCTCATGGAGGCCCTCAGTCAGACCCAGTGTTGACATGTGTCAAGACGCTCCTCGGGGCGTGTCTTGCTTGGGCCTCTCTCCTGGAGGCGCTCAGTCAGACCCAGTGTTGACATGTGGCAAGACGCTCCTCGGGGTGCTTCTTGCTTGGGCTTCTCTCCTGGAGGCCCTCAGTCAGACCCATTGTTGACATGTGGCAAGACGCTCCTCGGGGCACGTCTTGCTTGGGCCTCTCTCCTGGAGGCGCTCAGTCAGACCGAGTAGTGACATGTGACAAGACGCTCCTCGGGGCGCGTCTTGCTTGGGCCTCTCTCCTGGAGGCGCTCAGTCAGACCCAGTGTTGACATGTAGCAAGACGCTCCTCGGGGCGCGTCTTGCTTGGGCCTCTCTCCTGGAGGTTCTCAGTCAGACCCAGTGTTGACATGTGGCAAGATGCTCCTCGGGGCACGTCTTGCTGGGGCTTCTCTCATGGAGGCACTCAGTCAGACCCAGTGTTGACATGTGGCAAGACGCTCCTCGGGGCACGTCTTGCTTGGGCCTCTCTCCTGGAGGCGCTCAGTCAGATCCAGAGGAGACATGTGTCAAGATGCTCCTCGGGGCGCGTCTTGCTTGGGCCTCTCTCCTGGAGGCGCTCAGTCAGACCGAGTGCTGACATGTGGCAAGACGCTCCTCCGGGCACGTCTTGCTTGGGCCTCTCTCCTGGAGGCGCTCAGTCAGACCCAGTGTTCACATGTGGCAAGACGCTCCTCAGGGCGCGTCTTGCTTGGGCCTCTCTCCTGGGGAGGCGATCAGTCAGACCCAGTGTTGACATGTGTCAAGACGCTCCTCGGGTGTTTCTTGCTTGGGCCTCTCTCCTGGGGAGGCGATCAGTCAGACCCAGTGTTGACATGTGTCAAGACGCTCCTCGGGTGTTTCTTGCTTGGGCCTCTCTCCTGGAGGAGCTCAGTCAGACCCAGTGTTGACATGTGACAAGACGCTCCTCGGGGCGCGTCTTGCTTGGGCCTCTCTCCTGGAGGTGCTAAGTCAGACCCAGAGGTGACATGTGGCAAGACACTCCTCGGGGCGCGTCTTGCTTGGGCCTCTCTCCTGGAGAAGCTCAGTCAGACCCAGTGTTGACATGTGGCAAGACGCTCCTCGGGGCACGTCTTGCTTGGGCCTCTCTCCTGGAGGCGCTCAGTCAGACCGAGTAGTGACATGTGACAAGACTCTCCTCGGGGCGCGTCTTGCTTGGGCCTCTCTCCTGGAGGCGCTCAGTCAGACCCAGTGTTGACATGTGGCAAGACGCTCCTCGGGGCGCGTCTTGCTTGGGCCTCTCTCCTGGAGGTTCTTAGTCAGACCCAGTGTTGACATGTGGCAAGATGCTCCTCGAGGCGCGTCTTGCTGGGGCTTCTCTCATGGAGGCACTCAGTCAGACCCAGTGTTGACATGTGGCAAGACGCTCCACGGGGCACGTCTTGCTTGGGCCTCTCTCCTGGAGGCGCTCAGTCAGACCCAGAGGAGACATGTGTCAAGATGCTCCTCGGGGCGCGTCTTGCTTGGGCCTCTCTCCTGGAGGCGCTCAGTCAGACCGAGTGCTGACATGTGGCAAGACGCTCCTCCGGGCGCGTCTTGCTTGGGCCTCTCTCCTGGAGGCGCTCAGTCAGACCCAGTGTTGACATGTGTCAAGACGCTCCTCGGGTGTTTCTTGCTTGGGCCTCTCTCCTGGGGAGGCGATCAGTCAGACCCAGTGTTGACATGTGTCAAGACGCTCCTCGGGTGTTTCTTGCTTGGGCCTCTCTCCTGGAGGAGCTCAGTCAGACCCAGTGTTGACATTTGACAAGACGCTCCTCGGGGCGCGTCTTGCTTGGGCCTCTCTCCTGGAGGTGCTAAGTCAGACCCAGAGGTGACATATGGCAAGACGCTCCTCGGGGCGCGTCTTGCTTGGGCCTCTCTCCTGGAGAAGCTCAGTCAGACCCAGTGTTGACATGTGGCAAGACGCTCCTCGGGGCACGTCTTGCTTGGGCCTCTCTCCTGGAGGCGCTCAGTCAGACCGAGTAGTGACATGTGGCAAGACGCTCCTCGGGGCGCGTCTTGCTTGGGCCTCTCTCCTGGAGGTTCTTAGTCAGACCCAGTGTTGACATGTGGCAAGATGCTCCTCGGGGCGCGTCTTGCTGGGGCTTCTCTCATGGAGGCACTCAGTCAGACCCAGTGTTGACATGTGGCAAGACGCTCCACGGGGCACGTCTTGCTTGGGCCTCTCTCCTGGAGGCGCTCAGTCAGACCCAGAGGAGACATGTGTCAAGATGCTCCTCGGGGCGCGTCTTGCTTGAGCCTCTCTCCTGGAGGCGCTCAGTCAGACCGAGTGCTGACATGTGGCAAGACGCTCCTCCGGGCGCGTCTTGCTTTGGCCTCTCTCCTGGAGGCGCTCAGTCAGACCCAGTGTTCACATGTGGCAAGACGCTCCTCAGGGCGCGTCTTGCTTGGGCCTCTCTCCTGGGGAGGCGATCAGTCAGACCCAGTGTTGACATGTGTCAAGACGCTCCTCGGGTGTTTCTTGCTTGGGCCTCTCTCCTGGGGAGGCGATCAGTCAGACCCAGTGTTGACATGTGTCAAGACGCTCCTCGGGTGTTTCTTGCTTGGGCCTCTCTCCTGGAGGAGCTCAGTCAGACCCAGTGTTGACATGTGACAAGACGCTCCTCGGGGCGCGTCTTGCTTGGGCCTCTCTCCTGGAGATGCTAAGTCAGACCCAGAGGTGACATGTGGCAAGACGCTCCTCGGGGCGCGTCTTGCTTGGGCCTCTCTCCTGGAGAAGCTCAGTCAGACCCAGTGTTGACATGTGGCAAGACGCTCCTCGGGGCAAGTCTTGCTTGGGCCTCTCTCCTGGAGGCGCTCAGTCAGACTGAGTAGTGACATGTGACAAGACTCTCCTCGGGGCGCGTCTTGCTTGGGCCTCTCTCCTGGAGGCGCTCAGTCAGACCCAGTGTTGACATGTGGCAAGACGCTCCTCGGGGCGCGTCTTGCTTGGGCCTCTCTCCTGGAGGTTCTTAGTCAGACCCAGTGTTGACATGTGGCAAGATACTCCTCGGGGCGCGTCTTGCTGGGGCTTCTCTCATGGAGGCACTCAGTCAGACCCAGTGTTGACATGTGGCAAGACGCTCCACGGGGCACGTCTTGCTTGGGCCTCTCTCCTGGAGGCGCTCAGTCAGACCCAGAGGAGACATGTGTCAAGATGCTCCTCGGGGCGCGTCTTGCTTGGGCCTCTCTCCTGGAGGCGCTCAGTCAGACCGAGTGCTGACATGTGGCAAGACGCTCCTCCGGGCGCGTCTTCCTTGGGCCTCACTCCTGGAGGCCCTCAGTCAGACCCAGTGGTGACATGTGGCAAGACGCTCCTCGGGGAGCGTATTGCTTGGGCCTCTCTCCTGGATGCCCTCTGTCAGACCCAGTGTTGACATGTGGCAAGACTCTCCTCGGGGCGCGTCTTGCTTGGGCTTCTCTCATGGAGGCCCTCAGTCAGACCCAGTGTTGACATGTGTCAAGACGCTCCTCGGGGCGTGTCTTGCTTGGGCCTCTCTCCTGGAGGCGCTCAGTCAGACCCAGTGTTGACATGTGGCAAGACGCTCCTCGGGGTGCTTCTTGCTTGGGCTTCTCTCCTGGAGGCCCTCAGTCAGACCCATTGTTGACATGTGGCAAGACGCTCCTCGGGGCACGTCTTGCTTGGGCCTCTCTCCTGGAGGCGCTCAGTCAGACCGAGTAGTGACATGTGACAAGACGCTCCTCGGGGCGTGTCTTGCTTGGGCCTCTCTCCTGGAGGCGCTCAGTCAGACCCAGTGTTGACATGTGGCAAGACGCTCCTCGGGGCGCGTCTTGCTTGGGCCTCTCTCCTGGAGGTTCTCAGTCAGACCCAGTGTTGACATGTGGCAAGATGCTCCTCGGGGCACGTCTTGCTGGGGCTTCTCTCATGGAGGCACTCAGTCAGACCCAGTGTTGACATGTGGCAAGACGCTCCTCGGGGCACTTCTTGCTTGGGCCTCTCTCCTGGAGGCGCTCAGTCAGATCCAGAGGAGACATGTGTCAAGATGCTCCTCGGGGCGCGTCTTGCTTGGGCCTCTCTCCTGGAGGCGCTCAGTCAGACCGAGTGCTGACATGTGGCAAGACGCTCCTCCGGGCGCGTCTTGCTTGGGCCTCTCTCCTGGAGGCGCTCAGTCAGACCCAGTGTTCACATGTGGCAAGACGCTCCTCAGGGCGCGTCTTGCTTGGGCCTCTCTCCTGGGGAGGCGATCAGTCAGACCCAGTGTTGACATGTGTCAAGACGCTCCTCGGGTGTTTCTTGCTTGGGCCTCTCTCCTGGGGAGGCGATCAGTCAGACCCAGTGTTGACATGTGTCAAGACGCTCCTCGGGTGTTTCTTGCTTGGGCCTCTCTCCTGGAGGAGCTCAGTCAGACCCAGTGTTGACATGTGACAAGACGCTCCTCGGGGCGCGTCTTGCTTGGGCCTCTCTCCTGGAGGTGCTAAGTCAGACCCAGAGGTGACATGTGGCAAGACGCTCCTCGGGGCGCGTCTTGCTTGGGCCTCTCTCCTGGAGAAGCTCAGTCAGACCCAGTGTTGACATGTGGCGAGACGCTCCTCGGGGCACGTCTTGCTTGGGCCTCTCTCCTGGAGGCGCTCAGTCAGACCGAGTGCTGACATGTGGCAAGACGCTCCTCGGGGCGCGTCTTGCTTGGGCTTCTCTTCTGGAGGCCCTCAGTCAGACCCATTGTTGACATGTGGCAAGACGCTCCTCGGGGCGCGTCTTGCTTGGGCCTCTCTACAGAAGGCCCTCAATCAGACCCAGTGTTGACACGTGGCAAGACGCTCCTCGGGGCGCTTCTTGCTTGGGCCTCTCTCCTGGAGGCGCTCAGTCAGACCCAGTGGTGACATGTGGCAAGACGCTCCTCGGGGCGCGTATTGCGTGGGCCTCTCTCCTGGATGCCCTCTGTCAGACCCAGTGTTGACATGTGGCAAGACTCTCCTCGGGGCGCGTCTTGCTTGGGCTTCTCTCATGGAGGCCCTCAGTCAGACCCAGTGTTGACATGTGTCAAGACGCACCTCGGGGCGTGTCTTGCTTGGGCCTCTCTCCTGGAGGCGCTCAGTCAGACCCAGTGTTGACATGTGGCAAGACGCTCCTCGGGGCGCTTCTTGCTTGGCCCTCTCTCCTGGAGGCGCTCAGTGAGACCGAGTGCTGACATGTGGCAAGACGCTCCTCGGGGCACGTCTTGCTTGGGCCTCTCTCCTGGAGGCGCTCAGTCAGACGGAGTGCTGACATGTGGCAAGACGCTCCTCGGGGCGCGTCTTGCTTGGGCTTCTCTCCTGGAGGCCCTCAGTCAGACCCATTGTTGACATGTGGCAAGACGCTCCTCGGGGCGCGTCTTGCTTGGGCCTCTCTCCAAAAGGCCCTCAATCAGACCCAGTGTTGACACGTGGCAAGACGCTCCTCGGGGCGCTTCTTGCTTGGGCCTCTCTCCTGGAGGCGCTCAGTCAGACCCAGTGGTGACATGTGGCAAGACGCTCCTCGGGGCGCGTATTGCTTGGGCCTCTCTCCTGGATGCCCTCAGTCAGACCCATTGTTGACATGTGGCAAGACGCTCCTCGGGGCGCGTCTTGCTTGGGCCTCTCTCCAGAAGGCCCTCAATCAGACCCAGTGTTGACACGTGGCAAGACGCTCCTCGGGGCGCTTCTTGCTTGGGCCTCTCTCCTGGAGGCGCTCAGTCAGACCCAGTGGTGACATGTGGCAAGACGCTCCTCGGGGCGCGTATTGCTTAGGCCTCTCTCCTGGATGCCCTCTGTCAGACCCAGTGTTGACATGTGGCAAGACTCTCCTCGGGGCGCGACTTTCTTGGGCTTCTCTCATGGAGGCCCTCAGTCAGACCCAGTGTTGACATGTGTCAAGATGCTCCTCGGGGCGTGTCTTGCTTGGGCCTCTCTCCTGGAGGCGCTCAGTCAGACCCAGTGTTGACATGTGGCAAGACGCTCCTCGGGGCGCTTCTTGCTTGGCCCTCTCTCCTGGAGGCGCTCAGTCAGACCGAGTGCTGACATGTGGCAAGACGCTCCTCGGGGCTCCTCTTGCTTGGGATTCTCTCCTGGAGGCCCTCAGTCAGACCCATTGTTGACATGTGGCAAGACGCTCCTCGGGGCGCATCTTGCTTGGGCCTCTCTCCTGGAGGCGCTCAGTCAGACCGAGTGCTGACATGTGGCAAGACGCTCCTCGGGGCACGTCTTGCTGGGGCTTCTCTCCTGGAGGCGCTCAGTCAGACCCAGTGTTGACATGTAACAAGACGCTCCTCGTGGCGCGTCTTGCTTGGGCCTCTCTCCTGGAGGCGCTCAGTCAGACCCAGAGGTGACATGTGGCAAGACGCTCCTCGGGGCGCGTCTTGCTTGGGCCTCTCTCCTGGTGGCCCTCTGTCAGACCCAGTGTTGACATGTGGCAAGACGCTCCTCGGGGCGTTTCTTGCTTGGGCCTCTCTCTTGGAGGCGCTCAGTCAGACCCAGTGTTGACATGTGACAAGACGCTCCTCGGGGCGCGTCTTGCTTGGGCCTCTCTCCTGGCGGTGCTCAGTCAGACCCAGAGGTGACATGTGGCAAGACGCTCCTCGGGGCGCGTCTTGCTTGGTCCTCTCTCCTGGAGAAGCTCAGTCAGACCCAGTGTTGACATGTGGCAAGACGCTCCTCGGGGCACGTCTTTCTTGGGCCTCTCTCCTGGAGGCGCTCAGTCAGACCGAGTGCTGACATGTGGCAAGACGCTCCTCGGGGCGCGTCTTGCTTGGGCTTCTCTCCTGCAGGCCCTCAGTCAGACCCATTGTTGACATGTGGCAAGACGCTCCTCGGGGCGCGTCTTGCTTGGGCCTCTCTCCAGAAGGCCCTCAATCAGACCCAGTGTTGACACGTGGCAAGACGCTCCTCGGGGAACTTCTTGCTTGGGCCTCTCTCCTGGAGGCGCTCAGTCAGACCGAGTGCTGACATGTGGCAAGACGCTCCTCGGGGCACGTCTTGCTGGGGCTTCTCTCCTGGAGGCGCTCAGTCAGACCCAGTGTTGACATGTGACAAGACGCTCCTCGGGGCGCGTCTTGCTTGGGCCTCTCTCCTGGAGGCGCTCAGTCAGACCCAGAGGTGACATGTGGCAAGACGCTCCTCGGGGCGCGTCTTGCTTTGGCCTCTCCCCTGGAGGCGCTCAGTCAGCCCTAGTGCTGACATGTGGCAAGACGCTCCTCGGAGCGCGTCTTGCTTGGGCTTCTCTCCTGGAGGCCCTCAGTCAGACCCTTCGTTGACATGTGGCAAGACGCTCCTCGGGACGCGTCTTGCTGGGGCTTCTCTCCTGGAGGCGCTCAGTCAGACCCAGTGTTGACATGTGACAAGACGCTCCTCGGGGCGCGTCTTGCTTGGGCCTCTCTCCTGGAGGCGCTCAGTCAGACCGAGTGGTGACATGTGGCAAGACGCTCCTCGGGGCGCATCTTGCTTGGGCTTCTCTCCTGGAGGCCCTCAGTCAGACCCATTGTTGACAAGTGGCAAGACGCTCCTCGGGGCGCATCTTGCTTGGGCCTCACTCCTGGAGGTGCTCAGTCAGACCGAGTGCTGACAAGTGGCAAGACGCTCCTCGGGGCACGTCTTGCTGGGGCTTCTCTCATGGAGGCGCTCAGTCAGACCCAGTGTTGACATGTGACAAGACGCTCCTGGGGGCGCGTCTTGCTTCGGCCTCTCTCCTGGAGGCGCTCAGTCAGATCCAGAGATGACATGTGGCAAGACGCTCCTCGGGGCACGTCTTGCTTGGGCCTCTCTTCTGGAGGCCCTCTGTCAGACCCAGTGTTGACATGTGGTAAGGACACGATCATGCCGACCCCATTGTTGGAGAACCTGCTGAGTTCGTCGAACAAGTAGACGCCGGATTGGGCGCGGGCACGCGCTTGTTTTAGAGGCGTTTTCCCGCAGCCTCTACCCTGCACGACCGCTCGTGGCCGCACTAGCTATATTTATCTTTATTTGTTTCACACACACACACACACACACACACACACACACACACACACACACACACACACACACACACACACACACACACACACACACACACACACACACACACACACACACACCCACACACACACACAAACACACACACACACACACACACACACACACACAGGCCCTTGCGTGCAAACCCCGGTCAGGCCTGCAGTGTGTACATCAGAGACATGATGTTCTTTCACAGAACTGAGGTTGTTCATTACTAAATGACTTTTACAGGAATATTGTTATTATACTATTCAACAGGTTTATCATAATAATGTGTATTAAACCCACAACCTAGCACTGAGGACAGAGGGACTTTATTTAAATTAGTACTTAATGGAAACGATACATAATGATACATAAGAGCCATGTCATACATTCAGCCTAGGAATAGTAGCATTGTGCAGTATTAAAAATATACACATCAATTGCTCGAATCCCATTGTTGCAAAGTAAAACTCTAATAAAACTCTAGTCTGACATCAACAGAGAAGACTTAGTGTATGTACTATATTGACACAGACGTCAATACATCTCGATGTCATGCAACACACAAAGTCTGTCGCATACAGGTGGGTTAACACATGTACGATACCTTTTGTCTGGCGCATGCACGGGTTGTTAGCGTCCAGCTCTCGGCTTATAGAGAGTCCTGTATTGACACAGACGTCAATACATCTCGATGTCATGCAACACACAAAGTCTGTCGCATATAGGTGGGTTAACACACATGTACGATGTGTGTGATGGCGCGCCCGTTTACAATGGGACACGACGATGATCATTGTTAACCAAACTCTTGTTTCTCACGACAGGTGGTAGCGTTGTCTCCTGCACCTGGTCTTCGTGCACAGAGGGTGTTGTAATGTGCAAGTCATAGTCGCGATCGTTGTCACTCGAATCCATTGTTCTCACGACAGGTGGTAGCGTTGTCTCCTGCATGTTGTCTTCGCGTGCGGCAAGCGTTGTGCTGTGCTCGTTATAATGGTTGTCTTCGTACAAAGGGGTTGTTGAATACTCCTTCGCGAGTAGTCTAGGAGGTGGTGTGATGGGACGTATGTCAGAGGCGTTATGTGAGCGTACCACCATGGCCTGAGCAACTGCGACTACTGAGAGTACACCCAGTACAGACAGCGAGATCATTTTTTTTCTTGGGTGTTGTACGTGTGGGTACAGCCGCTTTAATGGCAGTGAGAGCAAGTGGGCAAATGTATTTATAGGTCACTAGCAGAAACTAAGGCACGTGGTCAGAGTGTAATCGTAACCACCGTAGCTCTTGTCATAATTTAATATACATAGAAATCAGAAACGGGCATGTCAGGATAGATTTCACGAGTGATAATGCGGCCAGTATCTGTGTGCGTTTGAGAGCACCTTGTTGTTCTACTGTGGTGCCCACGCCGCCGGGTCTGTAAATGTCATCGACCTTCTTTATATACGCATACGGTAAAGACTGTATATTCTCTATGGATTTGAACACGTCCTTTGTTTCGCGTAACGCTTGAGCTGTCTCGAGCGTGATGTTGTGAGTGTACGCCAGTGTTTCGCGTGCACCGAGGTCCGAAAGGGCGTGCGCTACAACTATTAACCTTGGTTTGGGAGTGTGGCGAAACGCTCGCTCCGCTGTTCTGTGAAAGAACATCATGTCTCTGATGTGTACACTGCAGGCCTGACCGGTCTTGCTGGGGCCTCTCTCCTGGAGGCGCTCAATCAGACCCAGTGGTGACACGTGGCAAGACGCTCCTCGGGGCGCGTCTTGCTTGGGCCTCTCTCCTGGAGGCGCTCAGTCAGACCCAGTGGTGACACGTGGCAAGAAGCTCCTCGGGGCGCATCTTGCTTGGGCCTCTCTCCTGGAGGCGCTCAGTCAGACCCAGTGTTGACACGTGGCACGACGCTCGTCGGGGCGCGTCTTGCTTGGGCCTCTCTCCTGGAGGCGCTCAGTCAGACCCAGTGTTGACAGGTGGCAAGACACTCTTCGGGGGGCGTCTTGCTTGGGCCTCTCTCATGGAGGCCCTCTGTAAGACCCAGTGTTGACATGTGTCAAGACGCTCCTCGGGGAGCGTCTTGCTTTGGCCTCTCTCCAGGAGGCGCTCAGTCAGACCGAGTGCTGACATGTGGCAAGAAGCTCCTCGGGGCGCGTCTTGCTTGGGCTTCTCTCCTGGTGGCCCTCAGTAAGACCCATTGTTGACATGTGGCAAGACGCTCCTCGGGGCGCGTCTTGCTTGGGCCTCTCTCCAGAAGGCCCTCAATCAGACCCAGTGTTGACACGTGGCAAGACGCTCCTCGGGGCACGTCTTGCTTGGGCCTCTCTCCTGGAGGCGCTCAGTCAGACTGAGTAGTGACATGTGGCCTGACGCTCCTCGGGGCGCGTCTTGCTTGGGCCTCTCTCCTGGAGGCGCTCAGTCAGACCCAGTGGTGACATGTGGCAAGACACTCCTCGGGGCGCGTCTTGCTTGGGCCTCTCTCCTAGAGGCCCTCTGTCAGACCCAGTGTTGACATGTGTCAAGACGCTCCACGGGGCGCATCTTGCTTGGGCTTCTCTCCTGGAGGCCCTCAGTCAGACCCATTGTTGACATGTGGCAAGACGCTCCTCGGGGCGCGTCTTGCTTGGGCCTCTCTCCTGGAGGCGCTCGGTCAGACCGATTGCTGACATGTGGCAAGACACTCCTCGGGCCGCGTGTTGCTTGGGCTTCTTTCCTGGAGGCCCTCAGTCAGACCCATTGTTGACATGTTGCAAGACGCTCCTCGGGGCGCGTCTTGCTTGGGCCTCTCTCCTGGAGGCGCTCAGTCAGACCGAGTGCTGACATGTGGCAAGACGCTCCTCGGGGCGCGTCTTGCTTGGGCTTCTCTCCTGGAGGCGCTCAGAAAGACCCAGTGTTGACATGTGACAAGAAGCTCCTCGGGGCGCGTCTTGCTTGGGCCTCTCTCCTGGAGGCACTCAGTCAGAACCAGAGGTGACATGTGGCAAGACGCTCCTCGGGGCGCGTCTTGCTTGGGCCTCTCTCCTGGAGGCACTCAGTCAGAACCAGAGGTGACATGTGGCAAGACGCTCCTCGGGGCGCGTCTTGCTTGGGCCTCTCTCCTGGAGGCCCTCTGTCAGACCCAGTGTTGACATGTGGCAAGACACTCCTCGGAGCGCGTCTTGCTTGGGCCTCTCTCCAGAAGGCCCTCAATCAGACCCAGTGTTGACATGTGGCAAGACGCTCCTCGGGGCGCGTCTTGCTTGGGCCTCTCTCCTGGAGGCGCTCAGTCAGACCGAGTGCTGACATAAGGCAAGACGCTCCTCGGGGCGCGTCTTGCTGGGGCCTCTCTCCTGGTGGCGCTCAATCAGACCCAGTGGTGACACGTGGCAAGACGCTCCTCGGGGCACGTCTTGCTTGGGCCTCTCTCCTGGAGGCGCTCAGTCAGACCCAGTGGTGACACGTGGCAAGACGCTCCTCGGGGCGCATCTTGCTTGGGCCTCTCTCCTGGAGGCGCTCAGTCAGACCCAGTGTTGACACGTGGCAAGACGCTCCTCGGGGCGCGTCTTGCTTGGGCCTCTCTCCTGGAGGCGCTCAGTCGGACCCAGTGTTGACATGTGGCAAGACACTCCTCGGGGCGCGTCTTGCTTGGGCCTCTCTCATGGAGGCCCTCTGTCAGACCCAGTGTTGACATGTGTCAAGACGCTCCTCGGGGCGCGTCTTGCTTTGGCCTCTCTCCTGGAGGCGCTCAGTCAGACCGAGTGCTGACATGTGGCAAGAAGCTCCTCGGGGCGCGTCTTGCTTGGGCTTCTCTCCTTTAGGCCCTCAGTAAGACCCATTGTTGACATGTGGCAAGACGCTCCTCGGGGCGCGTCTTGCTTGGGCCTCTCTCCAGAAGGCCCTCAATCAGACCCAGTGTTGACACGTGGCAAGACGCTCCTCGGGGCGCATCTTGCTTGGGCCTCTGTGTCTGACTGATCGCCTCCCCAGGAGAGAGGCCCAAGCAAGACGCGCCCCGAGGAGCGTCTTGCCACATGTCAGCACTCGGTCTGACTGAGCGCCTCCAGGAGAGAGGCCCAAGCAAGACGCGCCCCGAGGAGCGTCTTGCCACATGACAACAATGGGTCTGACTGACAGCCTCCAGGAGAAAAGCCCAAGCAAGATGCGCCCCGAGGAGCGTCTTGCCACATGTCAACAATGGGTCTGACTGAGGGCCTCCAGGAGAGAAGTCCAAGCAGGACGCGCCCCAAGGAGCGTCTTGCCACATGTCAGCACTCGGTCTGACTGAGCGCCTCCAGGAGAGAGGCCCAAGCAAGACGCGCCCCGAGGAGCGTCTTGCCACATGTCACCTCTGGGTCTGACTGAGCACCTCCAGGAGAGAGGCCCAAGCAAGACGCGCCCCGAGGAGCGTCTTGTCACATGTCAAAACTGGGTCTGACTGAGCGCCTCCGGGAGAGAGGCCCAAGCAAGAAACGCCCGAGGAGCGTCTTGACACATGTCAACACTGGGTCTGACTGAGTGCCTCCATGAGAGAAGCCCCAGCAAGACGTGCCCCGGGGAGCGTCTTGCCACATGTCAGCACTCGGTCGGACTGAGCGCCTCCAGGAGAGAGGCCCAAGCAAGACGCGCCACAAGGAGCGTCTTGCCACATGTCAACACTGGGTCTGACTGAGCGCCTCCAGGAGAGAGGCCCAAGCAAGACGCGCCCGGAGGAGCGTTTTGCCACATGTCAACACTGGGTCTGACAGAGGGCCTCAAGGAGAGAGGCCCAAGCAAGATGCGCCCCAAGGAGCATCTTGCCACATGTCAACAATGGGTCTGACTGAGGGCCTCCAGGAGAGAAGCCCAAGCAAGAAGCGCCCCGAGGAGCGTCTTGCCACATGTCAGCACTCGGTCTTACTGAGCGCCTCCAGGAGAGAGGCCCAAATAAGACGCGCCCCGAGGAGCGTCTTGCCACATGTCAACAATGGGTCTGACTGAGGGCCTCCAGGAGAGAAGCCCAAGCAAGACGCGCCCCGAGGAGCGTCTTGCCACATGTCAGAACTCGGTCTGACTGAGCGCCTCCAGGAGAGAGGCCCAAGCAAGACGTGCCCCGAGGAGCGTCTTGCCACATGTCAACAATGGGTCTGACTGAGCGCCTCCAGGAGAGAGGCCCAAGCAAGACGCGCCCCGAGGAGCGTCTTGCCACATGTGAACACTGGGTCTGAATGAGCGCCTCCAGGAGAGAGGCCCAAGCAAGACGCGCCCCGAGGAGCATCTTGCCACATGTCAACACTGGGTCTGACTGAGCGCCTCCAGGAGAGAGGCCCAAGCAAGACGCGCCCCGAGGAGCATCTTGCCACATGTCAACACTGGGTCTGACTGAGCGCCTCCAGGAGAGAGGCCCAAGCAAGATGCGCCCCGAGGAGCGTCTTGCCACATGTCAACACTGGGTCTGACTGAGCGCCTCCATGAGAGAGGCCCAAGCAAGATGCGCCCCGAGGAGCGTCTTGCCACATGTCAACGAAGGGTCTGACTGAGGTTCTCCAGGAGAGAAGCCCAAGCAAGACGCGCCCCAAGGAGCGTCTTGCCACATGTCAGCACTCGGTCTGACTGAGCGCCTCCAGGAGAGAGGCCCAAGCAAGACGCGCCCCGAGGAGCGTCTTGCCACATGTCACCTCTGGGTCTGACTGAGCACCTCCAGGAGAGAGGCCCAAGCAAGACGCGCCCCGAGGAGCGTCTTGTCACATGTCAACACTGGGTCTGACTGAGCGCCTCCGGGAGAGAGGCCCAAGCAAGAAACGCCCGAGGAGCGTCTTGACACATGTCAACACTGGGTCTGACTGAGCGCCTCCAGGAGAGAAGCCCAAGCAAGACGCGCCCCGAGGAGAGTCTTGCCTCATGTCAACACTGGGTCTGACAGAGGGCATCCAGGAGAGAGGCCCAAGCAATACGCGCCCCGAGGAGCGTCTTGCCACATGTCACCACTGGGTCTGACTGAGCGCCTCCAGGAGAGAGGCCCAAGCAAGAAGCGCCCCGAGGAGCGTCTTGCCACGTGTCAACACTGGGTCTGACTGAGGGCCTCCAGGAGAGAGGCCCAAGCAAGAAACGCCCGAGGAGCGTCTTGACACATGTCAACACTGGGTCTGACTGATCGCCTCCCCAGGAGAGAGGCCCAAGCAAGACGCGCCCCGAGGAGCGTCTTGCCACATGTCAACACTGGGTCTGACTGAGCGCCTCCAGGTGAGGAGGCCCAAGCAAGACGCGCCCGGAGGAGCGTCTTGCCACATGTCAACACTGGGTCTGACTGAGCGCCTCCAGGAGAGAGGCCCAAGCAAGACGCGCCCCGAGGAGCGTCTTGCCACATGACAACAATGGGTCTGACTGAGAGCCTCCAGGAGAGAAGCCCAAGCAAGATGCGCCCCGAGGAGCGTCTTGCCACATGTCAGCACTCGGTCTGACTGAGCGCCTCCAGGAGAGAGGCCCAAGCAAGACGCGCCCCGAGGAGCGTCTTGCCACATGTCAGCACTCGGTCTGACTGAGCGCCTCCAGGAGAGAGGCCCAAGCAAGACGCGCCCCGAGGAGCGTCTTGCCACATGACAACAATGGGTCTGACTGACAGCCTCCAGGAGAGAAGCCCAAGCAAGAAGCGCCCCGGGGAGCGTCTATCCACGTGTCAACACTGGGTCTGATTGAGGGCCTTCTGGAGAGAGGCCCAAGCAAGACGCGCCCCGAGGAGCGTCTTGCCACATGTCAACAATGGGTCTGACTGAGGGCCTCCAGGAGAGAAGCCCAAGCAAGACGCGCCCCGAGGAGAGTCTTCCCACATGTCAACACTCGGTCTGACAGAGGGCCTCCAGGAGAGAGGCCCAAGCAAGACGCGCCCTGAGGAGCGTCTTTCCACATGTCAGCACTCGTTCTGACTGAGCGCCTCCAGGAGAGAGGCCCAAGCAAGACGCGCCCCGAGGAGCGTCTTGCCACATGTCAACAATGGGTCTGACTGAGGGCCTCCAGGAGAGAAGCCCAAGCAACACGCGGCCCGAGGAGCGTCTTGCCACATGTCAACAATGGGTCTGACTGAGGGCCTCCAGGAGAGAAGCCCAAGCAAGACGCGCCCCGAGGAGCGTCTTGACACATGTTAACACTGGGTCTGACAGAGGGCCTCCAGGAGAGAGGCCAAAGCAAGTCGCGCCCCGAGGAGCGTCTTGCCACATGTCACCACTTGGTCTGACTGAGCATCTCCAGGAGAGAGGCCCAAGCAACACGCGCCCCGAGGAGCGTCAGGCCACATGTCACTACTCAGTCTGACTGAGCGCCTCCAGGAGAGAGGCCCAAGCAAGACGCGCCCCGAGGAGCGTCTTGCCACGTGTCAACACTGGGTCTGATTGAGGGCCTTCTGGAGAGAGGCCCAAGCAAGACGCGCCCCGAGGAGCGTCTTGCCACATGTCAACAATGGGTCTTACTGAGGGCCTCCAGGAGAGAAGCCCAAGCAAGACGCGCCCCGAGGAGCTTCTTGCCACATGTCAGCACTCGGTCTGACTGAGCGCCTCCAGGAGAGAGGCCAAAGCAAGACGCGCCCCGAGGAGCGTCTTGACACATGTCAACACTGGGTCTGACAGAGGGCCTCCATGAGAGAGGCCCAAGCAAGACGCGCCCCGAGGAGTGTCTTGCCACATGTCAACACTGGGTCTGACTGAGCGCCTCCGGGAGAGAGGCCCAAGCAAGACGCGCCCCGAGGAGCATCTTGCCACGTGTCAACACTGGGTCTGACTGAGCGCCTCCAGGAGAGAGGCCCAAGCAAGATGCGCCCCGAGGAGCGTCTTGCCACGTGTCACCACTGGGTCTGACTGAGCGCCTCCAGGAGAGAGGCCCAAGCAAGACGCGCCCCGAGGAGCGTCTTGCCACGTGTCACCACTGGGTCTGATTGAGCGCCTCCAGTAGAGAGGCCCAAGCAAGACGCGCCCCGAGGAGCGTCTTGCCACATGTCAACAATGGGTCTGACTGAGGGCCTCCAGGAAAGAAGCCCAAGCAACACGCGGCCCGAGGAGCGTCTTGCCACATGTCAGCAATCGGTCTGACCGAGCGCCTCCAGGAGAGAGGCCCAAGCAAGACGCGCCCCGAGGAGCGTCTTGCCACATGTCAACAATGGGTCTGACTGAGGGCCTACAAGAGAGAAGCCCAAGCAAGACGCGCCCCGTGGAGCGTCTTGACACATGTCAATACTGGGTCTGACAGAGGGCCTCCAGGAGAGAGGCCCAAGCAAGACGCGCCCCGAGGAGTGTCTTGCCACATGTCACAACTGGGTCTGACTCAGCTCCTCCAGGAGAGAGGCCCAAGCAAGATGCGCCCCGAGGAGCGTCAGGCCACATGTCACTACTCAGTCTGACTGAGTGCCTCCAGGAGAGAGGCCCAAGCAAGACATGCCCCGAGGAGCGTCTTGCCACTTGTCAACACTGGGTCTGATTGAGGGCCTTCTGGAGAGAGGCCCAAGCAAGACGCGCCCCGAGGAGCGTCTTGCCACATGTCAACAATGGGTCTTACTGAGGGCCTCTAGGAGAGAAGCCCAAGCAAGACGCGCCCCGAGGAGCGTCTTGACACATGTCAACACTGGGTCTGACTGAGGGCCTCCATGTGAGAAGCCCAAGCAAGACGCGCCCCGAGGAGAGTCTTGCCACATGTCAACACTGGGTCTGACAGAGGGCATCCAGGAGAGAGGCCCAAGCAATACGCGCCCCGAGGAGCGTCTTGCCACATGTGAACAATTGGTCTGACTGAGGGCCTCCAGGAGAGAAGCCCAAGGAAGACCCGCCCCGAGGAGCTTCTTGCCACATGTCAGCACTCGGTCTGACTGAGCGCCTCCAGGAGAGAGGCCAAAGCACGATGTGCCCCGAGGAGCGTCTTGACACATGTCAACACTGGGTCTGACAGAGGGCCTCCATGAGAGAGGCCCAAGCAAGACGCGCTCCGAGGAGTGTCTTGCCACATGTCAACACTGGGTCTGACTGAGCGCCTCCAGGAGAGAGGCCCAAGCAAGACGCGCCCCGAGGAGCTTCTTGCCACGTGTCAACACTGGGTCTGACTGAGCGCCTCCAGGAGAGAAGCCCCAGCAAGACGTGCCCCGAGGAGCGTCTTGCCACATGTCAGCACTCGGTATGACTGAGCGCCTCCAGGAGAGAGGCCCAAGCAAGATGCGCCCCGAGGAGCATCTTGCCACATGTCAACAATGGGTCTGACTGAGGGCCTCCAGGAAAGAAGCCCAAGCAACACGCGGCCCGAGGAGCGTCTTGCCACATGTCAGCAATCGGTCTGACCGAGCGCCTCCAGGAGAGAGGCCCAAGCAAGACGCGCCCCGAGGAGCGTCTTGCCACATGTCAACAATGGGTCTGACTGAGGGCCTACAGGAGAGAAGCCCAAGCAAGACGCGCCCCGTGGAGCGTCTTGACACATGTCAATACTGGGTCTGACAGAGGGCCTCCAGGAGAGAGGCCCAAGCAAGACGCGCCCCGAGGAGTGTCTTGCCACATGTCACAACTGGGTCTGACTCAGCTCCTCCAGGAGAGAGGCCCAAGCAAGATGCGCCCCGAGGAGCGTCAGGCCACATGTCACTACTCAGTCTGACTGAGCGCCTCCAGGAGAGAGGCCCAAGCAAGACATGCCCCGAGGAGCGTCTTGCCACTTGTCAACACTGGGTCTGATTGAGGGCCTTCTGGAGAGAGGCCCAAGCAAGACGCGCCCCGAGGAGCGTCTTGTCACATGTCAACACTGGGTCTGACTGAGCGCCTCCAGGAGAGAGGCCCAAGCAAGACGCGCCCCGAGGAGCGTCTTGCCACATGTCAACACTGGGTCTGACTGAGCGCCTCCAGGTGAGAGGCCCAAGCAAGACGCGCCCAGAGGAGCGTCTTGCCACATGACAACAATGGGTCTGACTGAGAGCCTCCCCAGGAGAGAGGCCCAAGCAAGACGCGCCCCGAGGAGCTTCTTGCCACGTGTCAACACTGGGTCTGACTAAGCGCCTCCAGGAGAGAGGCCCAAGCAAGACGCGCCCCGAGGAGCGTCTTGTCACATGTCAACACTGGGTCTGACTGAGCGCCTCCAGGAGAGAAGCCCCAGCAAGACGTGCCCCGAGGAGCGTCTTGCCACATGTCAGCACTCGGTATGACTGAGCGCCTCCAGGAGAGAGGCCCAAGCAAGATGCGCCCCGAGGAGCATCTTGCCACATGTCAACACTGGGTTTGACAGAGGGCCTCCAGGAGAGAGGCCCAAGCAAGACGCGCCCCGAGGAGCGTCTTGCCACATGTCACCTCTGGGTCTGACTGAGCGCCTCAAGGAGAGAGGCCCAAGAAAGACGCGCCCCGAGGAGCGTCTTGTCACATGTCAACACTGGGTCTGACTGAGCGCCTCCAGGAGAGAGGCCCAAGCAAGACGCGCCCCGAGGAGCGTCTTGCCACATGTCAACACTGGGTCTGACTGAGCGCCTCCAGGTGAGAGGCCCAAGCAAGACGCGCCCAGAGGAGCGTCTTGCCACATGTCAACACTGGGTCTGACTGAGCGCCTCCAGGAGAGAGGCCCAAGCAAGACGCGCCCCGAGGAGCGTCTTTCCACATGACAACAATGGGTCTGACTGAGAGCCTCCAGGAGAGAAGCCCAAGCAAGATGCGCCCCGAGGAGCGTCTTGCCACATGTCAGCACTCGGTCTGACTGAGCGCCTCCAGGAGAGAGGCCCAAGCAAGACGCGCCCCGAGGAGCGTCCTGCCACATGTCAGCATTCGGTCTGACTGAGCGCCTCCAGGAGAGAGGCCCAAGCAAGACGCGCCCCGAGGAGCGTCTTGCCACATGACAACAATGGGTCTGACTGAGAGCCTCCAGGAGAAAAGCCCAAGCAAGATGCGCCCCGAGGAGCGTCTTGCCACATGTCAGCACTCGGTCTGACTGAGCGCCTCCAGGAGAGAGGCCCAAGCAAGACGCGCCCTGAGGAGCATCTTGCCACATGTCAACAATGGGTCTGACTGAGGGCCTCCAGGAGAGAGGCCCAAGCAAGACGCGCCCCGAGGAGCGTCTTGCCACATGTCACCTCTGGGTCTGACTGAGCACCTCAGGGAGAGAGGCCCAAGCAAGACGCGCCACGAGGAGCGTCTTGTCACATGTCAACACTGGGTCTGACTGAGCGCCTCCGGGAGAGAGGCCCAAGCAAGAAACGCCCGAGGAGCGTCTTGACACATGTCAACACTGGGTCTGACTGATCGCCTCCCCAGGAGAGAGGCCCAAGCAAGACGCGCCCTGAGGAGCGTCTTGCCACATGTCAACACTGGGTCTGACTGAGTGCCTCCATGAGAGAAGCCCCAGCAAGACGCGCCCCGGGGAGCGTCTTGCCACATGTCAGCACTCGGTCTGACTGAGCGCCTCCAGGAGAGAGGCCCAAGCAAGACGCGCCCCAAGGAGCGTCTTGCCACATGTCAACACTGGGTCTGACTGAGCGCCTCCAGGAGAGAGGCCCAAGCAAGACGCGCCCGGAGGAGCGTTTTGCCACATGTCAACACTGGGTCTGACAGAGGGCCTCAAGGAGAGAGGCCCAAGCAAGATGCGCCCCGAGGAGCATCTTGCCACATGTCAACAATGGGTCTGACTGAGGGCCTCCAGGAGAGAAGCCCAAGCAAGAAGTGCCCCGAGGAGCGTCTTGCCACATGTCAGCACTCGGTCTTAATTGAGCGCCTCCAGGAGAGAGGCCCAAATAAGACGTGCCCCGAGGAGCGTCTTGCCACATGTCAACAATGGGTCTGACTGAGGGCCTCCAGGAGAGAAGCCCAAGCAAGACGCGCCCCGAGGAGCGTCTTGCCACATGTGAACACTGGGTCTGACTGAGCGCCTCCAGGAGAGAGGCCCAATCAAGACGCGCCCCGAGGAGCGTCTTGACACATGTCTCCTCTGGGTCTGACTGAGCGCCTCCAGGAGAGAGGCCCAAGCAAGACGCGCCCCGAGGAGCTTCTTGCCACGTGTCAACACTGGGTCTGACTAAGCGCCTCCAGGAGAGAGGCCCAAGCAAGACGCGCCCCGAGGAGCGTCTTGTCACATGTCAACACTGGGTCTTACTGAGCGCCTCCAGGAGAGAAGCCCCAGCAAGACGTGCCCCGAGGAGCGTCTTGCCACATGTCAGCACTCGGTATGACTGAGCGCCTCCAGGAGAGAGGCCCAAGCAAGATGCGCCCCGAGGAGCATCTTGCCACATGTCAACACTGGGTTTGACAGAGGGCCTCCAGGAGAGAGGCCCAAGCAAGACGCGCCCCGAGGAGCGTCTTGCCACATGTCACCTCTGGGTCTGACTGAGCGCCTCCAGGAGAGAGGCCCAAGAAAGACGCGCCCCGAGGAGCGTCTTGTCACATGTCAACACTGGGTCTGACTGAGCGCCTCCAGGAGAGAGGCCCAAGCAAGACGCGCCCCGAGGAGCGTCTTGCCACATGTCAACACTGGGTCTGACTGAGCGCCTCCAGGTGAGAGGCCCAAGCAAGACGCGCCCAGAGGAGCGTCTTGCCACATGTCAACACTGGGTCTGACTGAGCGCCTCCAGGAGAGAGGCCCAAGCAAGACGCGCCCCGAGGAGCGTCTTTCCACATGACAACAATGGGTCTGACTGAGAGCCTCCAGGAGAGAAGCCCAAGCAAGATGCGCCCCGAGGAGCGTCTTGCCACATGTCAGCACTCGGTCTGACTGAGCGCCTCCAGGAGAGAGGCCCAAGCAAGACGCGCCCCGAGGAGCGTCCTGCCACATGTCAGCATTCGGTCTGACTGAGCGCCTCCAGGAGAGAGGCCCAAAGAAGACGCGCCCCGAGGAGCGTCTTGCCACATGACAACAATGGGTCTGACTGAGAGCCTCCAGGAGAAAAGCCCAAGCAAGATGCGCCCCGAGGAGCGTCTTGCCACATGTCAGCACTCGGTCTGACTGAGCGCCTCCAGGAGAGAGGCCAAAGCAAGACGCGCCCTGAGGAGCATCTTGCCACATGTCAACAATGGGTCTGACTGAGGGCCTCCAGGAGAGAGGCCCAAGCAAGACGCGCCCCGAGGAGCGTCTTGCCACATGTCACCTCTGGGTCTGACTGAGCACCTCAGGGAGAGAGGCCCAAGCAAGACGCGCCCCGAGGAGCGTCTTGTCACATGTCAACACTGGGTCTGACTGAGCGCCTCCGGGAGAGAGGCCCAAGCAAGAAACGCCCGAGGAGCGTCTTGACACATGTCAACACTGGGTCTGACTGATCGCCTCCCCAGGAGAGAGGCCCAAGCAAGACGCGCCCTGAGGAGCGTCTTGCCACATGTCAACACTGGGTCTGACTGAGTGCCTCCATGAGAGAAGCCCCAGCAAGACGCGCCCCGGGGAGCGTCTTGCCACATGTCAGCACTCGGTCTGACTGAGCGCCTCCAGGAGAGAGGCCCAAGCAAGACGCGCCCCAAGGAGCGTCTTGCCACATGTCAACACTGGGTCTGACTGAGCGCCTCCAGGAGAGAGGCCCAAGCAAGACGCGCCCGGAGGAGCGTTTTGCAACATGTCAACACTGGGTCTGACAGAGGGCCTCAAGGAGAGAGGCCCAAGCAAGATGCGCCCCGAGGAGCATCTTGCCACATGTCAACAATGGGTCTGACTGAGGGCCTCCAGGAGAGAAGCCCAAGCAAGAAGTGCCCCGAGGAGCGTCTTGCCACATGTCAGCACTCGGTCTTAATTGAGCGCCTCCAGGAGAGAGGCCCAAATAAGACGTGCCCCGAGGAGCGTCTTGCCACATGTCAACAATGGGTCTGACTGAGGCCCTCCAGGAGAGAAGCCCAAGCAAGACGCGCCCCGAGGAGCGTCTTGCCACATGTGAACACTGGGTCTGACTGAGCGCCTCCAGGAGAGAGGCCCAAGCAAGACGCGCCCCGAGGAGCATCTTGCCACATGTCAACACTGGGTCTGACTGAACGCCTCCAGGAGAGAGGCCCAAGCAAGACGCGCCCCGAGGAGCGTCTTGTCACATGTCACTACTCTGTCTGACTGAGTGCCTCCAGGAGAGAGGCCCAAGCAAGACGTGCCCCGAGGAGTGTCTTGCCACATGTCAACACTGGGTCTGACTGAGCGCCTCCAGGAGAGAGGCACAAGCAAGACGCGCCCCGAGGAGCGTCTTGTCACATGTCAACACTGGGTCTGACTGAGCACCTCCAGGAGAGAAGCCCCAGCAAGACATGCCCCGAGGAGCGTCTTGCCACATGTCAGCACTCGGTATGACTGAGCGCCTCCAAGAGAGAGGCCCAAGCAAGATGCGCCCCGAGGAGCATCTTGCCACATGTCAACACTGGGTTTGACAGAGGGCCTCCAGGAGAGAGGCCCAAGCAAGACGCGCCCCGAGGAGCGTCTTGTCACATGTCAACACTGGGTCTGACTGAGCGCCTCCAGGAGAGAAGCCCCAGCAAGACGTGCCCCGAGGAGCGTCTTGTCACATGTCAGCACTCGGTCTGACTGAGCGCCTCCAGGAGAGAGGCCCATGCAAGATGCGCCCGGAGGAGCTTCTTGCCACATGTAAACAATGGGTCTGAGTGAGGGCCTCCAGGAGAGAAGCCCAAGCAAGATGCGCCCCGAGGAGCGTCTTGCCACATGTCAGCACTCGGTCTGACTGAGCGCCTCCAGGAGAGAGGGCCAAGCAAGACGCGCCCCGAGGAGCGTCTTGCCACATGTCAACACTGGGTCTGACTGAGCGCCTCCAGGAGAGAGGCCCAAGCAAGATGCGCCCCGAGGAGCGTCTTGCCACATGTCAACGAAGGGTCTGACTGAGGGCCTCCAGGAGAGAAGCCCAAGCAAGACGCGCCCCGAGGAGCGTCTTGCCACATGTCAGCACTAGGTCTGACTGAGCGCCTCCAGGAGAGAGGCCCAAGCAAGACGCGCCCCGAGGAGCGTCTTGCCACATGTCAACACTGGGTCTGACTGAGCGCCTCCAGGAGAGAGGCCCAAGCAAGAAAAGCCCGAGGAGCGTCTTGACACATGTCAACACTGGGTCTGACTGATCGCCTCCCCAGGAGAGAGGCCCAAGCAAGACGCGCCCCGAGGAGCGTCTTGCCACATGTCAGCACTCGGTCTGACTGAGCGCCTCCAGGAGAGAGGCCCAAGCAAGACGCGCCCCGAGGAGCGTCTTGCCACATGACAACAATGGGTCTGACTGACAGCCTCCAGGAGAAAAGCCCAAGCAAGATGCGCCCCGAGGAGCGTCTTGCCACATGTCAACAATGGGTCTGACTGAGGGCCTCCAGGAGAGAAGTCCAAGCAGGACGCGCCCCAAGGAGCGTCTTGCCACATGTCAGCACTCGGTCTGACTGAGCGCCTCCAGGAGAGAGGCCCAAGCAAGACGCGCCCCGAGGAGCGTCTTGCCACATTTCACCTCTGGGTCTGACTGAGCACCTCCAGGAGAGAGGCCCAAGCAAGACGCGCCCCGAGGAGCGTCTTGTCACATGTCAACACTGGGTCTGACTGAGCGCCTCCGGGAGAGAGGCCCAAGCAAGAAACGCCCGAGGAGCGTCTTGACACATGTCAACACTGGGTCTGACTGAGTGCCTCCATGAGAGAAGCCCCAGCAAGACGCGCCCCGGGGAGCGTCTTGCCACATGTCAGCACTCGGTCTGACTGAGCGCCTCCAGGAGAGAGGCCCAAGCAAGACGCGCCCCAAGGAGCGTCTTGCCACATGTCAACACTGGGTCTGACTGAGCGCCTCCAGGAGAGAGGCCCAAGCAAGATGTGCCCGGAGGAGCGTTTTGCCACATGTCAACACTGGGTCTGACAGAGGGCCTCAAGGAGAGAGGCCCAAGCAAGATGCGCCCCGAGGAGCATCTTGCCACATGTCAACAATGGGTCTGACTGAGGGCCTCCAGGAGAGAAGCCCAAGCAAGAAGCGCCCCGAGGAGCGTCTTGCCACATGTCAGCACTCTGTCTTACTGAGCGCCTCCAGGAGAGAGGCCCAAATAAGACGCGCCCCGAGGAGCGTCTTGCCACATGTCAACAATGGGTCTGACTGAGGGCCTCCAGGAGAGAAGCCCAAGCAAGACGCGCCCCGAGGAGCGTCTTGCCACATGTCAGAACTCGGTCTGACTGAGCGCCTCCAGGAGAGAGGCCCAAGCAAGACGTGCCCCGAGGAGCGTCTTGCCACATGTCAACAATGGGTCTGACTGAGCGCCTCCAGGAGAGAGGCCCAAGCAAGATGCGCCCCGAGGAGCGTCTTGCCACATGTGAACTCTGGGTCTGAATGAGCGCCTCCAGGAGAGAGGCCCAAGCAAGACGCGCCCCGGGGAGCATCTTGCCACATGTCAACACTGGGTCTGACTGAGCGCCTCCAGGAGAGAGGCCCAAGCAAGACTCGCCCCGAGGAGCGTCTTGTCACATGTCACTACTCGGTCTGACTGAGTGCCTCCAGGAGAGAGGCCCAAGCAAGACGTGCCCCGAGGAACGTCTTGCCACATGTCAACACTGGGTCTGACAGAGGGCATCCAGGAGAGAGGCCCAAGCAATACGCGCCCCGAGGAGCGTCTTGCCACATGTCACCACTGGGTCTGACTGAGCGCCTCCAGGAGAGAGGCCCAAGCAAGAAGAGCCCCGAGGAGCGTCTTGCCACGTGTCAACACTGGGTCTGATTGAGGGCCTTCTGGAGAGAGGCCCAAGCAAGACGCGCCCCGAGGAGCGTCTTGCCACATGTCAACAATGGGTCTGACTGAGGGCCTCCAGCAGAGAAGCCCAAGCAAGACGCGCCGCGAGGAGCTTCTTGCCACATGTCAGCACTCGGTCTGACTGAGCGCCTCCAGGAGAAAGGGCCAAGCAAGACGCGCCCCGAGGAGCGTCTTGCCACATGTCAACACTGGGTCTGACTGAGCGCCTCCAGGTGAGAGGCCCAAGCAAGACGCGCCCGGAGGAGCGTCTTGCCACATGTCAACACTGGGTCTGACTGAGCGCCTCCAGGAGAGAGGCCCAAGCAAGACGCGCCCCGAGGAGCGTCTTGCCACATGTCAACACTGGGTCTGACTGAGCGCCTCCAGGTGAGAGGCCCAAGCAAGACGCGCCCGGAGGAGCGTCTTGCCACATGTCAACACTGGGTCTGACTGAGCGCCTCCAGGAGAGAGGCCCAAGCAAGACGCGCCCCGAGGAGCGTCTTGCCACATGACAACAATGGGTCTGACTGAGAGCCTCCAGGAGAGAAGCCGAAGCAAGATGCGCCCCGAGGAGCGTCTTGCCACATGTCAGCACTCGGTCTGACTGAGCGGCTCCAGGAGAGAGGCCCAAGCAAGACGTGCCCCGAGGAGCATCTTGCCACATGACAACAATGGGTCTGACTGACAGCCTCCAGGAGAAAAGCCCAAGCAAGATGCGCCCCGAGGAGCGTCTTGCCACATGTCAGCACTCGGTCTGACTGAGCGCCTCCAGGAGAGAGGCCCAAGCAAGACGCGCCCCGAGGAGCGTCTTGCCACATGTCAACACTGGGTCTGACTGAGCGCCTCCAGGAGAGAGGCCCAAGCAAGATGCGCCCCGAGGAGCATCTTGCCACATGTCAACACTGGGTTTGACAGAGGGCCTCCAGGAGAGAGGCCCAAGCAAGACGCGCCCCGAGGAGCGTCTTGTCACATGTCAACACTGGGTCTGACTGAGCGCCTCCAGGAGAGAAGCCCCAGCAAGACGTGCCCCGAGGAGCGTCTTGTCACATGTCAGCACTCGGTCTGACTGAGCGCCTCCAGGAGAGAGGCCCATGCAAGATGCGCCCGGAGGAGCTTCTTGCCACATGTAAACAATGGGTCTGAGTGAGGGCCTCCAGGAGAGAAGCCCAAGCAAGATGCGCCCCGAGGAGCGTCTTGCCACATGTCAGCACTCGGTCTGACTGAGCGCCTCCAGGAGAGAGGGCCAAGCAAGACGCGCCCCGAGGAGCGTCTTGCCACATGTCAACACTGGGTCTGACTGAGCGCCTCCAGGAGAGAGGCCCAAGCAAGATGCGCCCCGAGGAGCGTCTTGCCACATGTCAACGAAGGGTCTGACTGAGGGCCTCCAGGAGAGAAGCCCAAGCAAGACGCGCCCCGAGGAGCGTCTTGCCACATGTCAGCACTAGGTCTGACTGAGCGCCTCCAGGAGAGAGGCCCAAGCAAGACGCGCCCCGAGGAGCGTCTTGCCACATGTCAACACTGGGTCTGACTGAGCGCCTCCAGGAGAGAGGCCCAAGCAAGAAAAGCCCGAGGAGCGTCTTGACACATGTCAACACTGGGTCTGACTGATCGCCTCCCCAGGAGAGAGGCCCAAGCAAGACGCGCCCCGAGGAGCGTCTTGCCACATGTCAGCACTCGGTCTGACTGAGCGCCTCCAGGAGAGAGGCCCAAGCAAGACGCGCCCCGAGGAGCGTCTTGCCACATGACAACAATGGGTCTGACTGACAGCCTCCAGGAGAAAAGCCCAAGCAAGATGCGCCCCGAGGAGCGTCTTGCCACATGTCAACAATGGGTCTGACTGAGGGCCTCCAGGAGAGAAGTCCAAGCAGGACGCGCCCCAAGGAGCGTCTTGCCACATGTCAGCACTCGGTCTGACTGAGCGCCTCCAGGAGAGAGGCCCAAGCAAGACGCGCCCCGAGGAGCGTCTTGCCACATTTCACCTCTGGGTCTGACTGAGCACCTCCAGGAGAGAGGCCCAAGCAAGACGCGCCCCGAGGAGCGTCTTGTCACATGTCAACACTGGGTCTGACTGAGCGCCTCCGGGAGAGAGGCCCAAGCAAGAAACGCCCGAGGAGCGTCTTGACACATGTCAACACTGGGTCTGACTGAGTGCCTCCATGAGAGAAGCCCCAGCAAGACGCGCCCCGGGGAGCGTCTTGCCACATGTCAGCACTCGGTCTGACTGAGCGCCTCCAGGAGAGAGGCCCAAGCAAGACGCGCCCCAAGGAGCGTCTTGCCACATGTCAACACTGGGTCTGACTGAGCGCCTCCAGGAGAGAGGCCCAAGCAAGATGTGCCCGGAGGAGCGTTTTGCCACATGTCAACACTGGGTCTGACAGAGGGCCTCAAGGAGAGAGGCCCAAGCAAGATGCGCCCCGAGGAGCATCTTGCCACATGTCAACAATGGGTCTGACTGAGGGCCTCCAGGAGAGAAGCCCAAGCAAGAAGCGCCCCGAGGAGCGTCTTGCCACATGTCAGCACTCTGTCTTACTGAGCGCCTCCAGGAGAGAGGCCCAAATAAGACGCGCCCCGAGGAGCGTCTTGCCACATGTCAACAATGGGTCTGACTGAGGGCCTCCAGGAGAGAAGCCCAAGCAAGACGCGCCCCGAGGAGCGTCTTGCCACATGTCAGAACTCGGTCTGACTGAGCGCCTCCAGGAGAGAGGCCCAAGCAAGACGTGCCCCGAGGAGCGTCTTGCCACATGTCAACAATGGGTCTGACTGAGCGCCTCCAGGAGAGAGGCCCAAGCAAGATGCGCCCCGAGGAGCGTCTTGCCACATGTGAACTCTGGGTCTGAATGAGCGCCTCCAGGAGAGAGGCCCAAGCAAGACGCGCCCCGGGGAGCATCTTGCCACATGTCAACACTGGGTCTGACTGAGCGCCTCCAGGAGAGAGGCCCAAGCAAGACGCGCCCCGAGGAGCGTCTTGTCACATGTCACTACTCGGTCTGACTGAGTGCCTCCAGGAGAGAGGCCCAAGCAAGACGTGCCCCGAGGAACGTCTTGCCACATGTCAACACTGGGTCTGACAGAGGGCATCCAGGAGAGAGGCCCAAGCAATACGCGCCCCGAGGAGCGTCTTGCCACATGTCACCACTGGGTCTGACTGAGCGCCTCCAGGAGAGAGGCCCAAGCAAGAAGAGCCCCGAGGAGCGTCTTGCCACGTGTCAACACTGGGTCTGATTGAGGGCCTTCTGGAGAGAGGCCCAAGCAAGACGCGCCCCGAGGAGCGTCTTGCCACATGTCAACAATGGGTCTGACTGAGGGCCTCCAGCAGAGAAGCCCAAGCAAGACGCGCCGCGAGGAGCTTCTTGCCACATGTCAGCACTCGGTCTGACTGAGCGCCTCCAGGAGAAAGGGCCAAGCAAGACGCGCCCCGAGGAGCGTCTTGCCACATGTCAACACTGGGTCTGACTGAGCGCCTCCAGGTGAGAGGCCCAAGCAAGACGCGCCCGGAGGAGCGTCTTGCCACATGTCAACACTGGGTCTGACTGAGCGCCTCCAGGAGAGAGGCCCAAGCAAGACGCGCCCCGAGGAGCGTCTTGCCACATGTCAACACTGGGTCTGACTGAGCGCCTCCAGGTGAGAGGCCCAAGCAAGACGCGCCCGGAGGAGCGTCTTGCCACATGTCAACACTGGGTCTGACTGAGCGCCTCCAGGAGAGAGGCCCAAGCAAGACGCGCCCCGAGGAGCGTCTTGCCACATGACAACAATGGGTCTGACTGAGAGCCTCCAGGAGAGAAGCCGAAGCAAGATGCGCCCCGAGGAGCGTCTTGCCACATGTCAGCACTCGGTCTGACTGAGCGGCTCCAGGAGAGAGGCCCAAGCAAGACGTGCCCCGAGGAGCATCTTGCCACATGACAACAATGGGTCTGACTGACAGCCTCCAGGAGAAAAGCCCAAGCAAGATGCGCCCCGAGGAGCGTCTTGCCACATGTCAGCACTCGGTCTGACTGAGCGCCTCCAGGAGAGAGGCCCAAGCAAGACGCGCCCCGAGGAGCGTCTTGCCACATGTCAGCACTCGGTCTGACTGAGCGCCTCCAGGAGAGAGGCCCAAGCAAGACGCGCCCCGAGGAGCGTCTTGCCACATGACAACAATGGGTCTGACTGACAGCCTCCAGGAGAAAAGCCCAAGCAAGATGCGCCCCGAGGAGCGTCTTGCCACATGTCAACAATGGGTCTGACTGAGGGCCTCCAGGAGAGAAGTCCAAGCAGGACGCGCCCCAAGGAGCGTCTTGCCACATGTCAGCACTCGGTCTGACTGAGCGCCTCCAGGAGAGAGGCCCAAGCAAGACGCGCCCCGAGGAGCGTCTTGCCACATTTCACCTCTGGGTCTGACTGAGCACCTCCAGGAGAGAGGCCCAAGCAAGACGCGCCCCGAGGAGCGTCTTGTCACATGTCAACACTGGGTCTGACTGAGCGCCTCCGGGAGAGAGGCCCAAGCAAGAAACGCCCGAGGAGCGTCTTGACACATGTCAACACTGGGTCTGACTGAGTGCCTCCATGAGAGAAGCCCCAGCAAGACGCGCCCCGGGGAGCGTCTTGCCACATGTCAGCACTCGGTCTGACTGAGCGCCTCCAGGAGAGAGGCCCAAGCAAGACGCGCCCCAAGGAGCGTCTTGCCACATGTCAACACTGGGTCTGACTGAGCGCCTCCAGGAGAGAGGCCCAAGCAAGATGTGCCCGGAGGAGCGTTTTGCCACATGTCAACACTGGGTCTGACAGAGGGCCTCAAGGAGAGAGGCCCAAGCAAGATGCGCCCCGAGGAGCATCTTGCCACATGTCAACAATGGGTCTGACTGAGGGCCTCCAGGAGAGAAGCCCAAGCAAGAAGCGCCCCGAGGAGCGTCTTGCCACATGTCAGCACTCTGTCTTACTGAGCGCCTCCAGGAGAGAGGCCCAAATAAGACGCGCCCCGAGGAGCGTCTTGCCACATGTCAACAATGGGTCTGACTGAGGGCCTCCAGGAGAGAAGCCCAAGCAAGACGCGCCCCGAGGAGCGTCTTGCCACATGTCAGAACTCGGTCTGACTGAGCGCCTCCAGGAGAGAGGCCCAAGCAAGACGTGCCCCGAGGAGCGTCTTGCCACATGTCAACAATGGGTCTGACTGAGCGCCTCCAGGAGAGAGGCCCAAGCAAGATGCGCCCCGAGGAGCGTCTTGCCACATGTGAACTCTGGGTCTGAATGAGCGCCTCCAGGAGAGAGGCCCAAGCAAGACGCGCCCCGGGGAGCATCTTGCCACATGTCAACACTGGGTCTGACTGAGCGCCTCCAGGAGAGAGGCCCAAGCAAGACGCGCCCCGAGGAGCGTCTTGTCACATGTCACTACTCGGTCTGACTGAGTGCCTCCAGGAGAGAGGCCCAAGCAAGACGTGCCCCGAGGAACGTCTTGCCACATGTCAACACTGGGTCTGACAGAGGGCATCCAGGAGAGAGGCCCAAGCAATACGCGCCCCGAGGAGCGTCTTGCCACATGTCACCACTGGGTCTGACTGAGCGCCTCCAGGAGAGAGGCCCAAGCAAGAAGAGCCCCGAGGAGCGTCTTGCCACGTGTCAACACTGGGTCTGATTGAGGGCCTTCTGGAGAGAGGCCCAAGCAAGACGCGCCCCGAGGAGCGTCTTGCCACATGTCAACAATGGGTCTGACTGAGGGCCTCCAGCAGAGAAGCCCAAGCAAGACGCGCCGCGAGGAGCTTCTTGCCACATGTCAGCACTCGGTCTGACTGAGCGCCTCCAGGAGAAAGGGCCAAGCAAGACGCGCCCCGAGGAGCGTCTTGCCACATGTCAACACTGGGTCTGACTGAGCGCCTCCAGGTGAGAGGCCCAAGCAAGACGCGCCCGGAGGAGCGTCTTGCCACATGTCAACACTGGGTCTGACTGAGCGCCTCCAGGAGAGAGGCCCAAGCAAGACGCGCCCCGAGGAGCGTCTTGCCACATGTCAACACTGGGTCTGACTGAGCGCCTCCAGGTGAGAGGCCCAAGCAAGACGCGCCCGGAGGAGCGTCTTGCCACATGTCAACACTGGGTCTGACTGAGCGCCTCCAGGAGAGAGGCCCAAGCAAGACGCGCCCCGAGGAGCGTCTTGCCACATGACAACAATGGGTCTGACTGAGAGCCTCCAGGAGAGAAGCCGAAGCAAGATGCGCCCCGAGGAGCGTCTTGCCACATGTCAGCACTCGGTCTGACTGAGCGGCTCCAGGAGAGAGGCCCAAGCAAGACGTGCCCCGAGGAGCATCTTGCCACATGACAACAATGGGTCTGACTGACAGCCTCCAGGAGAAAAGCCCAAGCAAGATGCGCCCCGAGGAGCGTCTTGCCACATGTCAGCACTCGGTCTGACTGAGCGCCTCCAGGAGAGAGGCCCAAGCAAGACGCGCCCCAAGGAGCGTCTTGCCACATGTCAGCACTCGGTCTGACTGAGCGCCTCCAGGAGAGAGGCCCAAGCAAGACGCGCCCCGAGGAGCGTCTTGCCACATGTCACCTCTGGGTCTGACTGAGCACCTCCAGGAGAGAGGCCCAAGCAAGACGCGCCCCGAGGAGCGTCTTGTCACATGTCAACACTGGGTCTGACTGAGCGCCTCCGGGAGAGAGGCCCAAGCAAGAAACGCCCGAGGAGCGTCTTGACACATGTCAACACTGGGTCTGACTGAGTGCCTCCATGAGAGAAGCCCCAGCAAGACGCGCCCCGGGGAGCGTCTTGCCACATGTCAGCACTCGGTCTGACTGAGCGCCTCCAGGAGAGAGGCCCAAGCAAGACGCGCCCCAAGGAGCGTCTTGCCACATGTCAACACTGGGTCTGACTGAGCGCCTCCAGGAGAGAGGCCCAAGCAAGATGTGCCCGGAGGAGCGTTTTGCCACATGTCAACACTGGGTCTGACAGAGGGCCTCAAGGAGAGAGGCCCAAGCAAGATGCGCCCCGAGGAGCATCTTGCCACATGTCAACAATGGGTCTGACTGAGGGCCTCCAGGAGAGAAGCCCAAGCAAGAAGCGCCCCGAGGAGCGTCTTGCCACATGTCAGCACTCTGTCTTACTGAGCGCCTCCAGGAGAGAGGCCCAAATAAGACGCGCCCCGAGGAGCGTCTTGCCACATGTCAACAATGGGTCTGACTGAGGGCCTCCAGGAGAGAAGCCCAAGCAAGACGCGCCCCGAGGAGCGTCTTGCCACATGTCAGAACTCGGTCTGACTGAGCGCCTCCAGGAGAGAGGCCCAAGCAAGACGTGCCCCGAGGAGCGTCTTGCCACATGTCAACAATGGGTCTGACTGAGCGCCTCCAGGAGAGAGGCCCAAGCAAGATGCGCCCCGAGGAGCGTCTTGCCACATGTGAACTCTGGGTCTGAATGAGCGCCTCCAGGAGAGAGGCCCAAGCAAGACGCGCCCCGGGGAGCATCTTGCCACATGTCAACACTGGGTCTGACTGAGCGCCTCCAGGAGAGAGGCCCAAGCAAGACGCGCCCCGAGGAGCGTCTTGTCACATGTCACTACTCGGTCTGACTGAGTGCCTCCAGGAGAGAGGCCCAAGCAAGACGTGCCCCGAGGAACGTCTTGCCACATGTCAACACTGGGTCTGACAGAGGGCATCCAGGAGAGAGGCCCAAGCAATACGCGCCCCGAGGAGCGTCTTGCCACATGTCACCACTGGGTCTGACTGAGCGCCTCCAGGAGAGAGGCCCAAGCAAGAAGAGCCCCGAGGAGCGTCTTGCCACGTGTCAACACTGGGTCTGATTGAGGGCCTTCTGGAGAGAGGCCCAAGCAAGACGCGCCCCGAGGAGCGTCTTGCCACATGTCAACAATGGGTCTGACTGAGGGCCTCCAGCAGAGAAGCCCAAGCAAGACGCGCCGCGAGGAGCTTCTTGCCACATGTCAGCACTCGGTCTGACTGAGCGCCTCCAGGAGAAAGGGCCAAGCAAGACGCGCCCCGAGGAGCGTCTTGCCACATGTCAACACTGGGTCTGACTGAGCGCCTCCAGGTGAGAGGCCCAAGCAAGACGCGCCCGGAGGAGCGTCTTGCCACATGTCAACACTGGGTCTGACTGAGCGCCTCCAGGAGAGAGGCCCAAGCAAGACGCGCCCCGAGGAGCGTCTTGCCACATGTCAACACTGGGTCTGACTGAGCGCCTCCAGGTGAGAGGCCCAAGCAAGACGCGCCCGGAGGAGCGTCTTGCCACATGTCAACACTGGGTCTGACTGAGCGCCTCCAGGAGAGAGGCCCAAGCAAGACGCGCCCCGAGGAGCGTCTTGCCACATGACAACAATGGGTCTGACTGAGAGCCTCCAGGAGAGAAGCCGAAGCAAGATGCGCCCCGAGGAGCGTCTTGCCACATGTCAGCACTCGGTCTGACTGAGCGGCTCCAGGAGAGAGGCCCAAGCAAGACGTGCCCCGAGGAGCATCTTGCCACATGACAACAATGGGTCTGACTGACAGCCTCCAGGAGAAAAGCCCAAGCAAGATGCGCCCCGAGGAGCGTCTTGCCACATGTCAGCACTCGGTCTGACTGAGCGCCTCCAGGAGAGAGGCCCAAGCAAGACGCGCCCCAAGGAGCGTCTTGCCACATGTCAGCACTCGGTCTGACTGAGCGCCTCCAGGAGAGAGGCCCAAGCAAGACGCGCCCCGAGGAGCGTCTTGCCACATGTCACCTCTGGGTCTGACTGAGCACCTCCAGGAGAGAGGCCCAAGCAAGACGCGCCCCGAGGAGCGTCTTGTCACATGTCAACACTGGGTCTGACTGAGCGCCTCCGGGAGAGAGGCCCAAGCAAGAAACGCCCGAGGAGCGTCTTGACACATGTCAACACTGGGTCTGACTGAGTGCCTCCATGAGAGAAGGCCTAGCAAGACGCGCCCCGGGGAGCGTCTTGCCACATGTCAGCACTCGGTCTGACTGAGCGCCTCCAGGAGAGAGGCCCAAGCAAGACGCGCCCCAAGGAGCGTCTTGCCACATGTCAACACTGGGTCTGACTGAGCGCCTCCAGGAGAGAGGCCCAAACAAGACGCGCCCGGAGGAGCGTTTTGCCACATGTCATGCTCCTCGAGGCGCATCTTGCTTTGGCTTCTCTCATGGAGGCCCTCAGTCAGACCCAGTGTTGACATGTGTCAAGACGCTCCTCGGGGCGTGTCTTGCTTGGGCCTCTCTCCTGGAGGCGCTCAGTCAGACCCAGTGTTGACATGTGGCAAGACGCTCCTCGGGGCGCGTCTTGCTTGGGCTTCTCTCCTGGAGGCCCTCAGTCTGACCCATTGTTGACATGTGGCAAGACGCTCCTCGGGGCACGTCTTGCTTGGGCCTCTCTCCTGGAGGCGCTCAAACAGACCGAGTAGTGACATGTGGCAAGACGCTCCTCGGGGCGCGTCTTGCTGGGGCTTCTCTCATGGAGGCACTCAGTCAGACCCAGTGTTGACATGTGGCAAGAAGCTCCTCGAGGCGCGTCTTGCTTGGACCTCTCTCCCTGAGGCGCTCAGTCAGACCGAGTAGTGACATGTGGCAAGACGCTCCTCGGGGCGCGTCTTGCTTGGACCTCTCTCCCTGAGGCGCTCAGTCAGACCCAGTGTTGACATGTGTCAAGACGCTCCTCGAGGCGCGTCTTGCTTGGACCTCTCTCCCTGAGGCGCTCAGTCAGACCCAGTGTTGACATGTGGCAAGACGCTCCTCGAGGCGCGTCTTGCTTGGGCCTCTCTCCTGGAGGCGCTCAGTCAGACTGAGTAGTGACATGTGGCCTGACGCTCCTCGGGGCGCGTGTTGCTTGGGCCTCTCTCCTGGAGGCGCTCAGTCAGACCGAGTGCTGACATGTGGCAAGACGCTCCTCGGGGCGCGTCTTGCTTGGGCCTCTCTCCTGGAGGCGCTCAGTCAGACAGAGTGCTGACATGTGGCAAGACGCTCCTCGGGGCACGTCTTGCTTGGGCTTCTCTCCTGGAGGCGCTCAGAAAGACCCAGTGTGGACATGTGACAAGACGCTCCTCGGGGCACGTCTTGCTTGGGCCTCTCTCCTGGAGGCGCTCAGTCAGAACCAGAGGTGACATGTGGCAAGACGCTCCTCGGGGCGCGTCTTGCCTGGGCCTCTCTACTGGAGGCCCTCTGTCAGACCCAGTGTTCACATGTGGCAAGACGCTCCTCCGGGCGCATCTTGCTTGGGCCTCTCTCCTGGAGGCCCTCAGTCAGACCCATTGTTGCCATGTGGCAAGACGCTCCTCGGGGCGCGTCTTGCTGGGGCCTCTCTCCTGGAGGCGCTCAGTTAGACCCAGTGCTGACATGTGGCAAGACGCTCCTTGGGGCGCGTCTTGCTTGGGCCTCTCTCCCTGAGGCGCTCAGTCAGACCCAGTGTTGACATGTGTCAAGACGCTCCTCGGGGGGCGTCTTGCTTGGGCCTCTCTCCTGGAGGCGCTCAGTCAGACCGATTGCTGACATGTGGCAAGAAGCTCCTCGGGGCGCGTCTTGCTTGGGCTTCTCTCCTGGAGGCCCTCAGTAAGAACCATTGTTGACATGTGGCAAGACGCTCCTCGGGGCGCGTCTTGCTTGGGCCTCTCTCCAGAAGGCCCTCAATCAGACCCAGTGTTGACATGTGGCAAGACGCTCCTCGGGGCGCGTCTTATTTGGGCCTCTCTCCTGGAGGCGCTCAGTAAGACAGAGTGCTGACATGTGGCAAGACGCTCCTCGGGGCGCGTGTTGCTTGGGCCTCTCTCCTGGAGGCGCTCAGTCAGACCAAGTGGTGACATGTGGCAAGACACTCCTCGGGGCGCGTCTTGCTTGGGCAATCTCTCCTGGAGGCCCTCTGTCAGACCCAGTGTTGACATGTGGCAAGACACTCCTCGGGGCGCGTCTTGCTTGGGCCTCTCTCATGGAGGCCCTCTGTCAGACCCAGTGTTGACATGTGTCAAGACGCTCCTCGGGGCGCGTCTTGCTTTGGACTCTCTCTCCTGGAGGCGCTCAGTCAGACCGAGTGCTGACATGTGGCAAGAAGCTCCTCTGGGCGCGTCTTGCTTGGGCTTCTCTCCTGGAGGCCCTCAGTAAGACCAATTGTTGACATGTGGCAAGACGTTCCTCGGGGCGCGTCTTGCTTGGGCCTCTCTCCTGGAGGCGCTCAGTCAGACTGAGTAGTGACATGTGGCCTGACGCTCCTCGGGGCGCGTGTTGCTTGGGCCTCTCTCCTGGAGGCGCTCAGTCAGACCAAGTGGTGACATGTGGCAAGACACTTCTCGGGGCGCGTCTTGCTTGGGCCTCTCTCCTGGAGGCCCTCTGTCAGATCCAGTGTTGACATGTGGCAAGACACTCCTCGGGGCGCGTCTTGCTTGGGCCTCTCTCATGGAGGCCCTCTGTCAGACCCAGTGTTGGCATGTGTCAAGATGCTCCTCGGGGCGCGTCTTGCTTTGGCCTCTCTCCTGGAGGCGCTCAGTCAGACCGAGTGCTGACATGTGGCAAGACGCTCCTCGGGGCGCGTCTTGCTTGGGCCTCTCTCCTGGAGGCGCTCAGTCAGACAGAGTGCTGACATGTGGCAAGACGCTCCTCGGGGCACGTCTTGCTTGGGCTTCTCTCCTGGAGGCGCTCAGAAAGACCCAGTGTGGACATGTGACAAGACGCTCCTCGGGGCACGTCTTGCTTGGGCCTCTCTCCTGGAGGCGCTCAGTCAGAACCAGAGGTGACATGTGGCAAGACGCTCCTCGGGGCGCGTCTTGCTTGGGCCTCTCTACTGGAGGCCCTCTGTCAGACCCAGTGTTCACATGTGGCAAGACGCTCCTCCGGGCGCATCTTGCTTGGGCCTCTCTCCTGGAGGCCCTCAGTCAGACCCATTGTTGCCATGTGGCAAGACGCTCCTCGGGGCGCGTCTTGCTGGGGCCTCTCTCCTGGAGGCGCTCAGTTAGACCCAGTGCTGACATGTGGCAAGACGCTCCTTGGGGCGCGTCTTGCTTGGGCCTCTCTCCTGGAGGCGCTCAGTCAGACTGAGTAGTGACATGTGGCCTGACGCTCCTCGGGGCACGTCTTGCTTGGGCCTCTCTCCTGGAGGCGCTCAGTCAGACCCAGTGGTGACATGTGGCAAGAAACTCCTCGGGGTGCGTCTTGCTTGGGCCTCTCTCCTGGAGGCCCTCTGTCAGACCCAGTGTTGACATGTGGCAAGACACTCCTCGGGGCGCGTGTTGCTTGGGCTTCTCTCCTGGAGGCGCTCAGACAGACCCAGTGTTGACATGTGACAAGACGCTCCTCGGGGCGCGTTTTGCTTGGGCCTCTCTCCTGGAGGCGCTCAGTCAGAACCAGAGGTGACATGTGGCAAGACGCTCCTCGGGGCGCATCTTGCTTGGGCCTCTCTCCTGGAGGCCCTCAGTCAGACCCATTGTTGACATGTGGCAAGATGCTCCTCGGGGCGCATCTTGCTTGGGCCTCTCTCCTGGAGGCGCTCAGTCAGACCGAGTGCTGACATAAGGCAAGACGCTCCTCGGGGCGCGTCTTGCTGGGGCCTCTCTCCTGGAGGCGCTCAGTCAGACCCAGTGCTGACATGTGGCAAGACGCTCCTCGGGGCGCGTCTTGCTTGGGCCTCTCTCCTGGAGGCGCTCAGTCAGACCCAGTGTTGACATGTGGCAAGACGCTCCTCGGGGCGCGTCTTGCTTGGGCCTCTCTCCTGGAGGTGCTCAGTCAGACCCAGTGTTGACATGTGGCAAGACGCTCCTCGGGGCGCATCTTGCTTGGGACTCTCTCCTGGAGGCGCTCAGTCAGACCCAGTGGTGACACGTGGAAAGACGCTCCTCGGGGCGCGTCTTGCTTGGGCCTCTCTCCTGGAGGCGCTCAGTCAGACCCAGTGTTGACACGTGGCAAGACACTCCTCGGGGCGCGTCTTGCTTGGGCCTCTCTCCTGGAGGCGCTCAGTCAGACCCAGTGTTGGCATGTGGCAAGACACTCCTCGGGGCGCGTCTTGGCTGGGCCTCTTCTCCTGGAGGCGCTCATTCAGACCCAGTGGTGACATGTGGCAAGACGCTCCTCGGGGCGCGTATTGCTTGGGCCTCTCTCCTGAATGCCCTCTGTCAGACCGAGTGTTGACATGTGGCAAGACTCTCCTCGGGGCGCATCTTGCTTAGGCTTCTCTCATGGAGGCCCTCAGTCCGACCCAGTGTTGACATGTGTCAAGACGCTCCTCGGGGCGTGTCTTGCTTGGGCCTCTCTCCTGGAGGCGCTCAGTCAGACCCACTGTTGACATGTGGCAAGACCCTCCTCTGGGCGCGTCTTGCTTGGGCTTCTCTCCTGGAGGCCCTCAGTCAGACCCATTGTTGACATGTGGCAAGACGCTCCTCGGGGCACCTCTTGCTTGGGCCTCTCTCCTGGAGGCGCTCAGGCAGACTGAGTAGTGACATGTGGCAAGACGCTCCTCGGGGCGCGTCTTGCTTGGACCTCCCTCCTGGAGGTGCTCAGTCAGACCGAGTAGTGAAATTTGGCAAGACGCTCCTCGGGGCACGTCTTGCTTGGACCTCTCTCCTGGAGGCGCTCAGTTAGACCCAATGGTGACACGTGGCAAGACGCTCCTCTGGGCGCGTCTTGCTTGGGCCTCTCTCCTGGAGGAGCTCAGTCAGACCCAGTGGTGACACGTGGCAAGACGCTCCTCGGGGCGCATCTTGCTTGGGCCTCTCTCCTGGAGGCGATAAGTCAGACCCAGTGTTGACACGTGGCAAGACGCTCCTCGGGGCGCATCTTGCTTGGGCCTCTCTCCTGGAGGCGCTCAGTCAGACACAGTGTTGACATGTGGCAAGACACTCCTCAGGGCGCGTCTTGCTTGGGCTTCTCTCATGGAGGCCCTCAGTAAGACCCATTGTTGACATGTGGAAAGAAGCTCCTCGGGGCGCGTCTTGCTTTGGCTTCTCTCCTGGAGGCCCTCAGTCAGACCCATTGTTGACGTGTGGCAAGACGCTCCTCGGAGCGCGTATTGCTTGGGCCATTCTCCTGGATGCCCTCTGTCAGACCCAGTGTTGACATGTGGCAAGACTCTCCTCGGGGCACGTCTTGCTTGGGCTTCTCTCATGGAGGCCCTCAGTCAGACCCAGTGTTGACATGTGTCAAGACGCTCCTCTGGGCGTGTCTTGCTTGGGCCTCTCTCCTGGTGGCGCTCAGTCAGACCCAGTGTTGACATGTGGCAAGACGCTCCTCGGGGCGCTTCTTGCTTGGGCTTCTCTCCTGGAGGCCCTCAGTCAGACCCATTGTTGACATGTCGCAAGACGCTCCTCGGGGCACGTCTTGCTTGGGCCTCTCTCCTGGAGGCGCTCAGTCAGACCGAGTAGTGACATGTGGCAAGACGCTCCTCGGGGCGCGTCTTTCTGGGGCTTCTCTCACGGAGGCACTCAGTCAGACCCAGTGTTGACATGTGGCAAGACGCTCCTCGGGGCGCGTGTTGCTTGGACCTCTCTCCTGGAGGCGCTCAGTCAGACCGAGTAGTGACATGTGGCAAGACGCTCCTCGGGGCGCGTCTTGCTTGGGCCTCTCTCCTGGAGGCGCTCAATTAGACCCAGTGTTGACATGTGGCAAGACGCTCCTCGGGGCGCGACTTGCTTGGGCTTCTCTCCTGGAGGCCCTCAGTCAGACCCATTGTTGACATGTGGCAAGAAGCTCCTCGGGGCGCTTCTTGCTTGGGCCTCTCTCCTCGAGGCGCTCAGTCAGACCGAGTAGTGACATGTGGCAAGACGCTCCTCGGGACGCGTCTTGCTGGGGCCTCTCTCCTGGAGGCGCTCAGTCAAACCCAGTGTTGACATGTGTCAAGACGCTCCTCAGGCGTTTCTTGCTTGCGCCTCTCTCCTGGAGGCGCTCAGTCAGACCCAGAGGTGACAGGTGGCAAGACGCTCCTCGGGCCTCTCTCCTGGAGGCGCTCAGTCAGACCCAGTGTTGACATGTGGCAAGACGCTCCTCGGGGCGCGTCTTGCTTGGGCCTCTCTCCTGGAGGTGCTCAGTCAGACCCAGTGTTGACATGTGGCAAGACGCTCCTCGGTGCGCGTCTTGCTGGGGCTTCTCTCATGGAGGCACTCAGTCAGACCCAGTGTTGACATGTGGCAAGACGCTCGTCGGGGCACGTCTTGCTTGGGCCTCTCTCCTGGAGGTGCTCAGTCAGACCCAGAGGAGACATGTGTCAAGACCATCCTCGGGGCGCGTCTTGCTTGGGCCTCTCTCCTGGAGGCGCTCAGTCAGACCGAGTGGCGACATGTTGCAAGACGCTCCTCCGGGCACGTCTTGCTTGGGCCTCTCTCCTGGAGGCGCTCAGTCAGACCCAGTGTTGACATGTGGCAAGACACTCCTCGGGGCGCATCTTGCTTGGGCTTCTCTCCTGGAGGCCCTCAGTCAGACCCAGTGTTGACATGTGGCAAGACGCTCCTCGGGGCGCGTCTTATTTGGGCCTCTCTCCTGGAGGCCCTCAGTCAGACCCAGTGTTGACATGTGGCAAGACGCTCCTCGGGGCGCGTCTTGCTGGGGCTTCTCTCATGGAGGCACTCAGTCAGACCCAGTGTTGACATGTGGCAAGACGCTCGTCGGGGCACGTCTTGCTTGGACCTCTCTCCTGGAGGTGCTCAGTCAGACCCAGAGGAGACATGTGTCAAGACCATCCTCGGGGCGCGTCTTGCTTGGGCCTCTCTCCTGGAGGCGCTCAGTCAGACCGAGTGGCGACATGTTGCAAGACGCTCCTCTGGGCGCGTCTTATTTGGGCCTCTCTCCTGGAGGCCCTCAGTCAGACCCAGTGTTGACATGTGGCAAGACGCTCCTCGGGGCGCGTCTTGCTGGGGCTTCTCTCATGGAGGCACTCAGTCAGACCCAGTGTTGACATGTGGCAAGACGCTCGTCGGGGCACGTCTTGCTTGGGCCTCTCTCCTGGAGGTGCTCAGTCAGACCCAGAGGAGACATGTGTCAAGACCATCCTTGGGGCGCGTCTTGCTTGGGCCTCTCTCCTGGAGGCGCTCAGTCAGACCGAGTGGCGACATGTTGCAAGACGCTCCTCCGGGCACGTCTTGCTTGGGCCTCTCTCCTGGAGGCGCTCAGTCAGACCCAGTGTTGACATGTGGCAAGACACTCCTCGGGGCGCATCTTGCTTGGGCTTCTCTCCTGGAGGCCCTCAGTCAGACCCAGTGTTGACATGTGGCAAGACGCTCCTCGGGGCGCGTCTTATTTGGGCCTCTCTCCTGGAGGCCCTCAGTCAGACCCAGTGTTGACATGTGGCAAGACGCTCCTCGGGGCGCGTCTTGCTTGGGCTTCTCTCCTGGAGGCCCTCAGTCAGACCCATTGTTGACATGTGGCAAGACGCTCCTCGGGGCACGTCTTGCTTGGGCCTCTCTCCTGGAGGCGCTCAGTCAGACCCAGTTTTGACATGTGGCAAGACGCTCCTCGGGGCGCGTCTTGCTTGGGCTTCTCTCCTGGAGGCCCTCAGTCAGACCCATTGTTGACATGTGGCAAGAAGCTCCTCGGGGCGCTTCTTGCTTGGGCCTCTCTCCTGGAGGCGCTCAGTCAGACCGAGTAGTGACATGTGGCAAGACGCTCCTCGGGGCGCGTCTTGCTGGGGCCTCTCTCCTGGAGGCGCTCAGTCAAACCCAGTGCTGACATGTGTCAAGACGCTCCTCAGGCGTTTCTTGCTTGCGCCTCTCTCCTGGAGGCGCTCAGTCAGACCCAGAGGTGACATGTGGCAAGACGCTCCTCGGGCCTCTCTCCTGGAGTTGCTCAGTCAGACCCAGTGTTGACATGTGGCAAGACGCTCCTCGGGGCGCGTCTTGCTAGGGCCTCTCTCCTGGAGGTGCTCAGTCAGACCCAGTGTTGACATGTGGCAAGACGCTCCTCGGTGCGCGTCTTGCTGGGGCTTCTCTCATGGAGGCACTCAGTTAGACCCAGTGTTGACATGTGGCAAGATGCTCGTCGGGGCACGTCTTGCTTGGGCCTCTCTCCTGGAGGCGCTCAGTCAGACCCAGAGGAGACATGTGTCAAGACCCTCCTCGGGGCGCGTCTTGCTTGGGCCTCTCTCCTGGAGGTGCTCAATCAGACCGAGTGGCGACATGTTGCAAGACGCTCCTCCGGGCGCGTCTTGCTTGGGCCTCTCTCCTGGAGGCGCTCAGTCAGACCCAGTGTTGACATGTGGCAAGACACTCCTCGGGTCGCATCTTGCTTGGGCTTCTCTCCTGGAGGCCCTCAGTCAGACCCAGTGTTGACATGTGGCAAGACGCTCCTCGGGGCACGTCTTATTTGGGCCTCTCTCCTGGAGGCCCTCAGTCAGACCCAGTGTTGACATGTGGCAAGACGCTCCTCGGGGCGCGTCTTGCTTGGGCTTCTCTCCTGGAGGCCCTCTGTCAGACCCAGTGTTGACATGTGTCAAGACGCTCCTCGGGGCGTGTCTTGATTGGGCTTCTCTCCTGGAGGCCCTCAGTCATAACCATTGTTGACATGTGGCAAGACGCTCCTCGGGGCGCGTCTTGCTGGGGCTTCTCTCATGGAGGCACTCAGTCAGACCCAGTGTTGACATGTGGCAAGATGCTCGTCGGGGCACGTCTTGCTTGGGCCTCTCTACTGGAGGCGCTCAGTCAGACCCAGAGGAGACATGTGTCAAGACCCTCCTCGGGGTGCGTCTTGCTTGGGCCTCTCTCCTGGAGGCGCTCAGTCAGACCGAGTGGCGACATGTTGCAAGACGCTCCTCCGGGCGCGTCTTGCTTGGGCCTCTCTCCTGGAGGCGCTCAGTCAGACCCAGTGTTGACATGTGGCAAGACACTCCTCGGGGCGCATTTTGCTTGGGCTTCTCTCCTGGAGGCCCTCAGTCAGACCCAGTGTTGACATGTGGCAAGACGCTCCTCGGGGCGCGTCTTATTTGGGCCTCTCTCCTGGAGGCCCTCAGTCAGACCCAGTGTTGACATGTGGCAAGACGCTCCTCGGGGCGCGTCTTGCTTGGGCTTCTCTCCTGGAGGCCCTCAGTCAGACCCATTGTTGACATGTGGCAAGAAGCTCCTCGGGGCGCTTCTTGCTTGGGCCTCTCTCCTGGAGGCGCTCAGTCAGACCGAGTAGTGACATGTGGCAAGACGCTCCTCGGGGTGCGTCTTGCTGGGGCCTCTCTCCTGGAGGCGCTCAGTCAAACCCAGTGTTGATGTTGGGGTTATTAGGAGCGAACAATTCGTAAGCTTTAACTTACTTTTGGATTCTTCAATAAATTCTGTAAATATGGGAATATTTACTGATTTATTAATTAATTAAGATATTCTTAGATATACGGGGCACCATTCCCCTTTTTCCGGGGAAAAATTGAATCCAAAACTCTTATCAGTCTTTCTTGAAGTTCGTAGAATCCTTGGAGCAGAGACTTCTCTTCGACACAACAAAGCTACTGGACACAAAAATCTGAATTTTATTACATTTAATTAACAATTTGTCAAATGAATAAACAGTGGAATAGATGAATAATAACCGTGTGATATGATTGAAGATGGATGTGTTTGCATGTGATGGAGGATGTATGAATGGGGTCCTTTGTTCTCACAAAGGAGTAGTGTGTATGTGTGTGTGTGTGTGTGTGTGTGTGTGTGTGCGTGTGTATGGATTCAAAATGGAGTCTTGAATACAAGATGGCTGACCCCTTTGTCTGGCTAAAGTGTGGGTGGCAACTTGCACTTTAACTTCCAAAGCACTTAGAATCAGTAGTAACTTAACCTTAAATCACTCAAAACAATTCAAAAGATCATGAAACAACACAAAAGATTAATCACAAATTAATATCTTTTAGTTTCAGCCTGGCCATGACAGAAACCATTTTAAGATACCAAACAATGATCAATAAGCAGTTTATTCTTTCAAAATGACCCGACGGACGTGTTTGGGACGAAAAAGGAAAACACGAAGCTACTTTTTAAGCAATAGCGCGGTTTTATTGCTTATTCTGGACTATAGAGTTAACGGGAGAAGAAGGAGAGAGAGAAAGAGATGAGTTGCTGATCACCAGAAGAGCGAGGCGTTCCTCCCTCTTTGATTTGACGGTTCTCCGTGTTTCTCCGCAGCTTTCGGCGTCGTCCGTCGGTTTGATGCTTTCTCCGTTGTTTGGCGTTCACGAGTGTTTCTCCACGGGCTGGACAGAGACAGCAAAGTTTCTTTCTGTGCTGAGTTATAACTTACAGCGTGCTTGATGGAGTTGTTGCTTTCCTCCGCAGTTCTGTGTCCTCAAACATCAGCTGGAGGGGAGCAGAAACGAGCAGATCTGATGGGCTTGCAGTTTAGTTTCCAGCAGTTCCGTGGGCTCAACTTGGGCACTTAAGAGCTTCCGCGTGCTCAATTTGTCGGAGCGTTGACAAGCGTGTCCTTACCGCCAGGTATCCTGGGCAAAAGAACGAGGATTCTTTGTCTCTGCTGAAGATTTATGGTCTTAGTTCGCGGGAAAAGCTCCACGGCTTCCCGCACATGCGCAGAACGTGTTTCTGGTACTAGGCGGTGACGTCATCACAATGCTTCCGTGTGCAAAGCATCATGGGAAATGAAGTTTCTTGGCGCTGATGTGATTATTTGCTTTTCAGAGCAATTTAAGCACAGTCATTTTGGAGAAAATCACTGCATAGTAATTTCCTCATGAGGTCAGACCCTCAACATTCCCCCTTTTGGTTTCGGGGATCGCGCCCAAAGCTCGATCGTCGGAAGCACAGATGGGTTTGTTCCTCATGAACGTAGGTCGACTTGATTGTCGGAAGCACAGGTGGGTTTGTCCCTTAGGACGTTGGTCTCCTTGGACGCCTTTGTCTTTGGTCTTTGTCTTGGATCCTGGCGCCTTTGGTCTTTGATCCTGGTCAGGCACAAAGAGGATAGGAAACGGGATAGTCCCCAACGCGCATAACGAGAAGAAGCCACTCACGCAAGTGGTACGCAATGATGATGTCGTCCATGCGAGAGGTAGTAGTGTAGAAGGAGGAAGGTCGGTGGGCGGTTAACTCCACGAGGGGACACAAAGGCATCTCACCGCCGGCCATACAGTTCAGTTTATGGAGCATGCGGTGATGTACGAGGTCCATAGTTCGCAAACGCGCATTGACCTATGTGGTCCCAAGATTCCCCCCTTTTTGGTCCAAAGGGTGGATCAGGACAGTCTTTGGGCTAAAACAAGGACCATAAAACTAAGAGGTACTACAATATGCTGGTGCGTCAGACAGAGTCATTGACAGACTGAGCTGGGCCGGCACATAACCACTAGTTAATATGTGACCAAGTAAGAAACAAAAATACAGAAAACCCAAAAAAAAAAAAAACATATAACATCCAAGAAAATTCATAGCAACCTTGAGGTCTCATAAAATACATTCTTAGGTCATACAGTCAGTGTGTAGCTTATAAAGAATGTGACATACTGCAACACTCAGATAAATATGTGAGGTAGACTAAAATGAGAACTACTCTTAGGTTTACAGAATAACAAAGAAAATGTTGCTCACCCCCTTTAGACAGGTGTGGTACATTCGCGCTTGGAGTCTACCCGAACGCGGTCACGAGGCACACCGTAGGTGAGCAAGTGCATCTTATCTTGGAGTTTCTTAACACGCCTGTAGGCGGAATAAGCTATCACGGCCGTGATGAGCCATCCCATCCCCAGGGCGACCAATGTGCAGATTAAGGTGGTATAATCTGTGTCAATGTAGCGTCTTGGGTATCTATTCATGGGCGTCAAAGTAAGTTCACGCGGGTTTGTGTGAACTTAACAAATTTGGTTCCTTCAATCAGTAATTGTTGGTCAATTTCTAAATCGAAGGCAAAGTTATAACCCTGGAAAGCGTCCATGATCTCAATCTCTGAGTCATGCTGTTCGAGGTTGAGGTGATGGAGTGCCAGGTTTCTAGTTCAAAGTGGAAATGCCTACCGTCCTTTCAAATACCAAAGTTCAGCATCGACTTAAACCTATAGATGTGAGGTGTCACAATTATGGGAACATGTAACAGGAAAACGAGTTCTAATTTTCTGCATCAACGTGAATGGGAATTGCACTACCTAGGCTGTACGCTAGGTGGATTTGTGAAAGGTGCACAGTAGAGGGGTAGCAGCTGTCAAGCTAACTTTGAGCAGGTCCAGTGGTACCAAGTACGGGGAAATACGACTTTCAACCAAGCTGTCCAGCGTGGAACTTACTTCCCTGAGCAGGTCCTACATCAAATCTCTCACCACTCGTGTGTACACAATATCCTGAGGTATGGTTTCAGACAAAGTCTTGATTGCACGTAGAGATTCATTAATCAGAGCCTAGTGTAGGTACCAGAGTACTCTGTAAGGTTTTAGTAGGTACATCCTGTTAGCGGTCTAGGAAGGAGTTTCTCTTGGTTAGTGAAAATGACGGCGGGGGGGGGGCTTGGTTCTTTGTCGGTTAGTACATGTTAGTGGGTTAAACGTGCACTTCCCCCCTTTTCCATTTCCATGCATAGAACTATGTAGCGACTACGTCTACCTCCTGCGGGGAGTCTGGTCTCTGTACCCGCGGGGATGGTTTGACGTAGGGTTTGATTTGGTTTGCATGCACCCATTTGTAGACAGGCTCCTGTCTCGCTTTGGTGATGCGTAACCTGTATGCAACTGGTGAGAGTTTTGCCACGATCTCAAATGGTCCTGACCAGCAGGGCAGGAACTTCTTAGGTTTGCGTGCCGGTTGGGCGAACCGAAAGTAGAATACTTTGTCACCCACCTCGTATTCGCGGCTGGTTGTCTTTTGGTCGTAGTAGGCCTTAGCGCCTTCTACGTTGGTCTCCAGTTTCTTCTGAGCGTGCGCGAACGTAGCTCTGAGGTGTGTTTTCAAGTCTGCCACATACTGATGAGCGGTATAGGCAGTGGCAACACTGACATCCTCTGGGTGATACAGGAGGTGCAGTGGTAGAGTCATCAGTCTGCCGGTCATCATCTCAAAGGGCGTAACCCCCGTGGATCGCTGTGGAGTGGACCGTATGGCCATCAGGACCAGAGGGAGCTTGACGTCCCAGTCCTTCCCAGTGGAGCGGACGTACTTTTTGAGCATAGAGACGACCGTGCGGTTCATCCGTTCGACCTGTCCGGATGACTGTGGGTGATAGGGAAGGTGGAATCTCACTTCCACTCCCAGAAGTTCAAACAGGGACGTCATTACACTGGATGTGAAATGAGTTCCTCGCTCAGAGTCAATGCAGAGTGGAAGTCCCCATCGACTGAAAACGTGGTTAATCAGCAGTACAGCGGTTGTGACGGCTGTATCGTGTGGTGCTGGAAGGCACTCAACCCACTTTGTGAAACTGCAAGTTACAGTTAGCATATATTTGTTTCCTCTTGCCGATTTGGGAACCGGTCCAACCCAGTCGATCTGCAGGTGGGACCAAGGGAAGGTTATTCCCCTGCGTTGCAGTGGTGCTCTAGCAAGCGGCTGGGAGGGTTGAAACTGGGCACAGATGAGGCAGCCTTGGACATAGCTGTGTACGTCCTTGGACATTGACGGCCAATATGCTACTTCTGTCAGTGACGCGAGGGTAGCTTTTGCTCCGCGGTGACCTCCAACCGGAGTGTCGTGGGCGTAGGCAAGCATCACTCCTCTGTGGTCGAGTGGAACAACCCAGCGCGGCGGGCTGTGATCGTCACGCATGTAAACTAACAAATCGTTTTGTAGTTTCAGGTGCGTGAGTTGACGATGCAGGTTTACCAAATCTTGGCTTGCACCAATAGGTGGTGATGGTTGTTTAGACATCGGGCCCTTTTGGAGAAGCTCGCGGATGAGCTTCAGGTCAGGATCTTGTTCCTGCATGGTGACTAGGTCCACGTCCTGTGGTTGTCTGCCTAGAAACACTGGTACCTCAACGGTCCGAGGTTCGTCTGCCTGTTTAGCATGGCGACGAGTAATCGCGCAGACCTTGTGAACGGCCTTGGGTGGAAGCCACTCGTCTTTGAATTCCCAGCAGGTTCCCTGGTCAGCACCGAGCTTAGCAAGGCGGTCAGCTTCGTCATTACCATCTTTCTCTGGACCTAGGGTCCTGGAGTGACCTTTGACCTTTTTCCAGTAGACCATTATGCCTTTCTCAGTGGTGAGCAGATCACACGCTAGGAATAACTCCGAGTGTTTCACGTCTCTGTTCCTGGCGTTTTTCATGTTGTTCTCCTTCCACATGGGGAAGTGAGAGATGAAACTGTGTCTAGCGTAGTTTGAATCAGAGCAAAGGACGATTTGAGTGATGTCCAAGGCTGCCGCCTGCTGGAGGGTTATCAACACTGCAGCAATTTCGGCGTACTGACTAGACTTTTGGCCCAACCGGTAGTGATTTGGTTGCTTGGTGTCACAGTCCACCCAAACGACTCCAACCCCAGCACGGAGCTGGCCTTCGTGAAGGTAGGCGCATCCGTCAGTGTAAACCTTCGGAAGCCCTTGGCAAACATTCTCATCAAAGTAGCGATGATTGGATGCGGTTGGGTAGACTGCGGCAGGTGTGTCCAGGGGGCCCCTGACGGAGTCAGAGTCACAGTGCTGGCAGCCTGCTAGCCCTTGTCCTAGTGCTAGCTTGGTGTTCTGACCATACTTGACCTCAATGTTGTATCCTTGGAGCACCATCATCCACGTCGCAATGCGGCTGTTTGACACTCTTCCTTCGCGCAGTCGCTGGCTGTTTAGGAAGGTGACAGGCTGATGACACGTTTCAATGATCACTTTCTGTCCACCGATGTAACTACGAAAGTGTTCGACGGCCCAGACTGTAGAGAGGAGAGCTCTCTCGCAGTCTGAGAATTGGAGTTCCACCTTGCTCAGAGGCTTGCTGGCGTATGCCACAACTCTCATGTCCTGATCGTGTTTCTGCTTCAAAGCAGCGCTCAGGCAGTGAGAGGAGAAAGTAGCCTCTATGTAGAACTCTTTATCCTTGTCTGGGTAAGCCAGACAGGGTGCGGACGCCAACTTCTGTTTTAGAAACTGGAAGGAGAGTTCTTGGGGTCTGTCCCACACGAAAGGTGTGTCGTTCCGAAGCAGCTCAGTGAGGGGCCTCGCTGTTTCAGCGTACTCCTCAATGAACTGTCTGGAGTAGTTGCAGACTCCGAGGAAGCTCCTGAGTTCAGTCAGATTAGCTGGGGCTTTGATGTCCTGAATGGCTCTAATGCGTCCCGCTTGGGGCTCGACTCCATTAGGGCCAACCAGCAGTCCAACATACTCCACTTTGGTTCGACACCACTGTCCCTTGAGAATCGCCAATTTAGCTCCGGCGTCAGCGAGCTGTTGCAGCACGTGACGGAGTTCGGCCAGGTGCTCCTCGAAGGTTCGACTCCTCATCAAGATGTCATCGACATATATGAGGTTCCCTCTGGAAGCAGCATCTGACATGGCTTTGTGGAGGAAGATGTTGAACTCGGCAGGTGAGTTAGAGTAGCCAAAGGGGCAGCGAATCCAAGTATATTGGCGATTTCCAAAGGAGAAAGCCAGCTTATACTGGTCCGCCGGCTCAACCTTCATGGTCCAGAAGCCGTTGGCTACGTCAACCGTAGAGAAGAAACGAGCATCTCTGACTCTGGCTAGCTCCTGATCTAAATGGATCATAGGCCACCTGGAGAGAGGTACTTGTTTGTTCAGTGCACGATAGTCTATGGTGAGACGCCATTTCCCAGTCGGTTTCAGAACCGGCCAGATGGGAGAGTTGTAAGTGGAGTTACACTCTCTGATGATGTTTTTCTCCTTCAGCTGATCGAGGATCTCCTGGATCGACTCATAAGCAGCGAGGGGAATCTTGTACTGACGTACAAAAGTAGGAGGGGCATTCGGGTTCGTTGGAATGCGAACCGTATGCAGGTTTGTGAGTCCACAGTCCAGGGAGTCCCTGGATAAGACGGACTGAAACTCATAGAACAGGCTTCTAAGCTCTGCTCTCTGCTCCTCTGACTCCAGCGCATCCGCTTTGTCAAGCTGCTGGCTGACTTCGGCCTCGAAGCCGTCATAAGGTTCAGAGGAGGAGGGTCTCTGGTGTTCCGGGCTTTCAACCGGTGACTCAGAGGGTTGAGTATTTATTGCAAAAACCGTTAGACACTGACCGCCGTCAGTATCTAAGGTTGCACTGCAAATGGGTTCCTCAGGAAGGGCTTCATGCCGCTTGATGGTAATCATTTGTGAAGGGAAAGTACTGAATGTGTCTGCACCAACCTGTCTGTCGTTCAAGAACAACGGAAGTTGTCCGATCACGGGGACTGAAAGTTCGAAGTCATGGAATGAGCTATCTATCAGCATGCCCAAGGGCTTTCCTGCCGGCAGGTGGATAGGACTCTGGGTCGGATTTTCGACCAACAAGTACGCAGAACGATTGTTCAGCTCCAAGAGTGGCGTGCCACAGACGGCTAAGTTGAGCTCCAAGAAGTGTGGTGATGGCTGGAAGAAGGCCTGTGTGCCTGGCAGCTTCTGATGCTTCATCAGAGTCAGACGAACAGGCACTCCTTTGACCTGTGGGGGCAGAACCGTGCTGGCCTCAACCACTGCACGGCAGGCCTGTGGAATGGTCTGACCGGACAGCAAGTGTTCAGGGCCTTCTGAGCGAGGCTCAGAGGATGGTGTGGCTCGGGCCCAAAGGACTTGATTGCAAGTGTCCAGCTGGGCACCGAGTCGAACCAGCAGATCTGCTCCGATGAGTGCAGGTGGATCAAGCTGTGGTATGATGCTGAATGTATGTGTGAGCTGTCTTGCTCCAAGTTGGATAGTCAGAGAGCAGACCTCTGGCGCTTTCAGGAGCCTCTGCGGCCAAGTAGGTGACAAGAGCCGATGGCTACGTGTCACGCTGACCAGAAGGGGGTCCTTCTGACACAGGTGTTCAAACGTCTGCTGGCTGATGGCTGACTTTTCAGACCAAAGAGCAAGGCGAGCATCTGAGATGTGGGTGCAGTTGATGGTAAGACCACCAACCATGTGTGGTGCATATGGCTGCAGGCTGACGTTCTTCAGCGAGCAGAGAAAAGATGAATGTGCGCGGAGCGGAGTTCCAGGAGCGGTTTCGTGCCTTTGCAGGCGGTCATCGTCTGTGGGAGCCATAGGGAGGGGCATGACCTTGGAACAAGGGTTTTGCGGCTCACTTATGCTGACTTCAAGAATGGAGGATGGTCGGCTGCTATCCGGGTTCCAGGGCTTAGGTGTGTTCACCTGGGCCCACAGTTGACCCTTCTGGCAGTCGATGAGGGGAGCTAGACGTTCAAGCAGGTCCTGACCAATGAGAAGTGGTTCAGTGTCTAGCTGGCAGACATAAAACGGGTGAACCAGAGTCATGTCTTGGAAGGTGATGTCCAGCCACGCCCGGTGAGTGATACACTCCCGGGTCTGGGTGTAGCTGGTGATTTTCAGGTCACAGGGTTCTACCTGGACTGGTTTCCCGAGCGACCGCATGGTGTCAGACACGCGATGGAACAGTGTGGAGCACATCAGGGTGATTTCTGAGCCGGTATCCAGCAGAGCATCAACCTGTATGCATCCACCTACCTTGGTGCTACAGTACAAACGGCGAGCATGATCATGGTTTGTTAAGTCACCAAGGAACTTCAGAAATTTAGTATCAGGTTTCTCTGGGGGGTAGATTTCAGGAGACTCCTGTGATCTACCAGTAGTGTTCCCCCAGCTGATCAGGTAGGTCCTGGCCACGCTGGGGGGGTGAGCCACGCCTAGTCATGCGGACGTTGGCTCTGGGTCTGGCTTCTTAGAAGCAGACTTTGGTGCAGGGGTCTCATCTGCAGATCTCAGCTGTTCCTTCTGTTTAGCTAGGAACTGCTGAAACATCTCCTGGAGGTCGGCTTTGGTCAAGTACTCACCTGCGGACTTGTGTTCGGGACCTACCTGTGGGCGGCGCTCCTTAAACCTTCCACTGTTCCGACCTGCTTGCCGTTGGTTTTGGTTGGGCCACTTCCTGTCTGATTGTCCAGACCTAGGCAGCCAATCAGCACCCCCCTTCCCCTGTTGAGGAGATTGGGACTGCTCTCGCGGTTTAACAGGTCTAGGTTTAGCAGATTTTGGCTTAGTGGGTGGAGCTTCTGTGCCTTCGAGCTCCAAACGCGGCTCGGCGTCGGGAGCTAGGTGCATAACGCGGTGATGTGCGTCAGGCTTTTGGGGCTTTCCGCCGGCTTCCCAAGCCTGTTGAGCGTATCTCCTAATCTCCTGAGTTGTCAGTTTTTTCATCCGACAATACATTGAGACTTCGGAGCGAACACACTCGTGCAGGTTGTGAATGAACAGGGATCTGAAGGCAGGGTCTTCCTCGAGCCCAGGGCCGTTTCGACCTTGGAAATAAGCACTTTTGAGTCGGCGATAATACTCTCTGGGGGGTTCGTTCCTCCCGTGTTTGATGGAGAAGGCCCCCATTGTAGCTGACGCGGAGTCTGCATACGTGGCGTATTCATCTCTCAACGCTCGGCAGAGTGAGGAGTACCGATCACGAATGTCAGGTGGTAGAGTTTCCATGAAACCGTGCACCGTTCTAGATGTGGTTTTCCAAATTAGCTTGAGCTTTTCCCTTGAAGAAGGTGCTGGAAGATCAAGCAGACAACGTTCTATCTCCCTGAGATAATCGTCAACGTTGGATTCATTGGTGTTAGGATCAAAGCGTTCTATGTCTTTAGCTAGCGATTCAATTTGACGTACACGGAGCCCTGACTCACGGTACGGCGCGTCATCCTCTGACTCTGACCCACGGTCTGTCTCAGAGGGCGCTGGATATCGCTGGTGTGCTCTGAGCTCCCAATGTTGACTCCTGGGGCCCAAATCGGGGTCCGGCATGTTGTGGCGGGCTGCTGGCACGTCACGTGGGTGTCTTGGGAGGTCCTCCTCCCGGGGCACGTCTGCGAAGTGCAGCCTGCGTCTTTCAACTGGGGCTTCTGCGTAATACGCTCTGTCCGGGTACAGACTGGCGTATGATGCTTGGTCATGCAGCTGGTTACTGGCATGCCGAATACCGGAGTAGCTAGGATGGGTAGATGGTTGAGGTGCAGCTTGGGGTGCATAACCCCAATCGGCACCTTGCACCCTTCGTGGACTGGGGGAGCGGTCTAAATAGAGGTGCCGCTCAGCTGGTCGACTTCTCACTGATTGAGAAGGCCGTGAAGATGAGGGTCCAACCTGGGATTCGAGGGTGAACTGCTCTCGGCCCCTAGGTGGTCCTGAATGCCCTATAGTGTGTGTAGGGAACGGGGCAGAAGGTTGGAACAGATGAGCTTCATCTCTCCCCTGCGGCGTGCGTCCGTCCAGAGAGTCCTGGTGTTTCCCCCCTTCCCACTGTCTGTTGTCATCAGCAGAGGGGGGCGGGGTCTCCTCCCCATCTTCCCCAGAATCGGTGCGGGTGTCGTCTTCCTCGATCAGCCTTCCATTTCGCTGTTTTTCAGCTAGCATACTCTGGAGGTTCATGATCTTCTGACCACGTTGGAGTCCTCTCTGATAGAGGATCAGGGCTAACTTAGCTAAGTGAACCTGGATTGGTTTTGTACCATCCGGGTTTTCTATTTGATCGATTACAGCGTCTAGCTCGTCGCTACGCTGTTCTTTAGTGAAATCCCTAGAAGGGTAGTCGGGTTCTCGAGCAACCGCGACCAGTTTGGACAATATTTGTCCAGAAAGTAGGCCAGGTTCATAGTCGTGGGCCGCAGCGCCACCTGGTTGCTGGGAGTTGGTCAGTTCACTACTCTGTCCCTCCATTTTTAACAACCGAACCAAAATAGCCTAGTAGAGCTTCTGCAGATAGCTCAAGCTGCACCTTTTGGGCAGCAACTGCTAGCTTTGTAGCAGAAAAACACTAAATTAACCTTTGTGCGCACAGGTTTTAGCGTTTTAAGATTGCACGGAATGCCGTGACTAACGCCTAAAATACTATTCCTTTCAGTATTTTAGCAAAAGCTGGTGCGTTGCCGTAGCAACGTCTTACAACACTTGCAGTGTTAAATATGCTAGTTATTCCTTCAGAATATTAGCAAACAAGGTGTTATCAGTCTTTGAGTGAAGGTTTCAGTTAGTTATAATAGCCACTGTGAGTTAAAGTCGCTAAATTAGCAGTTAATTTTAGCCTAAAAGGGTTAGTCAGAATTACTTACACGCTGCACCTTTAATGAGGAACTGAATTTTAACCTAAAAGGTTAGCCAGAATTAATTACACGTTGCACCTTTAAGGAAAAACTGAATTTTAACCTAAAAGGTTAGCCAGAATTAATTACACGTTGCACCTTTAAGGAAAAACTGAATTTTTAACCTAAAAGGTCAACCAGAATTAATTTACACGTTGCACCTTTAAAGAAGCACTGAGTTACTGGTGAGAGTTCGATGCAGCTTCCTGCTCAGCGAAACCAGCACCACTCTGTTGCTGGTTCAAGGCTGAACAACGGATTATTTTTAATTCAAGCTCTTTGGATTTATTTGTTTGTTTGTGCCGGATAGAAATCTCTGTGTATCCAAGCCTCACGCGGGCTGCACCAATAAAATGTTGGGGTTATTAGGAGCGAACAATTCGTAAGCTTTAACTTACTTTTGGATTCTTCAATAAATTCTGTAAATATGGGAATATTTACTGATTTATTAATTAATTAAGATATTCTTAGATATACGGGGCACCATTCCCCTTTTTCCGGGGAAAAATTGAATCCAAAACTCTTATCAGTCTTTCTTGAAGTTCGTAGAATCCTTGGAGCAGAGACTTCTCTTCGACACAACAAAGCTACTGGACACAAAAATCTGAATTTTATAACATTTAATTAACAATTTGTCAAATGAATAAACAGTGGAATAGATGAATAATAGCCGTGTGATATGATTGAAGATGGATGTGTTTGCATGTGATGGAGGATGTATGAATGGGGTCCTTTGTTCTCACAAAGGAGTAGTGTGTATGTGTGTGTGTGTGTGTGTGTGTGCGTGTGTATGGATTCAAAATGGAGTCTTGAATACAAGATGGCTGACCCCTTTGTCTGGCTAAAGTGTGGGTGGCAACTTGCACTTTAACTTCCAAAGCACTTAGAATCAGTAGTAACTTAACCTTAAATCACTCAAAACATTTCAAAAGATCATGAAACAACACAAAAGATTAATCACAAATTAATATCTTTTAGTTTCAGCCTGGCCATGACAGAAACCATTTTAAGATACCAAACAATGATCAATAAGCAGTTTATTCTTTCAAAATGACCCGACGGACGTGTTTGGGACGAAAGAGGAAAACACGAAGCTACTTTTTAAGCAATAGCGCGGTTTTATTGCTTATTCTGGACTATAGAGTTAACGGGAGAAGAAGGAGAGAGAGAAAGAGATGAGTTGCTGATCACCAGAAGAGCGAGGCGTTCCTCCCTCTTTGATTTGACGGTTCTCCGTGTTTCTCCGCAGCTTTCGGCGTCGTCCGTCGGTTTGATGCTTTCTCCGTTGTTTGGCGTTCACGAGTGTTTCTCCACGGGCTGGACAGAGACAGCAAAGTTTCTTTCTGTGCTGAGTTATAACTTACAGCGTGCTTGATGGAGTTGTTGCTTTCCTCCGCAGTTCTGTGTCCTCAAACATCAGCTGGAGGGGAGCAGAAACGAGCAGATCTGATGGGCTTGCAGTTTAGTTTCCAGCAGTTCCGTGGGCTCAACTTGGGCACTTAAGAGCTTCCGCGTGCTCAATTTGTCGGAGCGTTGACAAGCGTGTCCTTACCGCCAGGTATCCTGGGCAAAAGAACGAGGATTCTTTGTCTCTGCTGAAGATTTATGGTCTTAGTTCGCGGGAAAAGCTCCACGGCTTCCCGCACATGCGCAGAACGTGTTTCTGGTACTAGGCGGTGACGTCATCACAATGCTTCCGTGTGCAAAGCATCATGGGAAATGAAGTTTCTTGGCGCTGATGTGATTATTTGCTTTTCAGAGCAATTTAAGCACAGTCATTTTGGAGAAAATCACTGCATAGTAATTTCCTCATGAGGTCAGACCCTCAACATTGACATGTGTCAAGACGCTCCTCAGGCGTTTCTTGCTTGCGCCTCTCTCCTGGAGGCGCTCAGTCAGACCCAGAGGTGACATGTGGCAAGACGCTCCTCGGGCCTCTCTCCTGGAGGCGCTCAGTCAGACCCAGTGTTGACATGTGGCAAGACGCTCCTCGGGGCGCGTCTTGCTTGGGCCTCTCTCCTGGAGGTGCTCAGTCAGACCCAGTGTTGACATGTGGCAAGACGCTCCTCGGGGCGCGTCTTGCTGGGGCTTCTCTCATGGAGGCACTCAGTCAGACCCAGTGTTGACATGTGGCAAGATGCTCGTCGGGGCACGTCTTGCTTGGGCCTCTCTCCTGGAGGCGCTCAGTCAGACCCAGAGGAGACATGTGTCAAGACCCTCCTCGGGGCGCGTCTTGCTTGGGCCTCTCTCCTGGAGGCGCTCAGTCAGACCGAGTGGCGACATGTTGCAAGACGCTCCTCCGGGCGCGTCTTGCTTGGGCCTCTCTCCTGGAGGCGCTCAGTCAGACCCAGTGTTGACATGTGGCAAGACAATCCTCGGGTCGCATCTTGCTTGGGCTTCTCTCCTTGAGGCCCTCAGTCAGACCCAGTGTTGACATGTGGCAAGATGCTCCTCGGGGCACGTCTTATTTGGGCCTCTCTCCTGGAGGCCCTCAGTCAGACCCAGTGTTGACATGTGGCAAGACGCTCCTCGGGGCGCGTCTTGCTTGGGCTTCTCTCCTGGAGGCCCTCTGTCAGACCCAGTGTTGACATGTGTCAAGACGCTCCTCGGGGCGTGTCTTGATTGGGCTTCTCTCCTGGAGGCCCTAAGTCATAACCATTGTTGACATGTGGCAAGATGCTCCTCGGGGCGCGTCTTGCTTTGGCCTCTCTCCTGGAGGCGCTCAGTCAGACCGAGTGCTGACATGTGGAAAGACGCTCCTCGGGGCGCGTCTTGCTTGGGCTTCTCTCCTGGAGGCGCTCAGAAAGACCCAGTGTTGACATGTGACAAGACGCTCCTCGGGGCGCGTCTTGCTTGGGCCTCTCTCCTGGAGGCGCTCAGTCAGACCCAGTGGTGACATGTGGCAAGACACTCCTCGGGGCGCGTCTTGCTTGGGCCTCTCTCCTGGAGGCCCTCTGTCAGACCCAGTGTTGGCATGTGGCAAGACGCTCCTCAGGGCGCGTCTTGGTTGGGCCTCTCTCCTGGAGGCGCTCAGTCAGACCCAGTGGTGACATGTGGCAAGACGCTCCTCGGGGCGCGTATTGCTTGGGCCTCTCTCCTGGATGCCCTCTGTCAGACCGAGTGTTGACATGTGGCAAGACTCTCCTCGGGGCGCGTCTTGCTTCGGCTTTTCTCATGGAGGCCCTCAGTCAGACCCAGTGTTGATATAAGTCAAGACGCTCCTCGGGGCGTGTCTTGCTTGGGCCTCTCTCCTGGAGGCGCTCAGTCAGACCAAGTGTTTATATGTGGCAAGACGCTCCTCGGGGCGCGTCTTGCTTCGGCTTCTCTCCTGGAGGCCCTCAGTCAGACCCATTGTTGACATGTGGCAAGACGCTCCTCGGGGCACGTCTTGCTTGGGCCTCTCTCCTGGAGGCGCTCAAACAGAACGAGTAGTGACATGTGGCAAGACGCTCCTCGGGGCGCGTCTTGCTTGGACCTCTCTCCCTGAGGCGCTCAGTCAGACCGAGTAGTGACATGTGGCAAGACGCTCCTCGGGGCGCGTCTTGCTTGGACCTCTCTCCCTGAGGCGCTCAGTCAGACCCAGTGTTGACATTTGGCAAGACACTCCTCGGGGCGCGTCTTGCTTGGGCCTCTCTCATGGAGGCCCTCTGTCAGACCCAGTGTTGACATGTGTCAAGACGCTCCTCGGGGGGCGTCTTGCTTTGGCCTCTCTCCTGGAGGCGCTCATTCAGACTGAGTGCTGACATGTGGCAAGAAGCTCCTCGGGGCGCGTCTTGCCTGGGCTCAGTCAGACACAACGGCTTCGACCTCGCTTAGGATCTTTGGGCTCATGTACTCTTGGTAGGCCAAGACGTGTATAGTCGAGCGCGGTGACGCCCCGAACACTTGACCCGGTTTTGTTGTGGCGATATGCGTGTCCAGTAACGCGGCAAAGTCCGCGTGTCTAGCGTGTATTGATTTTACAGCTCGCTCATACCCCAACAGTACGGTCCGTAGAAGTTCGTTCACTTGTTTCCATGCGCTCGTGGAACACAGGACATCGCAACCTCTGTGATACTCAAGTAAAGCGTCACACACCAGCTGCTTGCACATTGGAAATACAATCGGTAGTAACTTCTTACTCCACTCTATGTTGAACTCGTATAGTATGTATATGGGCGGTTGCGGCGGTTTGCACATTTTCTATCTACCCTCCGCTAATATGACTCTGTGGTCTGTCTCCTGAGATGGTGCGGTTGGAACTTGCGAGAGTGCACTATCGACGGTCGGCGTTTCCATTTCGTCAACTGTGCCATTTTCAACCGCTGGTAAACGGCCGTCGACGGTCGATGCGAGACAACAACATAACGTTAGACCGCAATCCTCATGCCAGTTTTCTGTAGTACTGGTTGTAGTTTCTGGTGCACACTCGGTACGCCATTACGATCACAATTACGTTGATTAATAAATTCAGTGTTGTAGCGACTGCAGCCAGCGCCGTCGCGCAACTCGTGTCGGTGTTATCTCTCGATACTTTCATTCGTGTCCGAGCGTATGCAGAATCTACGGATCTGGTGAAGTTGCTTGTCACTAGCTTGCGCACGTTTGATATGGCACTTTGCGCGAGACTCACACAACCTGCAGTGGCGACCGTCGCGTCAGTGCAAAGTTTTTCCGATATATCGCTCGCAACATCGTTTGTCATTTGCTGTACACTGCGCACACTGGCCGCGAGGTCGCAGAGAGGGTCTTCGTTACGAGTTCGCTACTCTGGTAGCGCCATGGTTGATGAGGATGATCATGTTTAGCATTAGTTCATCTCGAAGCGCAACGATGGTGAGGGCGACGGGTTGGCCGGTTCCGCCTTCAGGCCACTCGGTTGCCGCTAAATTGCCCAATGCCACACACGCAGACGAACCCTGTACACACTCAATGACCCGTGTGCGATCGTTGATTTCTGCTAGTACGTTTGCTAGTTCTACGTGCTTCCACGGATCGGGCGTGGGCACGCGCTTGCTTTTAGAGGCGTTTTCGCGCAGCCTCTACCCTGTACGACCGCTCATGGCCGCACTAGCTATATTTATCTTTATTTGTTTCACACACACACACACACACACACACACACACACACACACACACACACACACACACACACACACACACACACGCACACACACACACGCACACACACACACACACACAGGCCCTTGCGTGCAAACCCCGGTCAGGCCTGCAGTGTACATATCAGAGACATGATGTTCTTTCACAGAACTGAGGTTGTTCATTACTAAATGACTTTTACAGGAATATTGTTATTATACTATTCAACAGGTTGATCATAATAATGTGTATTAAACCCACAACCTAGCACTGAGGACAGAGGGACTTTATTTAAATTAGTACTTAATTGAAACGATACATAATGATACATAAGAGCCATGTCATACATTCAGCCTAGGAATAGTAGCATTGTGCACTATTAAAAATATACACATCAATTGCTCGAATCCCATTGTTGCAAAGTAAAACTCTAATAAAACTCTAGTCTGACATCAACAGAGAAGACTTAGTGTATGTACTACAAATACAGCATTAGGATTTCGAGTGGACCATGCACCTTGTGAACCATCAGAGGCTTATGACGCAACATATCTTCCAGTTGCTATTAGACAAGTTATAATTCTCGACCATTTTTCGGAACTGGTTTCTTGGGTCCGTGAGTAAATGCCAAATGAGATGATAGCCCTTAAGTAAGTTCCTGGCGATCCCATGTCACGCTTTTGCCCATCAGCCGGTGAACGCTGAGACGGAACTCGATGAGAGCGATGTATTTTTTAAGTGCTCCGAATGTACTTCTAACAACCGTGCGATTCACTTCGTGAGTAAACCGCAGCTGCAGCTGATTCAAACAGTCGAGCCAACTTTCTACATCACAATATGCGTTTTGTAGTTAGTCGAGTTACCTTTTGTGTGGCGCATGCACGGGTCGTTAGCGTCCAGCTCCCAGCTTAGAGAGTCCTGTATTGACACAGACGTCAATACATCTCGATGTCATGCAACACACAAAGTCTGTCGCATACAGGTGGGTTAACACATGTACGATACCTTTTGTGCGGCGCATGCACGGGTCGTTAGCGTCCAGCTCCCAGCTTATAGAGTCCTGTATTGACACAGACGTCAATACATCTCGATGTCATGCAACACTCAAAGTCTGTCTCATACAGGTGGGTTAACACACATGTACGATGTGTGCGATGGCGCGCCCATTTACAATGGGACACGACGATGATCATTGTTAACCAAACTCTTGTTTCTCACGACAGGTGGTAGCGTTGTCTCCTGCACCTGGTCTTCGTGCACAGAGGGTGTTGTAATGTGCTCGTCATAGTCGCGATCGTTGTCACTCGAATCCGTTGTTCTCACGACAGGTGGTAGAGTTGTCTCCTGCATGTTGTCTTCTCGTGCGGCAAGCGTTGTGCTGTGCTCGTTATAATGGTTGTCTTCGTACAAAGGGGGTGTTGAATACTCCTTCGCGAGTAGTCTAGGAGGTGGTGTGATGGGACGTATCTCAGAGGCATTATGTGAGCGTACCACCATGGCCTGACCAACTGCGACTACTGAGAGTACACCCAGTACAGACAGCGAGATCATTTTTTTTTCTTGGGTGTTGTACGTGTGGGTACAGCCGCTTTAATGGCAGCGAAAGCAAGTGGGCAAATGTATTTATAGGTCACTAGCAGAAACTAAGGCACGTGGTCAGAGTGTAATCGTAACCACCTAAAGTAGCTCTTGTCATAATTTAATATACATAGAAATCAGAAACGGGCATGTCAGGATAGACATCACGAGTGATAATGCGGCCAGTATCTGTGTGCGCTTGAGAGCACCTTGTTGTTCTACTGTGGTGCCCACGCCGCGGGGTCTGCAAATGTCATCGACCTTCTTTATATACGCATAAGCTAAAGACCGTATATTCTCTATGGATTTGAACACGTCCTTTGTTTCGCGTAACGCTTGAGCTGTCTCGAGCGCATTGTTGTGAGTGTACGCCAGTGTTTCGCGTGCACCGAGGTCCGAAAGGGCGTGCGCTACAACTATTAACCTTGGTTTGGGAGTGTGGCGAAACGCTCGCTCCGCTGTAATGGGCGGATGGAATGTTATCAGCTGGTACGTTTCGTTAGTCGGGTCGTAACACACCGGTCCGTGACACGGACCGTCACATTGTATGGGGCACAGTAAGGACAACACGCCGCCGACCGTGACTTCGCACTCGACCGCGGTGGTGTTGTCGATTTGCAAAGGATCACATACGCCTCTCCAGTCGCAGTGAGGCACATTGTAGTCGACGCGACCGTCGGTCACCATAGCTTTCGTCAGCCAACACACTCGATTGCCCTTCAAAACATCGGCGATCAACGTGAGCGTAGAGGTCGCCGTCGCTTTACTGTACGCCAGGATATCCGTGTGTGAGTGCACGCTCGACGTGGACTGACAACGGGTCATGTCAGACCTGATCAGACCTTCCGAACACATGACCATTAGTTGTTGTGCGGCCGAGAGTATCGCGATCATACCGTTGAGATGTGTAGAAAGCGCGTACACGCCAGCCTTCCACGTTTCCAAAGTTTCCAGCAGTCTAGAGGGACTTGTCTTAGCGCGCACGGCTGTGCTGAATTTGCGTTGGGTAGACACAACGGCTTCGACCTCGCTTAGGATCTGTGGGCTCATGTACTCGTGGTAGGCCAAGACGTGTATAGTCGAGCGCGGTGACGCCCCGAACACTTGACCCGGTTTTGTTGTGGCGATATGCGTGTCCAGTAATGCGGCAAAGTCCGCGTGTCTAGTGTGTATTGATTTTACAGCTCGCTCATACCCCAACAGTACGGTCCGTAGAAGTTCGTTCACTTGTTTCCATGCGCTCGTGGAACACAGGACATCGCAACCTCTGTAATACTCAAGTAAAGCGTCACACACCAGCTGCTTTCACGTTGGAAATACGATCGGTAGTAACTTCTTACTCCACTCTATGTTGAACTCGTATAGTATGTATATGGGCGGTTGCGGCGGTTTGCACATTTTCTATCTACCCTCCGCTAATATGACTCTGTGGTCTGTCTCCTGAGATGGTGCGGTTGGAACTTGCGAGAGTGCACTATCGACGGTCGGCGTTTCCATTTCGTCAACTGTGCCATTTTCAGCCGCTGGCAAACGGCCGTCAACGGTCGATGCGAGACACCAACATAATGTTAGACTGCAACCCTCATGCCAGTTTCTGTAGTAATGGTTGTAGTTTCTGGTGCACACTCGAAACGCCATTACGATCACAATTACGTTGATTAATAAATTCAGTGTTGTAGCGACTGCAGCCAGCGCCGTCGCGCAACTCGTGTCGGTGTTATCTCTCGATACTTTCATTCGTATCCGAGCGTATGCAGAATCTACGGATCTGGTGAAGTTGCTTGTCACTAGCTTGCGCACGTTTGATATGGCACTTTGCGCGAGACTCACACAACCTGCAGTGGTGACCGTTGCGTCAGTGCAAAGTTTTTCCGATATATCGCTCGAAACATCGTTTGTCATTTGCTGTACACTGCGCACACTGGCCGCGAGGTCGCGGAGAGGGTCTTCGTTACGAGCTACTCTGGTAGCGCCGTGGTTGATGAGGACGATCATCTTTAGCAATAGTTCATCTCGAAGCGCAACGATGGTGAGGGCGACGGGTTGGCCGGTTCTGCCTTCAGGCCACTCGGTTGCCGCTAGATTGCCCAATGCCACACACGCAGACGAACCCTGTACACACTCAATGACCCGTGTGCGATCGTTGATTTCTGCTAGTACGTTTGCTAGTTCTACATGCTTCCACGGATCGGGCGTGGGCACGCGCTTGTTTTTAGAGGCGTTTTCGCGCAGCCTCTACCCTGCACGACCGCTCGTGGCCGCACTAGCTATATTTATCTTTATTTGTTACACACACACACACACACACACACACACACACACACACACACACACACACACACACACACACACACACACACACACACAGGCCCTTGCGTGCAAACCCCGGTCAGGCCTGCAGTGTACACATCAGGGACATGATGTTCTTTCACAGAACTGAGGTTGTTCATTACTAAATGACTTGTACAGGAATATTGTTATTATACTATTCAACAGGTTGATCATAATAATGTGTATTAAACCCACAACCTAGCACTGAGGACAGAGGGACTTTATTTAAATTAGTACTTAATGGAAACGATACATAATGATACACAAGAGCCATGTCATACATTCAGCCTAGGAATAGTAGCATTGTGCACTATTAAAAATATACATATCAATTGCTCGAATCCCATTGTTGCAAAGTAAAACTCTAATAAAACTCTAGTCTGACATCAACAGAGAAGACTTAGTGTATTTACTACAAATACAGCATTAGGATTTCGAGTGGACCGTGCACCTTGTGAACCATCAGAGGCTTATGACGTAACATATCTTCCAGTTGCTATTAGACAAGTTATAATTCTCGACCATTTTTCGGAACTGGTTTCTTGGGTCTGTGAGTAAATGCCAAATGAGATGATAGCCCTTAAGTAAGTTCCTGGCGATCCCATGTCATGCTTTTGCCCATCAGCCGGTGAACGCTGAGACGGAACTCGATGAGAGCGATGTATTTTTTAAGTGCTCCGAATGTACTTCTAACAACCGTGCGATTCACTTCGTGAGTAAACCGCAGCTGCAGCTGATTCAAACAGTCGAGCCAACTTTCTACATCACAATATGCGTTTTGTAGTTAGTCGAGTTACCTTTTGTGTGGCGCATGCACGGGTCGTTAGCGTCCAGCTCCCAGCTTATAGAGTCCTGTATTGACAAAGACGTCAATACATCTCGATGTCATGCAACACACAAAGTCTGTCGCATACAGGTGGGTTAACACATGTACGATGTGTGCGATGGCGTGCCCGTTTACAATGGGACACGACGATGATCATTGTTAACCAAACTCTTGTTTCTCACGACAGGTGGTAGCGTTGTCTCCTGCACCTGGTCTTCGTGCACAGAGGGTGTTGTAATGTGCTCGTCATAGTCGCGATCGTTGTCACTCGAATCCGTTGTTCTCACGACAGGTGGTAGCGTTGTCTCCTGCATGTTGTCTTCGCGTGCAGCAAGCGTTGTGCTGTGCTCGTTATAATGGTTGTCTTCGTACAAAGGGGGTGTTGAATACTCCTTCGCGTGTAGTCTAGGAGGTGGTGTGATGGGACGTATCTCAGAGGCATTATGTGAGCGTACCACCATGGCCTGACCAACTGCGACTACTGAGAGTACACCCAGTACAGACAGCGAGATCATTTTTTTTTTCTTGAGTGTTGTACGTGTGGGTACAGCCGCTTTAATGGCAGCGAAAGCAAGTGGGCAAATGTATTTATAGGTCACTAGCAGAAACTAAGGCACGTGGTCAGAGTGTAATCGTAACCACCTAAAGTAGCTCTTGTCATAATTTAATATACATAGAAATCAGAAACGGGCATGCCAGGATAGACATCACGAGTGATAATGCGGCCAGTATCTGTGTGCGCTTGAGAGCACCTTGTTGTTCTACTGTGGTGCCCACGCCGCCGGGTCTGCAAATGTCATCGACCTTCTTTATATACGCATACGCTAAAGACCGTATATTCTCTATGGATTTGAACACGTCCTTTGTTTCGCGTAACGCTTGAGCTGTCTCGAGCGCATTGTTGTGAGTGTACGCCAGTGTTTCGCGTGCACCGAGGTCCGAAAGGGCGTGCGCTACAACTATTAACCTTGGTTTGGGAGTGTGGCGAAACGCTCGCTCCGCTGTAATGGGCGGATGGAATGTTATCACCTGTTACGTTTCGTTAGTCGGGTCGTAACACACCGGTCCGTGACACGAACCGTCACATTGTATGGGGCACAGTAAGGACAACACGCCGCCGACCGTGACTTCGCACTCGACCGCGGTGGTGTTGTCGATTTGCAAAGGATCACATACGCCTCTCCAGTCGCAGTGAGGCACATTGTAGTCGACGCGACCGTCGGTCACCATAGCTTTCGTCAGCCAACACACTCGATTGCCCTTCGAAACATCGGCGATCAACGTGAGCGTAGAGGTCGCCCTCGCTTTACTGTACGCCAGGATATCCGTGTGTGAGTGCACGCTCGACGTGGATTGACAACGGGTCATGTCAGACCTGATCAGACCTTCCGAACACATGACCATTAGTTGTTGTGCGGCCGAGAGTATCGCGATCATACCGTTGAGATGTGTAGAAAGCGCGTACACGCCAGCCTTCCACGTTTCCAAAGTTTCCAGCAGTCTAGAGGGACTTGTCTTAGCGCGCACGGCTGTGCTGAATTTGCGTTGGATAGACACAATGGCTTCGACCTCGCTTAGGATCTGTGGGCTCATGTACTCGTGGTAGGCCAAGACGTGTATAGTCGAGCGCGTTGACGCCCCGAACACTTGACCCGGTTTTGTTGTGGCGATATGCGTGTCCAGTAATGCGGCAAAGTCCGCGTGTCTAGTGTGTATTGATTTTACAGCTCGCTCATACCCCAACAGTACGGTCCGTAGAAGTTCGTTCACTTGTTTCCATGCGCTCGTGGAACACAGGACATCGCAACCTCTGTAATACTCAAGTAAAGCGTCACACACTAGCTGCTTTCACGTTGGAAATACGATCGGTAGTAACTTCTTACTCCACTCTATGTTGAACTCGTATAGTATGTATATGGGCGGTTGCGGCGGTTTGCGCATTTTCTATCTACCCTCCGCTAATATGACTCTGTGGTCTGTCTCCTGAGATGGTGCGGTTGGAACTTGCGAGAGTGCACTATCGACGGTCTGCGTTTCCATTTCGTCAACTGTGCCATTTTCAGCCGCTGGCAAACGGCCGTCGACGGTCGATGCGAGACACCAACATAACGTTAGACTGCGACCCTCATGCCAGTTTTCTGTAGTAATGGTTGTAGTTTCTGGTGCACACTCGAAACGCCATTACGATCACAATTACGTTGATTAATAAATTCAGTGTTGTAGCGACTGCAGCCAGCGCCGTCGCGCAACTCGTGTCGGTGTTATCTCTCGATACTTTCATTCGTATCCGAGCGTATGCAGAATCTACGGATCTGGTGAAGTTGCTTGTCACTAGCTTGCACACGTTTGATATGGCACTTTGCGCGAGACTCACACAACCTGCAGTGGCGACCGTCGCGTCAGTGCAAAGTTTTTCCGATATATCGCTCGCAACATCGTTTGTCATTTGCTGTACACTGCTCACACTGGCCGCGAGGTCGCGGAGAGGGTCTTCGTTAAGAGCTACTCTGGTAGCGCCGTGGTTGATGAGGACGATCATCTTTAGCAATAGTTCATCTCGAAGCGCAACGATGGTGAGGGCGACGGGTTGGCCGGTTCTGCCTTCAGGCCACTCGGTTGCCGCTAGATTGCCCAATGCCACACACGCAGACGAACCCTGTACACACTCAATGAGCCGTGTGCGATCGTTGATTTCTGCTAGTACGTTTGCTATTTCTACGTGCTTCCACGGATCGGGCGTGGGCACGCGCTTGTTTTTAGAGGCGTTTTCGAACAGCCTCTACCCTGCACGACCGCTCGTGGCCGCACTAGCTATATTTATCTTTATTTGTTTCACACACACACACACACACACACACACACACACACACACACACACACACACACACACACACACACACACACACACAGGCCCTTGCGTGCAAACCCCGGTCAGGCCTGCAGTGTACACATCAGAGACATGATGTTCTTTCACAGAACTGAGGTTGTTCATTACTAAATGACTTGTACAGGAATAGTGTTATTATACTATTCAACAGGTTGATCATAATAATGTGTATTAAACCCACAACCTAGCACTGAGGACAGAGGGACTTTATTTAAATTAGTACTTAATGGAAACGATACATAATGATACACAAGAGCCATGTCATACATTCAGCCTAGGAATAGTAGCATTGTGCACTATTAAAAATATACATATCAATTGCTCGAATCCCATTGTTGCAAAGTAAAACTCTAATAAAACTCTAGTCTGACATCAACAGAGAAGACTTAGTGTATTTACTACTAATACAGCATTAGGATTTCGAGTGGACCGTGCACCTTGTGAACCATCAGAGGCTTATGACGCAACATATCTTCCAGTTGCTATTAGAGAAGTTATAATTCTCGACCATTTTTCGGAACTGGTTTCTTGGGTCCGTGAGTAAATGCCAAATGAGATGATAGCCCTTAAGTAAGTTCCTGGCGATCCCATGTCACGCTTTTGCCCATCAGCCGGTGAACGCTGAGACGGAAGTCGATGAGAGCGATGTATTTTTTAAGTGCTCCGAATGTACTTCTAACAACCGTGCGATTCACCTCGTGAGTAAACCGCAGCTGCATCTGATTCAAACAGTCGAGCCAACTTTCTACATCACAATATGCGTTTTGTAGTTAGTCGAGTTACCTTTTGTGTGGCGCATGCACGGGTCGTTAGCGTCCAGCTCCCAGCTTATAGAGTCCTGTATTGACACAGACGTCAATACATCTCGATGTCATGCAACACACAAAGTCTGTCGCATACAGGTGGGTTAACACATGTACGATACCTTTTGTGTGGCGCATGCACGGGTCATTAGCGTCCAGCTCCCAGCTTATAGAGTCCTGTATTGACACAGACGTCAATACATCTCGATGTCATGCAACACTCAAAGTCTGTCTCATACAGGTGGGTTAACACACATGTACGATGTGTGCGATGGCGCGCCCGTTTACAATGGGACACGACGATGATCATTGTTAACCAAACTCTTGTTTCTCACGACAGGTGGTAGCGTTGTCTCCTGCACCTGGTCTTCGTGCACAGAGGGTGTTGTAATGTGCTCGTCATAGTCGCGATCGTTGTCACTCGAATCCGTTGTTCTCACGACAGGTGGTAGCGTTGTCTCCTGCATGTTGTCTTCGCGTGCGGCAAGCGTTGTGCTGTGCTCGTTATAATGGTTGTCTTCGTACAAAGGGGGTGTTGAATACTCCTTCGCGAGTAGTCTAGGAGGTGGTTTGATGGGACGTATCTCAGAGGCATTATGTGAGCGTACCACCATGGCCTGACCAACTGCGACTACTGAGAGTACACCCAGTACAGACAGCGAGATCATTTTTTTTTCTTGGGTGTTGTACGTGTGGGTACAGCCGCTTTAATGGCAGCGAAAGCAAGTGGGCAAATGTATTTATAGGTCACTAGCAGAAACTAAGGCACGTGGTCAGAGTGTAATCGTAACCACCTAAAGTAGCTCTTGTCATAATTTAATATACATAGAAATCAGAAACGGGCATGTCAGGATAGACATCACGAGTGATAATGCGGCCAGTATCTGTGTGCGCTTGAGAGCATCTTGTTGTTCTACTGTGGTGCCCACGCCGCCAGGTCTGCAAATGTCATCGACCTTCTTTATATACGCATACGCTAAAGACCGTATATTCTCTATGGATTTGAACACGTCCTTTGTTTCGCGTAACGCTTGAGCTGTCTCGAGCGCATTGTTGTGAGTGTACGCCAGTGTTTCGCGTGCACCGAGGTCCGAAAGGGCGTGCGCTACAACTATTAACCTTGGTTTGGGAGTGTGGCGAAACGCTCGCTCCGCTGTAATGGGCGGATGCAATGTTATCACCTGGTACGTTTCGTTAGTCGGGTCGTAACACACCGGTCCGTGACATGGACCGTCACATTGTATGGGGCACAGTAAGGACAACACTCCGCCGACCGTGACTTCGCACTCGACCGCGGTGGTGTTGTCGATTTGCAAAGGATCACATACACCTCTCCAGTCACAATGAGGCACATTGTAGTCGACGCGACCGTCGGTCACCATAGCTTTCGTCAGCCAACACACTCGATTGCCCTTCGAAACATCGGCGATCAACGTGAGCGTAGAGGTCGCTGTCGCTTTACTGTACGCCAGGATATCCGTGTGTGAGTGCACGCTCGACGTCGATTGACAACCGGTCATGTAGGACCTGATCAGACCTTCCGAACACATGACCATTAGTTGTTGTGCGGCCGAGAGTATCGCGATCATACCGTTGAGATGTGTAGAAAGCGCGTACACGCCAGCCTTCCACGTTTCCAAAGTTTCCAGCAGTCTAGAGGGACTTGTCTTAGCGCGCACGGCTGTGCTGAATTTGCATTGGGTAGACACAACGGCTTCGACCTCGCTTAGGATCTTGTGGGCTCATGTACTCGTGGTAGGCCAAGACGTGTATAGTCGAGCGCGGTGACGCCCCGGACACTTGACCCGGTATTGTTGTGGCGATATGCGTGTCCAGTAATGCGGCAAAGTCCGCGTGTCTAGTGTGTATTGATTTTACAGCTCGCTCATACCCCAACAGTACGGTCCGTAGGAGTTCGTTCACTTGTTTCCATGCGCTCGTGGAACACAGGACATCGCAACCTCTGTGATACTCAAGTAAAGCGTCACACACCAGCTGCTTGCACGTTGGAAATACAATCGGTTGTAACTTCTTACTCCACTCTATGTTGAACTCATATAGTATGTATATGGGCGGTTGCGGCGGTTTGTGCATTTTCTATCTACCCTCCGCTAATATGACTCTGTGGTCTGTCTCCTGAGATGGTGCGGTTGGAACTTGCGAGAGTGCGCTATCGACGGTCGGCGTTTCCATTTCGTCAACTGTGCCATTTTCAGCCGCTGGCAAATGGCGGTCAACGGTCGATGCGAGACACCAACATAACGTTAGACCGCGACCCTCATGCCAGTTTTCTGTAGTACTGGTTGTAGTTTCTGGTGCACACTCGAAACGCCATTACGATCACAATTACGTTGATTAATAAATCCAGTGTTGTAGCGACTGCAGCCAGCGCCGTCGCGCAACTTGTGTCGGTGTTATCTCTCGATACTTTCATTCGTATCCGAGCGTATGCAGAATCTACGGATCTGGTGAAGTTGCTTGTCACTAGCTTGCGCACGTTTGATATGGCACTTTGCGCGAGACTCACACAACCTGCAGTGGCGACCGTCGAGTCAGTGCAAAGTTTTTCCGATATATCGCTCGCAACATCGTTTGTCATTTGCTGTACACTGCGCACACTGGCAGCGAGGTCGTGGAGAGGGTCTTCGTTACGAGTTGTGTAATATCCGCTGACTTGCCGATTCAATTCTGGTGGCGCTGACCCAAACGAGAACGCTTTTAAGGCACATGTCGTGGTAACTCTGGTAGCGCCGTGGTTGACGAAGACGATCATCTTTAGCAATAGTTCATCTCGAAGCGCAACGATTGTGAGGGCGACGGGTTGGCCGGTTCCGCCTTCAGGCCACTCGGTTGCCGCTAGATTGCCCAATGCCACACACGAGGACGAACCCTGTACACACTCAATGACCCGTGTGCGATCGTTGATTTCTGCTAGTACGTTTGCTAGTTCTACGTGCTTCCACGGATCGGGCGTGGGCACGCGCTTGTTTTAGAGGCGTTTTCGCGCAGCCTCTAGCCTGCACGACCGCTCGTGGCCGCACTAGCTATATTTATCTTTATTTGTTTCACACACACACACACACACACACACACACACACACACACACACACACACACACACACACACACACACACACACACACACACACACACACACACACACACAGGCCCTTGCGTGCAAACCCCGGTCAGGCCTGCAGTGTACACATCAGAGACACGATGTTCTTTCACAGAAATGAGGTTGTTCATTACTAAATGACTTTTACAGGAATATTGTTATTATACTATTCAACAGGTTGATCATAATAATGTGTATTAAACCCACAACCTAGCACTGAGGACAGAGGGACTTTATTTAAATTAGTACTTAATGGAAACGATACATAATGATACATAAGAGCCATGTCATACATTCAGCCTAGGAATAGTAGCATTGTGCACTATTAAAAATATACACATCAATTGCTCGAATCCCATTGTTGCAAAGTAAAACTCTAATAAAACTCTAGTCTGACATCAACAGAGAAGACTTAGTGTATGTACTACAAATACAGCATTAGGATTTCGAGTGGACCGTGCACCTTGTGAACCATCAGAGGCTTATGACGCAACATATCTTCCAGTTGCTATTAGACAAGTTATAATTCTCGACCATTTTTCGGAACTGGTTTCTTGGGTCCGTGAGTAAATGCCAAATGAGACTATAGTCCTTAAGTAAGTTCCTGGCGATCCCATGTCACGCTCTTGCCCATCAGCCGGTGAACGCTGAGACGGAACTCGATGAGAGCGATGTATTTTTTAAGTGCTCCGAATGTACTTCTAACAAGCGTGCGATTCACTTCGTGAGTAAACCGCAGCTGCAGCTGATTCAAACAGTCGAGCCAACTTTCTACATCACAATATGCGTTTTGTAGTTAGTCGAGTTACCTTTTGTGTGGCACATGCACGGGTCGTTAGCTGGACGCCACCTGTTGTGAGAAACAAGAGTTTGGTTAACAATGATCATCGTCGTGTATCATTGTAAACGGGCGTGCCATCGCACACATCGTACATGTGTGTTAACCCACCTGTATGCGACAGACTTTGTGTGTTGCATGACATCGAGATGTATAGATGTCTGTGTCAATACAGGACTCTTTAAGCCGGGAGCTGGACGCTAACGACCCGTGCATGCGCCACACAAAAGGTGTTGTACATGTGTTAACCCACCTGTATGCGACAGACTTTGTGTGTTGCATGACATCGAGATGTATTGACGTCTGTGTCAATACAGGACTCTCTAAGCTGGGAGCTGGACGCTAACAACCCGTGCATGCGCCACACAAAAGGTAACTCGACTAACTACAAAACGCATATTGTGATGTAGAAAGTTGGCTTGACTGTTTGAATCAGCTGCAGCTGCGGTTTACTCACGAAGTGAATCGCACGCTTGTTAGAAGTACATTCGGAGCACTTAAAGAATACATCGCTCTCATCGAGTTCCGTCTCAGCGTTCACCGGCTGATGGGCAAGAGCGTGACATGGGATCGCCAGGAACTTACTTAAGGACTATCATCTCATTTGGCATTTACTCACGGACCCAAGAAACCAGTTCCGAAAAATGGTTGAGAATTATAACTTGTCTAATAGCAACTGGAAGATATGTTGCGTCATAAGCCTCTGATGGTTCACAAGGTGTACGGTCCACTGGAAATCCTAATTCTGTATTTGTAGTACATACACTAAGTCTTCTCTGTTGATATCAGACTAGAGTTTTATTAGAGTTTTACTTTGCAACAATGGGATTCGAGCAATTGATGTGTATATTTTTAATAGTGCACAATGCTACTATTCCTAGGCTGAATGTATGACATGGCTCTTATGTATCATTATGTATCGTTTCCATTAAGTACTAATTTAAATAAGGTCCCTCTGTCCTCAGTGCTAGGTTGTGGGTTTAATACACATTATTATGATCAACCTGTTGAATAGTATAATAACAATATTCCTGTAAAAGTCATTTAGTAATGAACAACCTCAGTTCTGTGAAAGAAAATCATGTCTCTGATGTGTACACTGCAGGCCGGACCGGGGTTTGCACGCAAGGGCCTGTGTGTGTGTGTGTGTGTGTGTGTGTGTGTGTTTGTGTGTGTGTGTGTGTGTGTGTGTGTGTGTGTGTGTGTGTGTGTGTGTGTGTGTGTGTGTGTGTGTGTGTGTGAAACAAATAAAGATAAATATAGCTAGTGCGGCCACGAGCGCTCGTGCAGGGTAGAGGCTGCGCGAAAACGCCTCTAAAACAAGCGCGTGCCCACGCCCGATCCGTGGAAGCACGTAGAACTAGCAAACGTACTAGCAGAAATCAACGATCGCACATGGGTCATTGAGTGTGTACAGGGTTCGTCTGCGTGTGTGGCATTGGGCAATCTAGCGGCAACCGAGTGGCCTGAAGGTGGAACCGGCCAACCCGTCGCCCTCACCATCGTTGCGCTTCGAGATGAACTATTGCTAAAGATGATCGTCCATGTCAACCACGGTGCTACCAGAGTTACCACGAAATGCGCCTTAAAAGCGTTCTCGTTTGGGTCAGCGCCACCAGAATTGAATCGGCAAGTCAGCGGATATTACACAACTCGTAACGAAGACCCTCTCCGCGACCTCGCGGCCAGTGTGCGCAGTGTACAGCAAATGACAAACGATGTTGGAAGCGATATATCGGAAAAACTTTGCACTGACGCGACGGTCGCCACTGCAGGTTGTGTGAGTCACGCGCAAAGTGCCATATCAAATGTGCGCAAGCTAGTGACAAGCAACTTCACCAGATCCGTAGATTCTGCATACGCTCGGATACGAATGAAAGTATCGAGAGATAACACCGACACGAGTTGCGCGACGGCGCTAGCTGCAGTCGCTACAACACTGGATTTATTAAACAACGTAATTGTGATAACTTGTCTAATAGCAACTGGAAGATATATTGCGTCATATGCCTCTGATGGTTCACAAGGTGCACGGTCCACTCGAAATCCTAATGCTGTATTTGTAGTACATACACTAAGTCTTCTCTGTTGATGTCAGACTAGAGTTTTATTAGAGTTTTACTTTGCAACAATGGGATTCGAGCAATTGATGTGTATATTTTTAATAGTGCACAATACTACTATTCCTAGGCTGAATGTATGGCATGCCTCTTATGTATCATTATGTATCGTTTCCATTAAGTACTAATTTAAATAAGGTCCCTCTTTCCTCAGTGCTAGGTTGTGGGTGTAATACACATTATTGTGATCAACCTGTTGAATAGTATAATAACAATATTCCTGTAAAAGTCATTTAGTAATGAACAACCTCAGTTCTGTGAAAGAACATCATGTCTCTGATGTGTACACTGCAGGCCTGACCGGGGTTTGCACGCAAGGGCCTGTGTGTGTGTGTGTGTGTGTGTGTGTGTGTGTGTGTGTGTGTGTGTGTGTGTGTGTGTGTGTGTGTGTGTGTGTGTGTGTGTGTGTGTGTGTGAAACAAATAAAGATAAATATAGCTAGTGCGGCCACGAGCGGTCGTGCAGGGTA